>NC_052627.1:52294497-52607059 GCF_016161935.1 Mauremys reevesii
CTGATGACAGCATGCGCGCAGTTATATCCGTGTGCTGTAACATTTGTGAAGGGAAGGGTGAAAGCTTCACTCAGGCATGGACCTCGGAGGTTCAATGCCTGGAGACTGAATTTCAACAGCCAGACAGCAGGGCTATTAGAGGGCTGCAAGGATTAGGGATGCCTTGAGGGAGCAATTCGAGGCTGAAAGCCACCAGTAATGTCTGGTGCCCTGTACGGGAGTGAAGTGCAGTGGTTCCAATGCTAGTAGGCATCTGTGTTTGCTACATTGACCTGTGCCTGTTTCTTTCCTGGGCTAGGGTATCCTTGACTTTATGCAATAATAAAGAATGTTTTCAAAGCCAAAAAATCCATTTATTGAAAAGAGGCACAACTGCTTGGGAAACAGAAAAGGCAAGAGGGTGGGGGTGGGGAACGGTAGAATCAGAGATTTGCGTATGTCCTGTCTGGAGCGCTGCACAGTGAGTGCTGCACTTCAGGATGGCTATGCTGCATGGTGATGGGGGTTGAGTGCAGTGGGTAAGGGTCGTAGTTTTCAGGGCTGCGTGGTGAAGCTACATGTGTTGGAGGCAGCTGGTGGCGGAAAGAACCCAGATGCTGGGGGGAAGTGGGTAGGAGGTGACATGGGGGCACAAGGGAAAGAGTTTTGGGACAAGGGCTGCGGGAGGAGTTGGTAGTGATCCACCTGCATTGCTACGAGCGCCTGTATCGAGTTTGCTTGGCGCTCCATGATGCTTAGCAGCTACTCCATGCTTTGGTACCGGTGATCCGCATTCTGCTGGCGGACCCTCCTTTCACTCTCCTGCCACTCCTGCACTTTTTGATTTTCATTACTTGAATGCTGCATTACTTCATGCAACATGTCTTCCTTGCTTCTACACGGCCTCTTTCTGAGTCTTTGGAGTCTTTCAGCCAGTGATAACACAGACAGCTGAGATCTCAAGGTTGTATCTGTAAAGGCAAAATGCAACACTTAACAGAGGCAGCATTGTTCATACCAGACAGAGCAATGATTCCCCCATACTTAAGGGCAAGCACAGTCTACACAATAGCATAATTTGCCCGTCCCAAAGCGAGTGCACATAACCCATGGGAGCCCCAAAATGGTGAGTAAGCACAGGGTCAAGTGTGACTGATTGTTTCACGGCTGTACTGTCCTCTGGGTTTCTGTGCCTTGGGGAGAGCCAACAGCAGCAGGGGGCTCCTATACTGAACACTGTCCCCACATTTTCCATAGGAGTTCATCCTGGAAGATCTCGCTGCTGAGGGTGACCTGGGAAGCAAGGGAGGGTCTTCTACTGCAATGCGGCTTCTGCCCTGGCCCATATGCAGCTTGCCCGTGTGCAGCAATGGTCTCCCCTCCCCCCACAGCACAGTGGCGCGGACAAGTTAGCCTGACTGGGACAAGGATCACAGTGGCTCTCCCGAGAAACCTGCGCAAGCACATTGCCCAAGTTCTGTATGAGACCTGTGAAGAGATCACTGAGGCCGATTACCGTGATGTGAGAGCGCACATCAACGCCCTATTCTGCATTTAGGCATGCATGCAGCCCTAACCCTCCTTGCCCCAAGAGCCCGCACCGAATAACCTCCTTCCCAAAATAAAACCCGCTTACCGGGGAACCTCCTCAGGTGTTTGATCTTCCTCAAGCACCGGGTGCCGTGACTGGCTACCTTCCTCCTGGCGTGAGAACAGCTCCTGGCTACATGCATCTAGGGATTCTGGGGTGTCTTCCTCCACCTCAGCACCCTCGCTCCTGCTTTGCTCCTCCTTCTCCTGCCTTGTTGCACTGGGCTCTGAAGTGTCCATGGTGGTCCCCAGAGTGGAGGTGGGGTTGCCCCCAAGTATCGCGTCCAGCTCTTTGTAGAAATGGCAGGTCATGGGGGCAGCACCAGAGCGGTGGTTTGCCTTGTGGGCTTTGTGGTAGGCATTCTGCAGCTCCTTCACTTTAATCCTGCAGTGCACTGCACTGCGTCCCGGTCATGGCCCCTTTCCATCATGTCCCTTGATATCTGCCCAAAGGTATCATAATTCCTACAGCTGGAGTGCAGCTGGGACTGGACAGCTTCCTCCCCCCAAACACTGATGAGGTCCAGCATCTTGCCATTGCTCCATACTAAGGCTCGCCTGGAGCGTGGAGGCATGGTCACCTGGAAAGATTCGCTGAGAGCACGCCACGCCTGGCTGAGCAAACAGGATGGGATTTTTCAAAATTCCTAGAGAATTTAAAGGGTGGGTCTGATGGTTGGTCACTTGAAGGCAGGGCAGTAGAGTTCAAAGTGATGACCAGAGTGGCTAGCACAGGCATTGTGGGACAGTTCTGGAGGCCGATCAGAGCGCATTAACAGACCAGGGCATCCACACTGGCGCCGTGGCACTCCAGTAGGGGTGCAGCAAACGTTATTCCACTCGCCAAGATGGAGTACCAGCAGCGCTGTAGCCATGGAGTCAGAGCGCTCTACGTGCCTTGCCACTGTGAACGGGTAGTGAGCTAGTGCATCCGGGGCTCCTTTATTGCGCTGTAACTCGCAAGTATAGCCAAGGCCTCAGTTTTTGATAGAGACTATTCAGAGACAGCCAGAAAAGTCTAGGTGTAGTCATTAAACAAGGGCTGATTTAAGAAACATCATCAGCAATGGTTAAGGATACTTCTTACCATATTAAGGCCTGGTCTACACTAGAAAATTAAGTCAGCTTAACGACATCAGTCAGACGTGTGAAAAACCCACATCGCGAGGTAATTAAACTCACCTAACCCCCAGTGCAGACAGCACTAGGTTAACTGAAGAATTCTTCCATCAACCTACCTACTGCCTCTCCCAGACATAGATTACCTATGCCAATGATAGAAACCCTCCTATCAGCATACGTAGTGTCTACACTGAAGCGCTACAGCAGTGCAGCTGTGCCACTGTAACATTTCAAGTGTAGACAAGCCCCGAACATGTCACCAGACGGCAAACTTCCCTCTCAAATTGCGATCTAGTAACCACTATGCAGTATTATAGGATTAGTAATGCCATTACTGAATTATAGAAATGTGCTCTATATTCAGATGCTACTATTATAATCAGATATGGTCAAACAGATTCACAATTTATTTGCTGCTTTGTATTTCACACTGTAGGCCTTAGAATTATGTTTACAAAATGTTATTCCTGCTGAAAATCCTAGATATATAGTAAAATAGCAATCAAAAACTCTAATGACAGAAGAAATGTTTTGCGGTAGGTCCTAAATTTTGAAAAATCCAACATCAAAAATGCTTAAAAGTTAGCACATCTATTTAACAGTGCTTCATGCACATACATTATGTGGCTTGCTGATTTCGTAAGTACTTCCTCCATCAACAGACTTTCAGTTCCAGTTGATTGATAAAGTATCACAAAATGACTGCACTTAGATAGCAGTGACATTCCATTTGTTACATGGCACATGCCCCACCACCACCAAAATCATTCTGTTTCAGTGCATTTGTTCTTACCACAGGCAATAGTCCAGTAAACCAAGGAGTCTGGCGCCTGGTAGAGGATTCGGTATGGTGCTACCCTAGCACTGGAGTCCAGCACAACATCAAGAGTACCCACTAGGAGACCTGTGGAACAGGAAATTCTGTTGGTGAATGTGGCCTGCTAGATTATCTGTTGCATATTAAATTATTACATGACAGATCATTTTTGCCAACAGGTAAAAGATCTATAATCAAAATAGATTTCAGCTTTTACATATGAGTTGATACTAGTTTAAAAAAGAAAACATGCTAAAGAAGGATAAAAGTCTTTTTTTCTTTTTAAAGAAAAAGCACATTTTAAAACTGTTATTTAGCTGCAGCAAAGAGTCCTGTGGCACCTTATAGACTAACAGATGTTTTGGAGCATGAGCTTTCGTGGGTGAATACCCACTTCGTCGGCTGCATGTAGTGGAAATTTCCAGGGGCAGGTGTATATATATATATATATATATATATATATGCAAGCAAGAAGCAGGCTAGAGATAACGAGGTTAGTTCAATCAGGGAGGATGAGGCCCTCTTCTAGCAGCTGAGGTGTGAAAACCAAGGGAGGAGAAACTGGTTTTGTAGTTTGTTATTTAGCTGTAGCTTCTCAGTTCACATTCTTTAGGCATTTCCTTAAGATACATTGAACACCCCACAGAAGTTCAAATTTGGAATTTCAGGTAGGAAAAGAATAATCCAAAGATTTCCAGCACAAGTCATCTACTACAGTCTCTGGAATGGCTGTTGAAAACAAGCTTGGCCATGACTATACTTAGGGGCTATATAACTGTGGTGTAGATGTTCAGGCGTGGGCTCAGGACCTTACAAGGTAAGGGGATCCCAAAACCAGACAGCAGCCTGAGCCTGAACGTCTACACCGCAATTAAACAATCCCTTAGCCCAAGCCCCATGAGCCCCCATCAGCCAGCACAGGCCAGTGTCTAATTGCAGTATTAGACATACCCATACAGTCAAACTCTTTTCAGCAGCAAAGAGGAGAATAACTGAGAACCTATGGACATGTCAAGGAAACCATTGAAGAGACATTAACAGCTGTGTATCAAGTTCTACTGGATGTCTCCTTGCCCTTAGGGTAGCTAAAGATCTTCTAAACCAGGGGTTTTAAGAAGATATTCTGTAAAGGAAAAACAAAAGCAAATACAACCAACAAATGGAGGGATTTTTTTATATTCTTGATTACGTATAAAGAAGACATGGAAGATTTCCCCATTCTCCACAAGTTGGATTTCACCTGGTTTTGCTAGATGTTTTGAGGACAGAGGAGAGGTTGTCTCAAAGAGTACTATTGTGAGCGCTCTTGCATTGTAGCCAAAGAAGGGTAATGTACCTTTATCAATGGCATCCTTTCTCCAGGTATTCATTACATACTGTAATTAAATGAGTCAAAACAAAAACAAAAAAAGCCCCAAAATTTGAATGCATTGACTAACATTCTCTTCCCCTTTTAAGTTGCTCATTTTCAGTTTTGTAATGTCATAATTGTACTACTTCTCCATTGTGCTGTCTTTCCTGGTAGACAAAACCGGAACTTCTAATATGAAAAAAAGAAAAGAACCCTTTCCTCACCTTTCCTCTTTTTTGGGACTGTCAGGGTTCCTTCCCCACTCTGAACTCTGGGGTACAGATGTGGCGACCCGCACAAAAGACCCCCTAAACTTATTTTTACCAGCTTGGGCACAAATTCCTTCCTTGCCTTAGTATTGCTGCCACCGCCAAGTGATTTAAACAAACATTCAGGGAGGGCCACTTGGAGCCCTACCTTCCCCAAATATCCCCCCCAAGCCCCTAGATCCCCTTTCCTGGGGAGGCTTGAGAATAATATCCTCACCAATTGGTACAGGTGAGCACAAACCCAAACCCTTAAGAACAATGAAAAATCAATTGGGTTCTTAGAAGAAGAATTTTAATTAAAGAAAAGGTAAAATAATCACCTCTGTAAAAATCAGGATGGTAAGTACTTTACAGAATAACAAAAGACTCAAAAAAAACACAGAGGATTTCCCCTCTAGGCAAAACTTGAAAGTTACAAAAACAGGGATAAACCTCCCTCTTAGCACAGGGAAAATTCACAAGCTAAAATAAAAGGTAATCTAACGCATTTCTTTTCTGCTATTACTTACTATTTCTGCAACACTAGATGCTTAGTTCAGATATAGCTTAGGGAGATGCATTTTCCCCTGCCCTGTTTCCTGGCTGGCTCTGAGACACACAGATTAAAAAAACCTTCCCCCACAGATTTGAAAGTATCTTCTCCGCTTAGTGGTCCTTTTGGTCAGGTGCACCCCCCCCCCCTCCCCCCGGTTATCTGAGCTTCTTAACCCTTTACAGGTAAAAGAGGAATTAACCCTTTATAGGGTAAAAAGCGATTTTATGCTATCCTTAGTTGTATGTTTATGACAGGACAAAGCATCCTTTCGGGCTCTTTTTAAACATCAGAAAGATACAAAGAGCACAAACCGATCGTTTCCCCTTTCGAGTTGCTTTTAAGTCCAAATGTCAATTAACATTGGAATTATCCCACCAACAGTCAACCTAGAGCAATTAGGAGGCTTTCATTTGATGTATTTCAAACAAACTCATTTATAGTTCTTCCTGGGTCACATTGGTTGGGAGGTAATCTCCTCCTCCCCTTGCATTAATGTCCATCAGCCACCTTTTGTGTCTAAGGAGTCTCAATTATCATGCTGAAGACAGACCTGGATGTGTTACCAGAACTTTGGCAGGCAGTGCTACATGGATGTATGCCTATAATAGAAGCTGAATAGAAAACAAGAGATACTCTCTATTAAACAAGAGATACTCGACGTTAACTGGACAAGTTTGCCTCATTTGACACACCTTAAGTCTAACCTCTGATCTGACTTTTTGACAACTACTGTTTGTTGGCTTCCCCAAACATTCTACAAATACTCCTAGATAAGTTTTGACTCCATTCAAAAACCAATGGGCAAGAATAATTTAAAATTGTTCCTTTAAAATGTGCATTATCTTGCAACTCATCTACACTAAACAATTTTGCCACTACAAGGCCCTGATCCGGTAAAGCACTTAAGCACATGCTTAGTTTTAGGCATATGCGTAGTCCCTTACAACTTTAAAAGGTAAGCATGTGTTTAAGTGTTTTACTGGACTGGGGTATAGGGCAACGTTTTCCACAAAAGTGAACTGCAAAGGAGCTTTTGCTCTGTATTTGCATTAAATGTGTTGCAAGAGTTACACTCAAGCTTCTTCATGCTTTGCAACTCCATGCATTTGCAGACAGTATTACAAATGCAAGTCATGGGGCAACAGCCAAATAAATTATTTGTAGGCCATGTGTGCTCTCACAGTGATAAGCAGCACCATCAAAACTCCTGATTTGGGCTGCAAATTCCCACCTTCATGCAATTAAAAATTTCTCAATTTCTTTCCTGCTGCCGCACTTCCAAAATTGATATGATGTGACTGTGGTCCTGAGGATTCTGCCACTACCTCTGCAAGTATGTCACTGCAGAAAACTAGGACAGAGAGAGCTGAGGACACTGGAGGCAGCACAAACCCATTGGCCTGCTCAGCGGTGTCAAGTCAGGAAAATATCCCCCTCCCTAACTCATTCTCACTGAGCTGTTGGAGACTGGGGGAAGGAGAATAAAAGTTATGGTGTAGGGGTGTCCAATCCTTTTTAACTGGAGAAACAGATTGCAGAGATGCTACTGCTGGTGAGGCTAGGGGTAGGAATATTCATAACACTCCACAAAAACCCAGATGATGTCAGTGAATCTCTTCTTTTCCATATCTTCACTCTTTACAGGCATTTTATGGCTCTGACTTACTTTATTTATAAAACTGAACATGGTATTTTGATAGCAAGAAATGTTGCTTAGAAATTTGTTTTTTAAAACGTGTTTATTCATATGTTATGAAGCCAATTAATATTGCCTATTCAAATCTTACAAATACCCTTGAAGGCTGTCCTTAAGGAACTGCTCCAGTTTACACCATAAGTCAGTTTTTTTTGTGCAGGCAGGTGATGCAAGCAGAATGAAATAATAGCTGTTTAAATTGATTCTCTCTCTGAGGAGCCTTGGAACAGAAGTGATTGTATTAATTGTTATTAAAAAAAGAAAGTCTATTTTAACCATCTCCCAGTTTATTAACTCATGACAGAGCAAGTACATTCTGCTACATATTAGCAATGAATATATGAGAGATCAAACGAAAAGATGTAATTGAAAAAAATTAAAAATATACGTCTTAATTCACCATTTACCCAAAATAATGTATTACCCAAATCATGGTTACATCCTCTAGCATGAGTTAACCCTTGAATTACACAGCCATTTTTATATCCGTGAAAAATTATGGACAAACATGACTACTGTTTGGACTTTTCTACAGTATTTCAGAATGTTGTATGTTAATAGCAACCTTACAACAAAATAAAAAGATTTCAAGTTTCACAGTACTAAAAACCTATTAGACCTTATTCATATGACTAGTTCTTGTTGTGAGCAAGAATTATTCAAGTGAGTAGGGGTTTTTAGGATCAGCCCCATAGTAATTAAAATGAGGGCCCTGATCCCGCAAGCACTCATTCAGGTGAGTAGTTTAATGCCAGAAGTAATCCCATTAGAGATAGGTGTTTACAGGATCAGAGCCTGAAATACTACACAGATTCTGCAAATTACTCTGCGCAGGCAGACTGCACTTGCATGCAACCCCGTTCGTTGTAGTTGTCAGTCTGCCTGGAGCTACTTGTGGGTCAGAGCCCTACTTAGCAGTACAGGATATTATCAACTTCCAAACAAACACATAAAACCACACACTCTCTCTCCTGAGTATTTTAACCTACTATTGTTAAAAGTAACTTCTAAAATAACTACACATGAAAGTTACTAGAGGAAAAACATGTTTCTCTTTTTTCAGTTTACTTTATGCTCTTGACAACATGCCACAGTCATCTTTGAATGTTTGCCATGGACAATGTTTCTACTCCCCATTTTGTTCCTTTCTTTAAGTATATTCAGTAATTACAGTTTTCAATAAAAATAGCTTCTGCAGATTTCGGTGCAGCAATTGGTGTTTTAACTGAAAGCATATTTAAATTTCCCATGAGTAAACAATTATATTCCATCTAGGCAAGTTTTTAAATACAGTCCTATGGAGTAATCCTCCATTTGTTTGGTTTTATGAAAACTTTATATTTGAAGATGCACACGGGCACACACAATCTTCTGGCTCCCACCCCGTTTGAGAACAACCACATCCATATGAGCGGACACTTGTACTTACACAGAGCCCCTTAGACAAAGAGGGCTTCATGTGGGGTAGAAGGAAGGTCTGATTGCAAGATCAGGGACTTGGACTATACGGCAATTTTTTGTTGTTGTTATCTAAAACAAGTTAGACCCTGTCACCTGGGTGATGAAGTACAGTAACCCTTCAACCTTAAAAAGTCATTGCATGATACAGCAACAGCTGCCTATTACACAAGCTATTTGTCAAAAACCTGAGGACAACAGCAGACTGTGAAACTTCCAGTTCAACTTGAAAGTTTTCTTAGTGATTTTTTGGAATTTTCCATCCAATCCCAATGATCCATTACTCCCACAACATTCAGTATAATAGGCAACCTGCACTAAGAAAAACTGACTCTTACTGAAGACATACCGATCTGCCATGACTGATTTCTCACCAAATACGTTCACTACGGCCTTTGCTGAGCCACCACGGTCAACTGCCACTGTTACGCCTGCAGAGGAGTCACTTCAGGACTATGCAGAGCTCTTCTTAATTCGCATAATTTTACACGTGGCCTACCAAAATCTCACTTTTTTCTCTTAGTATTTATTTTAAAATTTTCTATCAATTATATTATTAAAAAAAGACAGTAACTCTATGAAGAATTATAACCACAGTGTACAATCCTCAGGTCATCTTCAGTCAGAGATTTATTTTTTTCTATTAAAGATTTACATGCTAAACTGCAAGACATAAGAGCAAGTCCAGCACTACATGTTGTATCAACTAAATTCCAACAGAACAAAGATTTAGTCAGATTGTGACGCTCCCCCCGTCACATTGGTGAGCAGCTACCCATTGACTTCAGCAGACCTACTCACAGAACCACTCTGGCCCTAGGAGAGCATGCAAAAATCAGGTCACTTATTAGTAATTTTTCAAAACATTCGTATTACTTTTCAGTGTGATGTTTTAAACACCAAATAAAAGACGTATGATTCAATGGCCTCCCAATACGTGAAGTGTGTTGATGGTCCCCTTCCCTTTCCACTATACATCGTGAGCCCATAATGGGTACTTCTGTAAACAGTAATCATTAAAGAGCCTGTCAAAGTTCAGGACAACTGCACCTGTATTTCCCCCTCCATGGTCCAGCAAGGGCACCCATTTTTAGTTTTCTGCCCACCCCCCCCCGCAGCCATCACCTCTCTTGGGCAGAGATTCACATCTTGCTCCCTCTGATTGGGTTTTTTCAGGCTGCACAGTTCCATGCCTTCGCTGTAGCAGTGAACCAGAATGCCTAGACAAGCCAACTTCAGTGTTTTGCTTTCTCTTCAGAGACTATAAGCAGTGTAATTACCCACAATTTCAAGGTACCAAATAGCTCTAAGCAAGCACATTTATTAAGCTGAAAGCATGAGAGAGAAAACATTAAAAACAGTACAAGAACCTACATGCATGTTAATAAGACTACTAGTGATCACCCACCCAACTCCAACAAGGGCTCTGGTCAGCGAACAATACATCAAACCCCACAAAGGGGTTATTCTGTGGTGACAAGTTCATAACAGTTTTATCTCAGTACAAGCATCCCTCAGGAATGAGTTAGGGCTAGTCTACACTGGCAGTGCTTTAACATGGCTTGTGTGGTCAAGGCAAACTGCTGGGCGAGAGCTCTCCCAGTGCTCTAAAAAACCCACCTCCACGAGGGGCACAGCTACCAGCGCTGGTGCACTGTCTACATTGGCGCTTTACAGCGCCAAAACTTGTTGCACTCAGGGGGGTGTTTTTTCATAACTCTGAGCGAGAAAGTTGCAGCGCTGTAAACTGCCAGTGTAGACAAGCCCTACGTCTTTCCTTTATACAGCTTTGGCCTTTGATCTTCAGATTCCAGGAACAGATAATCAGCAGAAAAGGGGCCCCTCCTCAGGGCACAGCTTCAAAAGGCTGGGTACCTGTATAACTGGAGGTGGGACTTTGCATTCACCTCCCCCTAGAGATTTTACCAGCAAACCACTTCACACTGTTTTTCCAAGTCCATTCTTGTCTGACCCATTATTCAATATAGTCCTTTGAAGTTCACACTTCCAGTGCTCAAAATAATACATTACCTTTGCATTCAATACAATGGACTCCAACGATACTTAAATGTAATTCAGTAAGACTTTTCAGGGAAATTTCCTGCAATAGCCCTATCTGTCACACTCCCAGTACAGTTGCTAAAGACGTAGGAAGCTCTACCAAAGAGGCTAAGGATCATGTAGGTCTGTAGAATTAACTACTTGGTCACTTCTAGAGGCAATCTTTGATGAAGCTATGCTGATTTACACCATGACCTGGCCCTAAGAATTAAATTTTGTACAGCTGTAATAGGTTGTGAAAAGAGTTGTCCTAAAGCTTGGATGTCATTAGCTAGGTTATAAAAAGTGACTCACAACAACAACAAAAACAAAATAGCCAAGATGTTCAGTATGTGAAGGTAATTTTATTTTCCTTAGTCACTACAATGAATCATTATTTTCCCCTACTTTTGCAAGGCAGTCCTCATGGCTGATTAGGTAATCCGCTCACTCATTTATTTTTATTACAGGAAGAGGTCCAATGACATACCTGTCAAAGGCCAGTGTAAACAACACTCAAAACTCCACAGTTAATATTATGAATAAAATCTTATTTGCCTTACTCATGTGAGTAGTTCTAGGGACTTCATTAATGACACTAGGTCAGTGGTTCTCAACCAAGGGTACATGTATCCCTGGGTCCATGCAGAGGTCTTGCAGGGGGTACATCAACTCAGCTAGATATTTGCCTAGTTTTATAACAGGCTACAACAAAAGCACTAGCAAAGTAAACACAAACTAAAATGTCATACAATGATTTGTTATACTGCTCTGTATACATTCACTGAAATGTAAGTACAATGTTTATATTCCAATTGATTTATTTTATAATTATATGGTAACAATGAGAAAGTAGGCAATTTTTCAGTAACAGCGTGCTATGACACTTGTGTATGTTTATGTCTGATTTTGTAAGCAAGTAGTTTTAAAGTGAGGTGGTACTTGGGGATACACAAGACAAATCAAACTCCTGAAAGGCGTACAGTAGTCTGGAAAGGTTGAGAGCCACTGCACTAGATTAATAAATTGATGCCATTCTCAGAAAGTTAAACAAACTTCTACTAGCTGGAAAACCGAACATTCTAGTCTGACAAATAGTGCCAACAGAGTGGTTTAAAAGCAACATCCTGTGGAGAAACCCAGCCCCTGCCACCTTCAACTTTTGAGAAGCAAGGAAGGTGCTGGAATTTCTACCAGGGTCCCATTCCCACATTCTGCTTGGAGAGGAAGTCTCTCAGCAACTGGCTAGGTAACTGATAGATATGAAGTTTCTGTTTGAAGGGGACTATGTTAATGGGAACAAGGAATCTTTCAGTTCGCACCTGCAGCATCCACAGGTGCACTTTGGTGCAAAGGGCTATTCACACCCCATAGTCCAAACCCTGGGGCAGTGTAGACAATCCCTTATAGAGGAAGAAACCCTTAGATTAGCAATATCTGTCTTCACTAGCAACGTTAAAGCGCTGCCATGGCAGAGCTTAACGTGGCTGTGTAGTCGCAGCACCAGCGTTGGGCGAGAGCTCTCCCACCTCCACAAGGGGAGTAGCTACCAGCGCTGGTGCACTGTCTACATTGCCACTCTACAGCGCTGAAACTTGCAGCACTTCTTCACACCCCTGAGCAAGAAAGTTGCAGCGCTGTGAAGTTGCACTGTAGACAAGGCCTAATGGTTTGCCTAGAAGGGAACATTTTACCAGTAATTATACATTTAGCTTGAATCCCTTCCCAAGCAACATCAACTAAGCCAAAAAAAATATATCAATACCAGAATAAAAGGAGTTCACATGGGGGTTATACAGATTTACCTTAAATTATACAAAAACAGAAACAAACAACCCCCCCCCACACACAACACAACATATTTTCTAATGTAGACAAGATCTAATCCCCCCCTCAACCTTCTGTTTTTAAGTCTTCTACCCATGTGAATATTTTCAGTGCCTGCCTCTGACGCTGTTCATACCTTTTTCCCAAGCAGTCATAATATGAAATTGACGTCTCAACAGTTCATTTGATGACTACAGGCTTCTGAATACCAAAAATGAAACAGACCTAAGTCTAATTATTTTCACTCTGCTGCTGTTTGGCAAAGCTACTACTAAGCAGCACTGTAGACGTCTGGCTGCAAACTGAGGAAGACAAAACTGAATTTATGTATATGACTGTCTTTGTCAATGCTAGGAGTTAAGTAACATTTTAAAAATGTATAAAAATGTTAATATTTTAAAATACCACTTGTTTCCCCAGTGTAGACAAACCCAGAATGTGTATGCACACAATAACTATAGATGCCTTTAAAATTATATCAAAAGGGTGTAAGAAGGTCTGGTGGTCTTTCCACTGAGCCCCCAAATATCTCCATTTAACAGATTCTGATGGAGACATTAAGTCATGAATGATACATTAGAAGTATATGGCTCCCAGAAGAAAACCAAACAAACAGACTTGCTAAGTTTTTTTCCCCCTTTTAAATAAGAAGTGGGGAGGGATTGGGTGGAGGGAGTGAAGACAGAATAGGGCAGAAGAGGGAATATTAGTCTGGGTGTGTGAAAGGTCACAGCTGATTAAAATCAAAGTTCCAATACTTAAAGACACTCATATGCCTCAAGAAAATAAATGGTGACCTACATATATGCAATGTTATTTGCACAAATTGAAATGAAATAATACAATTACAAGTTACATAAAGCATGTGTTCTTCATTGAAAACTATGTACCTACTGAGTTCCTAGCAGTCTGTACTAAACAGGAATGAAAAAAGCAAGTGCAAAATCTGCAAAAGAATGAAACACCTTTCATAGAGTGAGGTGACAAGTTGGACTAAAGGGTGATTTTTCAAAAAAGTTTTAAGTATCTATAAATAAAGGTTTGTAAACAATGCTTTCCTCAACCACAAGAAATCCTTTAGCTGTACTTGTGAGGAAACTGTATTCCTTCTCCAAACTTGGGGTAACAATGTCTTGGTATAACATCAACAGTACCACATAATGGTACTGTGCAGGGTAACAATGACACTTTCATTTCATGTCACTTAACTTGGCATTCACCAACAAGAACCAGTCAACCAGTCTCTTTCCATTCCTCCTTTCCAATGTAACAGCGACAATCCTCATTCCCCACCACAAAGAAATATTTGGTGAGAACAGACAACGTTACACCAGCAAATCAGCCATCTGATGTCTACCAATTAAGTACTAGAAAGATCTTTGGCAACATTTTCTGGACTTACAGTATTACTTCACAGCTTTCAATGAGTGCTTTCATACATGGTGATCCAGCTGCTAGCATAAATACTTCATTTACAAAACAATTCATACCACAGACATGACTCTTGAAAATAGACACAAAATCTGCTACTTGCCTAGGTATCCAAACATACTTTAACAAGTGGTCACTTTAAAAAAACAAACAAACAAACAAAAAGCAATCACATTTCATATCAAGCTACCACATCTTTAGCAAAAGGAATATGCTTCTCTTTTTGTTTACACAAATCAGTCATAGAAACCACAACCCCTGACTTTCTGTGCACTTTATACAAATGTGTGTTTTCATTACCAATTAGAAGTGCACAATACTATTTCCCTATGATATTCTCTCCAAAATAAATCTGACAAGCTTTGCTATAGAAGAAAGCTGATATCCAGAGACTTCTCTTTAATCTATTTGTTGTGTTAAAAATTAAGCACTACATTTTAAGAAAGAAAAAAAAACAAAAATCTACAGGAATATTATATCAAGGACTGAGCTCTGTGTCACCATGGGGAAGATCCAAGTTCTACTTTATCTCTCAATCACTGCCCAAGGGTGAAAATCCCATACGAACACTTGACCCTCACAGGGAAGGAGCACTTTGTGTTGCCCAACCACAGCCAATTTGTATCCAACTAGCTCTGGCCAAAGATCTCTTAGGTCAAGAGAACTGGTTGCTGTCAAATTGGGAGAGGAATGGAAATCTGAAGTGTGGAAAAACAGAAGAAGATGTCATAGGGATATGGGAGATCCTACAACCATGGAGGAAGATAATACAATAAAGGTATCTGCCATATTGATAAACAGAGAGAAGATCAAACTCCATGTCTGACGGTCAGATACTTCATAAGATATACAGGAACAGCTTGCAAGCCTAGTGCAAAAAGTGACATGTTAATCAAACACTGATTTTTTTTAAAACCACAAAAATAAGCTTTTAGTTTTATCCTGAAAAATTAATGAAGTGATTCAAGATAAAGGGTGAGTTTACAGAGTGGCTATTAAAACCCAATTTGCCAAAAGCCACGTCCATTTTTTACCCTCTTATTGAAATAAAAAATCCCAACAACTCATATCTTCTATTAGGGCTTGCCTGCAAAAGAACATTGCAGTGGTATAACGTAAACTGATTTTTAAACCAATATAGCTACACTGGTACAAAAAAGCTATGTGGGCACTCTGATTTTAGTATATGAGTGCATAAGAGCAATTTGAACTAAACCAAAATAATCAGCTTAAGCTCGTTATTTATTATGCGTATCGTGGTAGCTCGCAAGAGCCCCAGTCCTTGACCATGGCCCACTGTTCTAGTCACTGTGGATATGCCTACACTGCAGCACAACACTTGCAGCTGGCCTGGGTCAGCTGACTTAGGCTTGTGGGGTTTGGGCTGTGGAGCTATAATATTGCAGTGTAGACACTTGGACATGGGCTGGAGCCCAGGCTCTAAGGGTATATCTACACCGCAGTTAAAAACCCACGTCTGACCCAGGTCAGCTGACTCAGGCTTGCGGGGCTTGGCCTAAGGAGCTGTTTAATTGCAGTGTAGACATTTGGACTCGAGCTGGAGCCAGACTGCAAAGTCCACACAGCAATTACACAGCCCCTTAGGCCAAGCCCCATGAGCCCGAGTCAGCCGATCCAGGCCAGCCTTGGGTGTTTAACTGCAATGTAAGCATACTCTTTGCTAACATACAACAAAAAATGTGATCCCTGTCCTAAAGAACTTACAAGTACCAAGCTAAACCAAAATAAGCCACTCATACCAAAATATCAGTATCAAACAGGGGTTTGCATATAGTTAACTTTAGTTATACTGATGAAACTTTCTTGTGGTAACAAGTTCTTCTTCTAACTAGTTTGCAAGACAGTTGCCATTTTAAAACCTGAGGCAAAACTTCCTCGTGTGCCAGTACTGGGGGAAACAGGTCAGCAGAAGTCATCACAAGAAGGAAAAACAAAAAATGTTTGCATCTTTAGGACACATTTCTGGGATAAACTGAGTCTCCTTTTTAGCGCAAAGCATGCTGATAACTCTACCATGGTGAAAACCTTATATACACGATATTTTCAGTTGTCTAAGTATGAATGATTTGTTTTCCCCCAGGGATCACCTCAAATTTTACAGACTGTTACATGACGCTGTATCCACTGATGGACTATATTTTAGGGCATGTAAATAGATAATCTAACCAACCTAATTTCAGTATTGTGTCACTGCAAACAGAATTATGAATGAAAGAAAATATTTCTTTAAGCAGTATCATCCTGCTAATTCCACTTGCATGTTTCTTTAAACAGGAACAGATAACTGCTCTGAGAGTACAGTACTATAGTCACAATTTCCAGGATTTCTAAGGGACCATCCCAAATGGGATCAATTTGTCAAGATACATCTCCCTGTTGACTGTGTAAAGTTTCAGTGGAGACAAGATGGGTGAGGTGATATTTTTTACGGGAGCAACTTCTGTTGGAGAGAGACACAAGCTTTCGAGCTTACACAGAGCTTTTCTTCGGGTAGTTTCAGTAGTTTTATACTCTAGATAGGGGGACACTTAGGTCTCTAAAAGCACATTTTTTAGAGTATTTCAGTCAGGTTTACCCAAGTATATGACAAAGTGAAGTGGTGCCAAGAGTTCGCTCAAGATACATACACAAGAAAAGTTTCATTTCTCCCTTGATGGGTTCTAGATTGCAAACACTAAATTATACTATAAATTCGTTGGAGTAAAGACTGTCATCTTCCTGAGTGGATATACAACACCTGTCACACTGGGATCTTGTTCCTGAGTGAAAATTGTGGGCATTATCACTAATACTAATGATTTTATGAAGACTATTTCTATATACTATGCATATTTGTTTAGGTACGATCCTATCAGCAAGCAGTATCCATATCTCCTCATGGAAAAGGCTACAAAAACATTTCTTGCTAAACAAAAACAAAAAAAATCAAAAGCCTAGAGAGAATAATATTTCATGTGTGAAAAACTGCTAGCAGTAAAGGAAAGATTTAGTTATTTATTACCATTACCACATTCCCAGGTGAAGTGCAATTCAAGGCAGGGTGCATATACAAACATACATGAACAGCAGTTTACAACAAATATATGGGACTGTATAGAACAGTTTGTCATAAGACAATATGCACTACATACTGTTTATTATATACACTGGAGTTCACACGGTCCACTTAATGGCATACATCTCAAGAATCAAAACTCCAGAACAAAGGGAACATCTAACTTCTTTGAGTTACTTCTGAACTTCAGTTTCCTATCCAATAATGTGGGCCTACTGAGAGAAGATGATGCAATAGCCTGGTTTACTCCAAAAGAATGTAACAGTCCTACCCCTACTCAAAGATGCAAGTATAAACTCACAAGAATACATTTTCAGAAGCGGCCTCTAAATCTGTACAGTTATATCACCACCCACAACACCACATACACAATTGTACATATACACAGAATCCTAGTTATGCATGCATGCTGCATTTTAGACCAGTTGAGAATAAGCCCCCAAATGTTCGCAATAACTCTTCCTCTGATTGAAAAGATACTACAGTAACGCCTCACTTAAAGTCGTCCCGGTTAACGTTGTTTCTTGTTTCGTTGCTGATCAATTAGGGACCATGCTCGCTTAAAGTTGTGTAATGTTCCTTCTAACGTTGTTTGGCAGCTGCCTGCTTTGTCTACTGTTTGCAGGAAAAGCAGCCCATTGCAGCTAGCTGCTGGGGGCTTGGAACCAGGGTGGATTGGCAGCCCCCCCCCATCAGCTCCCCGCTCCCTTAAGTTACCTGTGCAGCAGCTGCCCAGCAGGCTAGCAATTGCAGCTGTCCCTCCCACCACTGCCATGTGCTGCTCCTGCCCTCTGCCTTGGAGCTGGTCCCCGAGATTCCTGCTTGTTGTGCGGGGGGGGGGAGGGAAGGAAGAGGGAGGCTGTCAGGGTGTCCCCCTCCTCCCTGTCCTGCACCCCGCTTACCCCATCTTCCATAGAGCGGGGGGACACACCAGGGGTCAGGACTGAGGGAGCTTGCAGCAAGCTGATCTAATTAACAAGGCAGTGTACTTGAAGGGGAAATGTGCATATCTCCCTCCATTCCTGCTGCCTTGGAGAGAGAGTTAACCCTTGAGGGCTCAGCCAATTGCTAGTTCATCATTTAGCAGTAAGGAAAATATCCCACCCTCTGACTCCTCCACCTCAACCAAGCTTCACAATCATCATCACTGTGTACCAGTATTAAATTGTTTGTTTAAAACTTATACTGTGTGTGCACGTGCGCATGTATGTGAATATATATCTGTCTTTTGTCTCGTGAAAAATTTTTCCCTGGAACCTAACCCCCTCATTTACACTAATTCTTATGGGGAAATTGGATTCGCTTAACATCATTTTGCTTAAAGTTGCATTTTTCAGGAACACAACTACAATGTTAAGTGAGGAGTTACTATACATTATTAGGATAATGGAAAGAATCATAAGAAGCAATCTTGCAATCCATGGGATTAGAATATGTGATGAATTCTTCGGCAAGTTTATGAGTAGCACACTTCTGAGGGGAGAGAGTCATTTAAGATGGATTTGTCGCTCATTTCCATGAAAGGAAATACCAGCAGCCAATATGGAGTGACTGCCGATAATTTACCCTGGCCAGGGAGAAGCAGTATTTCAGCCACTCTTTATGAAGAAAATAGGTAGGTTCAGGGGTGCTAGAACACTTTGTATAGTGGGGGTGCTGAGAGCCATTGAACCAAACTGTAAAACCCTGTATATGATAGAAACCACTTCAAACCAGGGAGTGAGGCAGCACCTCCCAGACCTCCATCAGCACCCTAGTTCCAGCACCTATGAGTAGGTTCATCAACATACAATGCTGATGGGTGAAGAATGAACAAATATCCCTGAGATTGTCACTACAACTGGAAAATCACCATGCAAAGGCACTTATGTTGTCCTTGCTTGAAAATAATTTACAATCTAATACCAGGCCCAAATAAAAATGGAATTCTCTAATAAAGCTACATAGAGCCTAGCACCAAAAATGCAAGCACTCCACAATATGCATTTTGACTAGTTTAGAGAAATTTTGTTTCAGCATACATGGATTAAGCAAAAAAAAACAAACACACACACAAAAAACCTTATTCTTTTAAGTTTCACTTATTCAGAGTTTTGTATTGATTCAGGAAGAACAGTTGGTAATAAAATTGAGTTGAGTTCTACATTCTCAATTCATGTATTTTTTTAATCTAGAAAAAGTCAATTTTCAAGGCTTATATCTATATACACACATACACACACACACACACACACACACACCATAGGTAGGGCAATGTTGAATCCAAATATTAAAGGTATATGTTACATAACATTTAAATAAATACTGTCAGGGTGAGATGATCCCAGTAATGTAAAGCTTTCAATGCTGATGGTAATTTATACTGGCCAAAATATACTAAATATTTAGAGAACTCATATAATCATAATATGAATGAAAAGTTACTCTTGAAAACACATACATTATCTAGGACATCCCAAAAGGGACATACAGTAGAGATTCAAAAGCAAAACCGCTCCCTTACTGCCAGATATGTGTATATGACTAGGTTTTTTTAGATGAATATGTATTAATAGAAAAGCAAGCTCATCAAAATACAAGAATGTTTGCAAATTGCACGTGAATGTATCAAGAGATCAAAGACTATTGTTTTGTTTTCTAGCTAATCTTATACAATTACAGATATTGTGAAGTACTAGGGAAACCTTTACAGTATTTACAAATAAAGACAAATTATTTTAATACTATCCTAATACTACAGCACTCTGCTAACTGTCAAGTAGTAACCCTCAATGGCTCCACTGGAATAACATTTTCCCTGGCAGAGAGATAAGAACTCTTGGGAATGTGGTGAAAAATAGTTATAGTCCCCTAATCACAAAACCTGATGATTACATTTCCCCCCCCCATACCATTATTTTAATTCACACAGCTCCCCTCACCTGAATTCACCCTCTCTCCTTTGAGACCTGCTACTGTCTTATTGTTATTGATGTGGGAAATGATTATCCTCTGACAAATCATTCACTAAACAATAACCTAACAGCAGCAGCAGCATTGGATATATGGCCCCTGCGATTAAATAAACGATGATAAAGCCAAACAGAAGACAGGAGGGGATCTGGTGTAGCTGTAGTCAGGGGCACTGCATGAGAGAAAAGACAGTCAGGATTTTCCCTGTTACCTGTGTCAGATGGACGCATTGCCTAGGTGGGGCACGCTTCTGTTCTAAATAGTCATTATTACACCAAAGTGCCAAATGCTGAGCTCAATAAAATGAAGATTGGGCCAAATCAGCTAAAGGCAAAGTAGGCTTGAAATGCAGTGTGTGGCTATAAAGAGGAGCCCTCTTCTCCCTTACCAGCCAGTCCTCCGCCGCCTCCATCTCCTCCATGCCCCTTTCTTCTCTGCAGGATGAAGTAAGGGTTGGCCCTCTCCGTGACCCACAGGGCGTTTGCCAGCAGCACCTCCCCGGGGTTCACCCACATGCTCCCGGCGGAGACAAAGGGCAGCTCGCTCTGGCTGGGTTTGAAGGTTTAAATCATTCACGGAGCGGTGGGGCCAGGAGGATGCTGGCGAAACGCAGCTCACAGTAACGCGCCGTCCGACCCAGCTGAGAGACAACAAAGCCCCAGACAGGGCGAGCGAGCGAGCCAGCCACGGGATGGAAAGGAAGCAGCGGCCTCTCTGTGACCCCCACCGCCTGCCCACCCACCGGAGCCCGGCCGGCCGCTCCCGCTCAGCGCCGTTACAGTCCTAGAGCAAAGGCGGCAGCGGCAGCAGCGAGAGGCGGCGGCAGGATCAGCAACGCAGCGATGAGCACAGCAGTGACATCAGCACCGGCGGCCGCGGAGCCCAGCCGTGCTGCCTCCCCTCGCCCAGCCCTGCCTGCGCCATGTAGCAGGCACCCCCGCGGGCAGCAGCAGCGCCCCGAGACGGCGCTGATTGCAGAAGTGGCGGGCGCCCTCCCCACCTGCGATAAAAGCACAGGCGCGGAGCAGACTCGTACCCAGTGGGCACAGCACCACAGCTGCTAGGCTAATCCCCGGGCACACCCCGAGTCTCCCAACATACACGGGGCGCGCCAGCCAGTAAACCTGGACCGGGCTGCACAAGAATCCCGAGAGAGCCCGTCAGCTGTAGAGCGGCTGAAACACCCCCCGGCACGCTCCGCTAGCTGGGGGGGGGGCGGCGCTCAGACCTCCGCCGATCCCTTAGGGGACACGCAGCGCCCGCTCCAGCCCACCCTGCCCACACATTAACTTCACTGCCACCAACAAGCGGCGTACTCGTTGCTGCACGAGTAGGCAGGTGACAGGGCGAGCGCCCCACCCGCGCGCGCACAGGCACCCGGAGGTGCCCTGGGCAGAGCTCCGCAGAGCAGCACTACCCCCGGCTGCACTAACGCTCCGGAGCAGGCGCCAGAGACAGGCGCGCGAGGAGCTACTCGCAGGGTTAAATGGGCCCCCGCCGCCCCGAACCGCCCCTCGCGCGCTGCGCGCGCCCGGACGCTCCTGCGGGAAGAACGGGCACGGCGCCTCCCCCGGCACCTGCCTGCCGCCCGCGCGCGCCCCCTCTCTGCCCCGGCGCAGCGGCGTCTCTGGCCGCAGAAGGTGCGTCAAGGTTCTAAGTGGGCGGAGCGGCCGCAGCAGCGACCAGCCCAACATTCTATTATGGGCGTGTCTTGCTTCCTGCAAGCCCAAGCGCCAGTCACGTGGCGCACCTGTCATTGCACCCAGCAGCCGGGGAGGCTCCGCCCGGTCCTGCTGGTGGACAAAGGCCCGGGAGTAGCACTAGGAAATTTCTCCCAAATGTAGCTCGCGTTCCTATTCCCCCTCCTTGCTGCGTCCGCCCTCCAGCGTGCTGAGTGTGGAACTGGCTCCTCAACCCTCAGGGAACCCAACACAACAACCGTGCCTGCAGCAGCAGCCGCCACTGGTTATGTGTCAGACTGGGGGCACTTGAGCTGTACTTTGCATTGGAACCAGGACCCTGTGTATCATGTGTTAAGCTACAACAGGGGTCGGCAACCTTTCAGAAGTGGTGTGCCGAGTCTTCATTTATTCACACTAATTTAAGGTTTCGTGTGCCAGTAATACATTTTAATGTTTTTAGAAGGTCTCTTTCTATACGTCTATAATATATAACTAAACTATTGTTATGTGTAAAGTAAATAAGGTTTTTAAAATGTTTTAAAAGCTTCATTTAAAATTAAATTAAAATGCAGAGCCCCCCAGACCAGTGGCCAGGACCCAGGCAGTGAGAGTGCCACTGAAAATTAACTCGCATGCCGCCTTCAGCACCCATGCCATAGGTTGCCTACCCCTGGGCTACAAGACTGTGGGGATGAAGACTTTACCTTTTCCTCCAGCTGCTACAAAGATGAATAGAAAAAACTGAGATTTTTCCTTAGTGAAAACTCAAGCTTTCCCCCTTCTGCCGTGGGTGGGGTGGGGTGGAGAGATGAGAAATGACATGAAATAAAGTTTTTGCCTTACTGATAACTAAAATAAAAGGATAAACTAGCTCTATTGACTACAGTATTCAGCTGGCGGAAGAGACCATTGTGATCATCTAGACTGAGCCCCTGTATGATAGACTTACTGGCCTGGTGGATGGGGGAAGCAATAGCTGTGATATAGCTTGTTTTTAATTTTATTTTAGCATGAGCTTTCGTGAGCTGCAGCTCACTTCTTCGGATGCATAGAATGGAACACACAGACGGGATATTTATACATACAGAGAACATGAAAAGGTGGAAGTATGCATACCAACAGGCAGAGTCTAATCAATTGAGATGAGCTATCGTTAGCAGGAGGAAAAAAAACTTTTTGAAGTGATAATTAAGATGGCCCATAGAAGGTGTGAGGAGAACTTAACATAGGGAAATAGATTCAAATAAATATCCCCTGTCTGTATCCCCTGTAGATTCAATTGAATCTATTTCCCTATGTTAAGTTCTCCTCACACCTTCTATGGGCCATCTTAATTATCACTTCAAAAAGTTTTTTTTCCTCCTGCTAACGATAGCTCATCTCAATTGATTAGACTCTGCCTGTTGGTATGCATACTGTCCAGTCTTCCAAGCTGTTGAGTTTCATTCTTGTTGGGAGAGAGAAATGTTGGTATTTACACAGACACTTAACTCCTAGCCTCATTTATTGATAAAAATATTATTGGGAAAATGAAATTAAGGTTAAAAAAACCCAATAAAGCAGCTTTGTTCAAACCTTCAGTTTGCTTCTTACTCACTAGTCAATAATATCAGGGTGAAATCTATGTAACAACATACTACTCTAGATAGGGGGACACTGAGGTCTCTTTACTATGTAGTAAAGTTATGCTACCATCATATGGGGGAATTCATATCTTCAAACCCACATAGCCCCAATTAGGCAGGAGTGGTTAAGCAGGTCTATCTTAAACAAAGGAATGTGTTGTTAGCACAAATTTACATATAAGTAGTAACAAGATCCTTGAGACAGCAAGAGGGAGCCAAAACAAATCTGCATTTCACTATACACAGGAGATAAGAAAGAATACGGGGTCACGTTCACCCCCAGACTCCACATCACCACCCTTACTGTTTGAATAAACTTTGCTGTGAGGGGCAATCCTCAGAAGAATTCACTTCAAATGAGGACTGGACTAGAAAGGTGAGGAGCAAAAAACTCCAGGTATTCTCCCTATCACTACAGCTCACATTCCTGGGTGCAATCCAGACTAATGAGGGTGCAATCCATTCCTGGGTGCAATCCAGGCGAATGTGTCATTACTTGCTCTGCAACCTTGAGTGCCTCACAATGGTTTGCTACTGTAGCCCCCACCAGGGCCTCTCACAAACAGGCTTCCAATATGCAAGTAACACCCTGAACATCCGTGTATAGCTGCAGCCTGCTAGCCATACTCCAGTTACACTCTAGATTCAAGCAGCCATGGTTACTACTTACAGGGTGACCCCAATACATGCCCATGCTCAAATTTCCCAAAAACATATGCTCTGCACTAGCCAGTTCTCTTCTATGATGACCCACCACTATTCCTGCCATATCTTTCTTTCTCAAGGTTATTTCAATCTCTATGCTTGAGGCGACCGAAGTACATAAGTTGCTCTTGTTGGTTTCTGACAGCAGAGTCCACTTTTCTCCAATAATATTTCTCACGGAAGTGTTTTGCAAAAGGAGCTGTTATTTCCTCCAGTACAATTTGCTGTTACCTTGGGACTACACATTCTGAAACCTAAAAATGTTGCCTTATTTTAAAAGTTCTGAAAAGATAAATGTGAAAATTAGTTATAACTTTACAATATACCAGTAATATCATATCATAAAATTCTGGACTAGCACACAATTATTATTCAGTTGCAACTGAATAATAATATATAGCAATTTCCTGAAACATCCTGGACAAACTTTATTGAATTAAATTTAAGTATCTGAGGATCTCATTGTATTTAAAATGCTAATATGTATTCGTTATTGTGGCACTGTATGGATCTTGTCTAGGAGACATGACTAATGTAAGTCTTAGAAAGTGTTATTGGTTTCATAGGATTCTTTTAAACAATGGATTAAGAGAAGAAAGTTGAGTAGGTTTCCTAGGAAATACTTAGCATGAGGGGTATGCAAATACTTTTATCTTACCTTACTTTCAGAAAAAATGTGCTTGCTTAGAAATGGCTGTGTGGTAACTTATAACTGTGGGAAATTATATTGTTTATAGTTGCTGAAGAAAAAGCAAACCGCAGATGCAGGTCTTTTTATGCAGTCTTGCCTGCTGCATATAACACAGGGTAGGTATGAACTGTGCAGCCTAGAAAAAACCTGGTCAGAAGAGAGTGAGACACGTGTCTCTGCCCAAGACAGATAACGTCTGGGGAACTGGAAGTCTAAGAGTAGGTTCCCTTGGTGGACTAATGAGGAGGAATACAGGTGCAATTGCCATGAACTATGGCAGGAAGTACAAAAGAAAACTACTATTTCAAAATTCACTTAATAAAACATCAGAAACTTTCAGATAAAATATCCTTTGCTACAAGGACCTTTTACATGTGATTCAGGCATGGTCTATACTAGAAAATTAGGTCAGTTTACCTATATTGGTGAAAAATCCACACCCCTGAGCCATGTTGGTAAACCGACCTAAAGTCCCTGTGTAGACAGTGCTAAGTTGACTGAGGGCTTGTCTACACTACAGGACTATTTCGAATCTACTTAAGTCGAATTTGTGGATTCGACCTTAATAAGTCGAATTTGTGTATCCATACATACAACAACACAAACTTCTGAGTCCACATTCCGCCAGGCCTTGCTTTT
Source organism: Mauremys reevesii (assembly GCF_016161935.1). Lineage (NCBI taxonomy): Eukaryota > Metazoa > Chordata > Testudines > Geoemydidae > Mauremys > Mauremys reevesii. Next base: position 52,319,983 of record NC_052627.1, read on the forward strand.
TGAAGCGCACGTGGGGGAAGTGGGCCACTATTCCCGCACTCCCCGCTGCCCATTGGATTGTTGGAATTCACCCCATGCATGGCATGGGGGGGGGTCGTCATTGAACGAAAATCCCGCCCCTCTCCTCCCCTTCTCGCGGAAATCTGTTCGCGCTCTTCTCTGCTTCTGGGTCGGTTACAGCGCCACCGCAGCAGCACGAGCACGAGCATGGAGCCATGATCGATCATCGCTGCACTTATGGCCGCCAACTCCTCCATCGCCCCCTCGCCACCTATCACCACACAGTCAGATGCTGAGAAAGGAGCGAGCGCAGCAGCAGGAGAGAGAGGAGAGCAGACAGAGTGCAGAGAGCAGGGCACGCAGGGGAGTAGATGATGGTGGTGGGGTCAAAGGGGGTGGGTGGAAAGGGCATTCTGGGGGGGTGGAACATGGGGGACTGGTGGGACCGCATGAGTGCTGCAGGTCTGGGATTGACAGAGGGCATGGTAAGGGATTCAGGATGCGTGCTTTTGGACTTTGTGAACTGTGTGTCCCTGCCCCCTCTCCCTGAAGCTGCCCTGAAGCGCCAGCCCACAAGGCAGACTGTGCAGAAGCCAAGTGGCGGGCCAGTGCCTGGACACTTGAAGACAGCAGACAGCAGCCCACCGTCAGGCGTGGCTGGCGTGGCGTGGGGTTGGATGGGGGGATTTGTCATTGCCAAAGTACAAAACGTCCAAGCAAGCAAACTGTGGTAAAAATGTGACTGTCATCCTGCGGTCTGGGTATGATAGATGGCTTCGGGCGGCCATTCCGGGCTGGTGGGTGTGGCATGGGGATATCCCACATCCCACACACTGCCACAGCAACCCCAGCACCAAAGCGGCTACTTTTCAATGGTGCTGCAAGCTGTGGTGCTGTGGTGGGGACGGAGGGTCACGGACGGGCACGCCACAACGTGGGCGGGGCGGACGTGGTCGGTGACGCGGTTCAGGTTGGCGAACCTGTTCGTTTTAGAAAAGCAGCAGGCAGGCACCTTCACCTGCCACCACGGATGCTGGGTTGGGGATGTTACCTCTACCCCTCGCTCCCTACCCGGGAACCGCCGCTCTGCCTAGCCCCTACTCAGGCGGCCTCCTACTCTTGGACAACACTGCTCAGGAAACTGGCTGAGCAAGTGCAGAATGTGGGAGATGGTGGAGAGGAGTGTGCGAGTAGATCATCAGGAGATGGGACGACGTTATGACTCGCTGCTGATCGCTGTGTGCTTGAAATCTCTGTGTTTTGCTCCACAATTGCTGTGAGCTGTGTGTGAGAGCTTGGGCGCTGGGGGCTGTTGCTTGGGAGGTTGAGGCAAATCGCTAGCTGCTGCATCTGACGCTGAGAGAGATCAGCATCACAGAGAGGAAGAGAGATGCATCAGGGGCGCGAGAGAGCAGGAATGAGGGCGGGTTTCCTTGAAGACTGTTGCTGATTTTTACTGTCCTGTAAATTAAAATTTAATTTTAAGAGAATCCCATTTCGTTTTTCTTCCCTTTTTCGTTTTAAAAACATAAAATTAATTTAAATTTTTTTAATTAGTTTTTGTTTGGGTTTGGTTGATTATGGGGTGCTGCTGAAGGTTGTGAAGGTGGCAGTGGTCTGTGGGGTGCAGGGGGGGGGGGGGGGGGGGGGGTTGGATAGGGGTTGGTGGGTGGGTGTGGAGGGGGGGGGGGGGGGGGGCGGGAAGGGGGGGGGTGGGGTGAGGGGAGTGGGGTGGGAAGGTGGGCCCGGGGGGGAGGGGGGATTTGGGGGACTGGAGCACAGGCAGGATGGATGAGCCGAAGCTAGCCTTACATTCGGGGACACCACCACAGCCCACAGGATGCAGCACACTCAAGGCACCCCACACCCATACACAGCACAGACTGTGCATGCACCACACAGACTGCTGTGTGTGCTGTGTGCCCTGCAGCTGGCCCTGCAGCCAAGTCTGCACTGCACCACTGCAGCTGCAGCAGTGAGATTACACTCCCACACACAAAACAAACACACAAAGAGAAACACAAAAAACAACAGACAGAACAAACACCAAACCGCTTTGAAGCAAAACAATACATGGGGGGGTGTAATAATGTTTTTGGTTGGGGTTGATGGGAAGAAGAAGTTGCTTGTAAATTTGTAAAGAAAGACAGTGGTCTTAACATTTTGGTAAAGTGCGTGTGCAGCTCAGGCAGTTGGAGGCCTCTGGCAGGGCTCCGCCCTCCTCCCTGCTTGGGCTCTTGGGGGGGGGGGACTTGGAGGCGGGCGCAGACTTCTGGCGTTGGAGTCTCTCAGCCACTGCGCTGCAGGCTCCTCTCTCTCTCCTGCCCGGCGTTCTTGCAGAACATCTACAAGGCGCCGGAGCGTGTCCTGCTGGCCTTCCTGCCTGCCTGCCCCCTCCCCCTCCTCCCTCCTGGTCGCCTGCTGCCACCAGCCCCTCTCTGCCTCTTGCTCGCTCCTGCTCCTGGCTCTGCCTCCCCTCCATCCTCTCCTGTGCCTGGTCTCTGCTGGTCTGGCCTCCTTTTTCTTTTTGGCTCTTCGTCCCTTGAACTTTTCAAGCCTCTGCGATGGGAGCGCCCTAGTCTGAGCCAGATGGAAGGCGGTGTGGGTGATTTCCGGAGGTGAACACAGAAAAAACAGAGAGTGATCACACAGTCTCACCATGTCTTGCTCACACAAAGTCCAGGAAATCTCAGAACTAGTCAGAGAAGAAGAAAGAGAACTAGTCCGAGATTCATTCAACGCTAGCGCGAGGCTGTGGAGCACTGAATATAGCGCTGTGCAAGTCATCAGCCTGCTGCGCAAGCTGCCTGTGCTGAGTTAGTGCTTACAAGTGTCAACCTGCTTGTACAGCTTAGCAGGCCACAAGCTGCAGAGCAAAAAAGCAAGCTGCAAGCAGCTCCTGCCAAAATGCAAAGAAAGTGCTGAAAGTGGCTGTTTCCTGAGGCCTGCTACCAGTGGTCATTTATGCAAAGTAAAGTCTCAAGTGGCTTGAGTTCAAAAGTAAAGTAAAAATAAGCATAAATTCTCTTATGCAAAAAAACCTGTTAAGCTTCAAGTCATTCTATGCAAAGTAAAAAAGTCTAAAGTTATGCAAAGTAAAAGTACGTAAAATCAAATTAAAAAGGGTCTACCACTCAACTACACACATGCACAACAACCACAACACCCACACAGAGACACGATGCAGACATCAGCAGACAAGCAGAGAGAAGAGAGACACAGACCGCCAGGAGAGCCTGCCCCCCACAGAGAGAGCCTTGCCCCGCTGCTCTCTGAGGCCATGGAGTGCCCTTCCATGGCGCCTCTCCCAAGAAAGGAGAGCCTGCTTGCAGAGTGCTCTTGCTGATCTCTCTTGCTTTTTTCTCCTCTGAGGCTTTTCCTTTTTGCTTCATTGCTCCAGCTGTGAACTCTGCTTTTTGCTGTTTGTTTGATTTAAAATGAAAAAAATAAATATTTCTTTTTTTATTTTTTTATTTTAAAAAAATATAATAAAAATTATTTAAAAATAATATTTTCCTTACTTTTTCTTCCTTCCTTGTTCCCTGATCCTGTCCTGGTCGGGTCCTGGGAGTCCTTCTCTGGGTGAGAGAGGGTGCCCTGGAGTCCACCCTGTGGACTGGGTCTCTGTGGGAACGGTGGTCGGGCGCGGTGTCAGGGTCTCCCTTCTGGGGTCCCTCCCCCGTCGCGGGCGGGGCAGCCCCATCAGTCCCCTCCACTATTCCCGTCGGGGGGACCACACACTGGCAGCACTCCGTGGCTACTTCCGCACCTCGCCACCACTGTGCCTCTGCGTCTGTGCCTTGGGCAGGAGGCCCCTCTTGGCATGCTCCTGGGTTTTTTTTTTTCTTGTGTTTGCCGCTTTTGTTTTCACTTCTGCATCGCATCCCCGCTCCTTCACTTTCTTTTTGGCTTTCCTTCCCGGCTGCATCCTTCTTCGGCTTCTTTTTCCGGAGCTTTCTGCTCGACTCTCGACCTTCAGCCCCGTCAGCCACTCTTCGTCCTCCTCAGCCCCAGAGCACAGAGGGGAGTGGGACTCCCTCTGCCCGTGCCTGCTCTGCTCCCTCTGCTGGAGAGCTGCATGCTGGAGAGACTGCTGCGAGCCGAGATTCAACCGCCCCAGTGCTGAGATTCTCTGCGCCACAGGAAAATGAATTCAAATTCCTCAGACGCCACAAGAATGGCAGATTCAAGAGAGCGCCAACAGAGTGTGTGGCTGTGGCATCCAGATCGAGCTGTGTGCTGTGGATGGCTGAAACAGAGTGGTGCATCCGTCCAGAGCCCGATTCGCTGCTAAAGACAGCAGCCGCACCACGCGCCAGCAGGAGCCTAGCAGCCCGCAAGCAAAGCTATACCAACCTGGTGCGGTCTGGAATAAAAAACCCAACTAAAGAGCTAAAAATTCGGAATTAAAGGGTTAGTTTGGTGGGTTCGAATTAAAATTAGTAGACCGTAACGCTGACTGAGGAATTCTTCCATCAACCGAGCTACTGCCTCTTGGGGAGGAGGATTACTTACGCCGACAACAGGAGAATCTCTTCCATCAGCATAAGTAGTGTCTACACTGAGGCACTACATTGGCGCAGCTGTGCCGCTGTATCATTTTAAATGTAGACAAGTCCTCTACAAGTGTAGACATGCTCATTCAGAATTAAAGCAGCCTTAATTTGGTTTAATTTAATTCACTTCCAAAGTTAAATAAACTAGACCAAATTAAGACCACTTGAATTCTGAATGAGAGTATCTACACTGGGGTTTAATGTGGTTTAAACTATAAGTAAATTTAGGTCCCAATCCTCCAGAAAGTATTTACCTATATGCACATGAGAAAGTCCACTGACATCAGTGGGACTACTCAGGACCATAAAGTTAAGTATGTACACAACTGTTGGCCTAAAGCCCCTCATCCTGAAAAACACTTAAGCCTATATTTAACTTGAAATATGTGAGCAGTCCTGATGATTTCAGGAGGACTATTCACATGCTTTGAGATTTAGAATGACATGTTTCAACATGAGGATTACATATTAAACATGATAACCCTCATACTAAGAATTAACTACACAGTGAATTACATATACAAAAATACTCTACCTTGCTCAGAAACACTAAGTCTCATTGTGCTGTCCTCTTCCTGAAATCCCAGAAAATAGATATGCTTAAGGGTTAACAGCTTTACACTATTTCAAACCATTGGTAGGAAGTAAGTGCCACAGTCAAAGGCTGCTAATGTGCCTGCAGTTCCCTCCTGCTCCATCATCTCTGCTGACTGACATTCTAACATTGTAGTGTAAGGATATAGTGTGAGAAAGAAGAGTCAGCCTCTCAAGGAAGAAAGAAAAAGGAAAGACAGGGAAGTAGGTGCTGGGAAGTAGCCAGGGGCAGGGCTGAATGTAGAGCAAAAGAAAGAAATGAGGAGGATGAGGAAACAATCATGGACAGGTAATAGTGGACTTCTGTATTGTATTTTTTTTTATAAATATCTACCCTTCCCATTTACATTTCTGGGGGATTTTTTTAAAAATAGCGATATACCTTTGAGGGGACATCCCTCCCTCCCTCCCCAGGCCTTATCAGTTTGTTTTTCACTAGTCGAATGCACAAACAGTCTTGGCATAAGCTATGTTTACGTAGCACTTTTTAAATTGAGTTTAAATTTACATTTTCAATAGCAGGATTTCAAAGCACTTTATAAGAAAGAACCAAACTTCACCACACTCCTGTGGGTAGGTGTTACAGTCCTTATTTTACAGATGAGTAAACTAAGGCATACAGGGATTACATTATTTTCCCAAGGTCACAAAGCAAATCAGTGGCAAGGCTGGGAATATGACTTTTGAGGTACATCTACACTGGAAAAAAACACCCCACAGTAGCGAGTCTCAGGCCCTGGGTCAACTGACTTGGACTCATGCTACAGAGCTAAAAAATAGCGTAGATGTTTCAGGCTGGAGCTGGGGCTCCAAGACCTGTCGAGGGAAATTGTACTGCCTGCAGCAACCTGCTTCCTTTGTAATGGTGACTCCCTCTCATTCACTGGTCCTTGCTGGCAGTGTTGCATTAAAATCTTCTAACTTTCTAAAGGCATTGCATCAGGAGGTCTATTTTAGCTGAACTCTTTTAAAAAGATCAGTATCATGTATATGACAGGAAGCTGAAATGTAGAAGATAGAATCCAATTGTCCGTCTGTCCCTACAGAACATTTTCATTCCTATCAACTTTAGAACAACTAAACTGACTATGAGCTTTCAGACTGGATCAGGAGCCCATCTCTCCACCACATTTACAGACAGGATTTAATAAAACAATTTTACATTTAGTGACACACACTTCTAAATGAATTAGGTTGAATGTGTTTAAATAAGTCACTTTCAAATGTGCCTCCTGCTCTGAGAGAGTGTTTTCTGGGCTGGTCTTTACTTTGAATTTGCCAGTGAGCTTCAGCAGTCTTAGGGTCAGCACTTGTTACACGTTGATAAAAATCAGGGCCCATATTTCCTATTCACTATTATTATGAATCACCATAATTACTTCTCATGATTGTTTATTGTTAATTATTTTACAATTGTAAAATATTGTTTACTATTGCATGACACTTTGCAGGTGCATGTGACAGGTTTTTGTCCTAGGAAATTTACAACCTAAAGGCCAGATTGTGGCTTGTCTTGCATGCTGGCACAAAGGAGCAGAGGGTGGTAAGGTGCCCCTTATTCCCTTGCCACCAGTGTGCTGTACCACTATGTCCAGCAAAAGGGGGAGGAGCAGGCTCTGCTGTGCTGCAATGTCTCCCCCCACTCATCCCGCCGCGCAGATGTGATAGAAGAGTGGATGGAGCCTTGACTCTGCCTCTCAGTTGCATCCAAAAGCAAAGCTCCACACATATTTAGGACTGTATGCTGTGACAAGTATAGATTCAGTACAGTTCACTCCCTCCTCAGAGCAGTGGGGAAACTGAAAGGACACTGTGACTCCGCAAGTCACAATTCCCCCTTTGGGCAGCTCCAGAGGCAGAGCAGCAACACTCTGCCCCTTGCTACAGGCTGGATTGCAAACTAACTGTCTAGCCCTGAATTAGATTAACACAGTGACAGAGGACAATCAAATGGAGGGGTAACAGAGGACAGGTTACAACAGTGAAAGATCATAACATTTTAATCTTCTGTATGAATCTTCTTAACCTTAGTTGGGATGTTCTTTTCAATTTTAATACATTAAGGCAAAATAGCTTAAAGGATTCAAAAGTCCACTTCTCATGGAAATTGGGCAACAAGTGTCCTTAGGTGGCTTTGAAAATCTCAGCTTAAGTGATCTATACTATGCTTTGAGGATGGTGCCGAAAAAGTGAGGTCTGAGGTAGAGGGCAAGGGAAGGTGGGTGAGAGTGTTCAGTGATGGAAAATGGACCAAAAGGAGTAAGCGTTAAGGAGAGTGTGGTTGCTCTGTGTGCAGGGTCAAGCAGAATATTTCAGGCATATCAGCAGCATGGGAGAAGGTCTGAACGTAAGAACGGCCATACTGGGTCAATATCCTGTCTTCCAGCAGTGGCCAATGCCAGGTGCCCCAGAGGGAATGAACAGAACAGGTAATCATCAAGTGATCCATTCCTTGTTGCCCATTTGCAGCTTCTGGCAAACAGAAGCTAGGGACACCATCCCTGCCCATCCTGGCTAATAGCCATTGATGGACCAATCCTCCATGAATTTATCTAGTTCTTTTTTGAACCCTGTTATAGTTTTGGCCTTCACAACATCCTCTGGCAAGGAGTTCCACAGGTTGACTGTGTGTTGTGTGAAAAAATACTTTTTATTTGTTTTAAACCTGCTCCCTATTAATTTCATTAGGTGACCCCCTAGTTCTTGTGTTATGAGAAGGAGTAAATAACACTTCCTTTTTACTTTCTCCATACCAGTCAAGATTTTATAGAGCTATATCATATTCCCCCTTAGGTATCTTTTTTTCCAAGCTGAAAAGTCCCACTCTTAATCTCTCCTCATATGGCAGCTGTTCCATAACACTAATCATTTTTGTTGCCTTTTTCTGAACCCTTTCCAATTCCAATATATCTTTTTTGGGATGGGGCGACCACATCTGCATGCAGTATTCAAGATGTGAGCATACTATGGATTTATATAGAGGCAATATGATATTTTCTGTCTTATTATCTATCCCTTTTTAAATGATGCCCAGCATTCTGTTCACTTTTTTGACTGCTGCTGCACATTGAGTGGATGTTTTCAGAGAACTATCCACAATGACTCCACGATCTCTTTCTTGAGCAGTAACAGCTAATTTAGACTCCATTTTATATGTATAGCTGGATTATATTTTCCAATGTGCATTACTTTGCATTTATCAACACTGAATTTCATCTGCCGTGAATTTCATGGAGCTACTGGCAGGGGTGGCTCCAGGCCCCAGCACGCCAAGTGCGTGCTTGGGGCGGCATGCCGCGGGGGGCGCTCTGCCGGTCCCCGGCAGGGCGGCAGGTGGCTCCGGCGGACCTCCTGCAGGCGTCCCTGAGGAGGGTCCGCTGGTCCCTCGGGTTCGGTGGAGCAGCCGCAGGACCGGCGACCGGCAGAGCGCCCCCCGCAGCGTGCCGCTGTGCTTGGGGCGGCAAAATGGCTAGATCCGCCCCTGGCTACTGGTGGGATGAGGGAAAGAAGGGAGAATCAAATCATGCCCCATTGACAAAGTATAGCAAAGTGGTGTAACAGGACAAGAGATGAGATGACATCGGGGTAGAGCGGTGAAGGGCCTTTTTTTCAGTGAGGATGAGTCTGAACAAGTTATAGAATGAAATCAGATGCCAATGGGAAAAGAGAAGGGTGGTATAGACATGCCTCAAAAAGGGCAGCTAGCTGGATATCTAGGAGAGATCAGAGAGACAGCTGCCTGCAGAGGCAAGACTGACTCAAGTGGGTCAAGAATGGAGATTCAAATGTTAGTCATCAGCCCAGAGAAGGTAACTTAATTCCTGGGAGTGCACGAAGATACCCAGAGATGGCATGTGAAGGGACAAGAGAAGGGAAGATGAGAGAAGACTCTTTTTAAAATTGACACTATTTCCACTCCAATGTTTAAAAGATGAAAGACTAGGGTCTCATCTAGGTCTGTCTTTTACTTTGTAAACTCTTCATAACAGTAAGGAATCCGGTGGCACCTTAAAGACTAATAGATTTATTTGGGCATAAGCTTTTGTGGGCAAAAAAAAAAAAAATCACTTTTTCATAACAGTGACTATCTTCAATTTTTGTGTTTTATGCAGTGCCAAGCACACAGTCAGCATTTAAATAATAGTTATGGGCCATATTGTTCCATCAGTTTCAGGCAAAACTCCTCAGTGATTTCAATGGGAATTTAGTGTTGGTATGACTCTGATATGGTCCAATAATTTTAACCCTAAACTTCTCACAAATTATTTTGTGGTGCATTTCATTTTGCCTATTGTCTCTCCGTAAGTGCCTTTTAGACATCTCAACTTGTTTGCACAAGGCAGATAAAGGCCATGGATGCTAAACATAGCCCTCCTGTAACTCTGTTGAAGTCAGTGGAGTAGCATAAAAGATGAATTTTGCTCTATGAGACTAAAACATTAATGATTCATCATGCAGCAGCTGACCTCTGAAGTGGAATTAAAAGGAACTTCCTATGTGGAGTCAATAGCCTGAAGGAAACAGTTGATTATACCTTGTAATGCTGATAACATTTATTTAATCTGAGCTCCTGAATTATGAACAACAAACTATTAACAATTTATCTGGCTGGTTAATGCAAGAACACAGACAACACCAAGATGAACTGAGATAGAGCAATTTTAGGAGACCATTTTCTTTTAAACATTATATCAATTCCATCCAAATTCCTTGTAAGATACTCTACAAGATTTTATAATTTTCAAAATAATCCATGTGAGCAAGTTTTAATAGGTTGATTCCTGTAGCCTTACGAATAGGGTCCTATCAAATTCACAGTCCATTTTGGTCAATTTAACAGTCATAGGATTTTAAAAATAATTAATTTTATGATTCCAGATATTTAAATCTGAAATTTCACACTGTTGTAACTGTAGGAGTCCTGACCCAAAAGGAGGTAATGGGGAGGGGAGGGTGTTTGCAAGGTTATTGTAGGGGTCATGGGCAGCTGAAAAACAGCAGCTGCTAGTTAGGAGTCCATCTCTGAAGGCAGCGCCACCACCAGTAGCAGTGCAGAACTAAGGATGGCACAATATGGTATTGCTACCCTTACTTCTGCGCTGCTGCTTGCAGAGCTGGGCCCTTGGCCAGCAGCTGCCATTTTCCAGCCACCCAGCTCTGAAGGCAGCATAGAAGTAAGGGTGGCAATACCATGATCCCCCTTCAATAACCTTGAAACCCCCCAACTCTCCCTCTTGGGTTGGGAGCCCCAGTTTGAGAAATGCTTGTCTCCCCCATGAAATTTGTATAGTATGGGGTAAAAACACACAAGACCCGATTTCATGTGGGAGAGCAGATTTCACAGTCCGTGATGCATTTTTCACTGTCATGAATTTGGTAGGGGCCTAATTAAGAATCACTGGAACTATTTAGCAAGGGTCATGGTGGATTCACCATCCCTGGCAATTTTTAAATCAAGACTGGATGTTTTACAATATATTCCAGTTCAAAGGGAATTATTTTGGGAAAGTTTTATGGCCTCTGATATATAGGAGGTCAGATGCGATGGTCACAGTGGTCCTTTCTAGCCTTGGAATCTATGAAACCAGAGAAATTAATTGGTTTATACTCATTTCCAAATGAACCCTGTAAATAAGTTATCAATGTTTGACTGAAGAATGTTGTGATATCATCTATGAACATGCACCACACACTAAAAAGAATGAGCTGGTGTTTCTGATTTCTTCCCCTTCCAGACATGACCATGATCCTCACCCTGAGCCTCCTAGTAGTTTGGGACACTTGGTTTCCCTCTCCCTCTGATTCTCAGCTGTCTCCAAGCTACCAGGAAGAGTGTTTGATACGCAGGGCCGGCTTTCCACCAATTCCCCTGAATCGGGCCCCATGCCTAAGAGGGTCCCATGCCCAGTGAGAATCCCTTCCCTGGCTAGAGGCGCCTTTTTAATTTTTACTCACCTGGCGGTGCTTCGGGTCTTCAGTGGCACTTCGGCGGCGGGTCCTTCAGTGCCCCTGAAGACCTGGAGTGAGTGAAAGACCCACCACCGAAGTGCCGCCAAAGACTCGGAGCATCGCCCGGTGAGTACAAGCCCCACATGTATTTTTACAATTTTTTTTTTTAAGTCATCCCTGCCAGGGCCCCATCGAAACTGTTCGAATTGGGCCCCACACTTCCTAAAGCCGGCCCTGTTGATACGGATATTTGCTTACTTCAGTAACAAAACTGATATCAGCCACTCTTAAACCAACATAAGAGCTCCCCCATAATGGGGTTGTGCCGATGTAACTAAATAGTGTGGAACCCAATTTAATTAAATCACAGCAATTTCAGGGTGTAGATCAAGCTTGAGAGTGACTAAGGGAGCACATTACCAGCATCCCAGTTTACACTGTGATAGATGTAGCTTTGCAACAGATACATATAGAAATTCCAATATTGTAAATGAAAGGTTGGAATTGGCAGGATAATCCAGAATGCACCAAAAATGTCATAATGGAATCTGTGACTACTATTATTCTTGTGCCCATAATTTTCTCTTGCTCTCACCGTTGATATAGAATTCTATTGCTCTGGATAGTTCAGAGGGACACCTGATGATCTGCCCCATGTAAATTATCTCAGCAACAACCTGACAGTCCCAGCTCCTCCTTAGTGAGACCAACAGCCTCTGTACTTGGGGGGCTGTGCAGGGAGAAGGTGGTGCAATGATGTCACAGGGAGCTCCGCTTTATTATGCTCTGGTAGAAATCTTAGAAGGCCTCCCAGAAGACTTCAGAGTGATTTTTCAGTTCATTATAACCATCTTCCCCTTCGCTCCCCTCAACTGGCTACACCTATACTCTACACATTAAGGACTATTTACCATGTCTAAAAAGTTTCAGATTGATTGGCAGTTTTTTCCTCTAGCTTTCACTAGAGAAGTATAATTATATTTTTTTCCCCAAATGAGAAGTGTTTGATTTTCCCATCCCTGCGGACCTCAAAAATAGGTAAGTGGAATTTCTTCAAATTTCCTTCTACCTGAAAAAAGGCTGCTGTGAGTTTCAGCTCAGAAGGAAATGCTTTTTGGAACATTATAAACATCTGAAAACATGTATTTACCATGCCAACTAGTTTGCAACCTGATCTATACTGCAGTTTTCACTATCACTATAATTATACACCTCTACCTTGATATAATGCTGTCCTCGGGAGCCAAAAAAAAAAAAATCTTACCGCGTTATAGGTGAAACTGTGTTATGTCAACTTGCTTTGATCCGCCAGAGTGCGCCGGAGTGCGCAGCCCTCCCCCGCCCCCAATATATCACATTATATCCGAATTCATGTTATATTGGGTCGTGTTATATTGGGGCAGAGGTGTACTATGAAACAAACTGATTTACTTGGAAACTCAGGCTGGACTCAACAATAACATTTCTAGAATTTGTTGAGTTACCGAAAATAATTCTCCCAGCTAGATGCTTCTCTCCACTCACTGATCCTGGTACAGCAGAACAAACATAGGTGGCAATTGTGGAAGGGGAACGGTAAAGCTGTGCGGCAACCAGAATTCCCTCCGTGTGAAAAATTTTAAGATTTCATCATTTGTTTTTGTTCCTAATCAGGATGAAAAAAAATTTTTTTTAAACTTTTTTCCACTAACTGGAATTTTTGTTTTGATTTTGACTTTTTTAAATAAATACAATTAAAAAAAATTCAAAATGAAGACATTTCAAGACAAAAAATTGGAACATTCCCTTCCAAAAATGTTGAAATAGAACATCAACAAAACATCATTAAAAGGATTTGTTGTGTTTTTTAAACAAAATTGTCAAAAAATCAAAATGTTCCCACAGAAGTTCTGCTGGAAAATTTTTCATCAGCTCTAGGGAGCAGAATTTCTTGAACATTTGCCTCAAAGCCCTTCTACAGACAGACATCTCTTTTTATCATCACAATCCAGGACAGAGTATAGTAAGGGCAGAATCAGTGAGGAGCTAGTCTGAGTGCAGTGCTTGCCTCCTAATTTGGTGGATTTTGAACAGGAAATCTGTGTTGGAGTTGATTCTTCTGGAAAAGTCCTGTGGGATTTAATAGGGATCAACAGGGTTTATGTTTTACAGAGACAACAGGCCCTTTTTGCACAATGTTAATGTCAGAGTTCTCTTTATTGCTATCATGCTAGGAATTATGGCTAATCTTTGCTAACTTGAGCACCTAAAGTGAAATACCTACATTTATATGTAAGGCCTCAAAGAGACGGATTTTCACACAGCTGCTCTTGTCTTCAACTGGAGCCATGTGTCCTCAGAACCTCTGGAAGTCAAGACATTTATGTTGGGCCTTACATATGGGTTTAAATGCTTAATTTTAGGCACCCAAATTTGGAATTTTGTGAACACTTGTTTGAAGAATTATGGACCAAATCCTCGGCTGGTGTAAGTCTGTGTAGGTCCAATGGGGGGCGGGGGAGAAGGATCAGAGGAGAGAGAGAGAGAGAAAACACACATTTAATAAATAGTATCAGCATTAATTAAAAATAAAATGCAGCATTTGTTATAGAATCATAGACTTTAAGGTCAGAAGGGACCATTATGATCATCTAGTCTGACCTCTTACACAATGCAGGCACCACAGAATCTCACTCACCCACTCCTGTGTCAAACCTGTGTCTGAGCCATTGTAGTCCTCAAATCATGGTTTAAAGACTTCAAGATGCAGAGAATCCTCCAGCAAGTGACCCGTGCCCCACACTGCAGAAGAAGGTGAAACCCCCCCAGGGCTTCTGCCAATCTGCCCTGGAGGAAAATTCCTTCCCAACCCCAAATATGGCGATCAGCTAAACCCCGAGCATGTGGGCAAGACTCACCAGCGAGACACCCAGGAAAGAATTCTCTGTAGTAACTCAGATCCCACCCATCTAACATTCCATCACAAGCCATTGGGCATATTTGCCGCTAATAGTCAAAGACAAATTAATTGCCAAAATTAGTCTATCCCATCAAACCATCCCCTCCATTATTTTATCAAGATTAGTCTTGAAGCCAGATACGTCTTTTGCCCCCACTACTCCCCTTGGAAGGCTGTTCCAGAACTTCACTCCTCTGATGTTTAGAAACCTTCATCTAATTTCAAGTCTAAACTTCCTGATGGCCAGTTTATATCCATTTGTTCTTGTGCCCACATTGGTATTGAGCTTAAATAATTCCTCTCCCTCCATGATATTTATTCCTCTCATATATTTACAGAGAGCAATCATCTCTCCCCTCAGCCTTCTTTTGGTTAGGCTAAACAAGCCAAGCTCTTTGAGTCTCCTTTCATAAGACAGGTTTTCCATTCCTCGGATCATCCTAGTAGCCCTTCTCTGAACCTGTTCCAGTTTGAATTCATCCTTCTTAAACATGGGAGACCAGAACTGCACACAGTATTCCAGATAGAGGTCTCACCAGTGCCTTGTATAACATTACTAACACCTCCTTATCTCTACTGGAAATACCTCACCTGATGCATCCCAGGACCACATTAGCTTTTTTCATGGCCATATCACATTGGCGGCTCATAGTCATCCTGTGATCAACCAATACTCCAAGGCCCTTCTCCTCCTCCTGTTACTTCCAACTGATGCCTCCTCAGCTTATAACAATAGTTCTTGTTATTAATCCCTAAATGCATGACCTTGCACTTTTCACTATTAAATTTCATCCTATTACTATTACTCCAGTTTACAAGGTCATCCGGATCTTGCTGTATGATATCCCAGTCCTTCTCTGTACTGGCAATACCTCCCAGCTTTGTGTCATCTGAAAACTTTATTAGCACATTCCCATTTTTTGTGCCAAGGTTTGTAAAGAATAAACTGAACAGCAGTCAGTATAAAAAGAGGAACAATTCACAGTTTAGATTTTAAGGGAAGTTGGCAAAAAATGTACTGCACATGCTTTCACATGAAAGAAATGCTGCACAATACTAAGTTGTGACACAGTTTAGGGAAACTCATGTCTTGCTGTTTTATTTATTTAAAAAATAATCAAGAAACTTTACATTCCTAGGAACAAAGCATTTTGCAAACAGAAAGGTCAAAGGTCAGGACTAAGCAGCAAAGAGATTTGAGAATCTGAGTCATTGTTATCCTTGATGTAAATTCATTGAAGCCAAGAGAGTTACAACCGGGTTACATTTAACCCTATGATTTTAAAGAAAGTCCTGTTTGAAAGGCTAACAATAAATTGTTTGCACAATGTTCAAGTGTGCCATGGAGTCTTGTCCCTGAGTAGGGGGTTGTTCAGAGCTGCAGTCCCAGTGGCATAATTCCTCCTTGTATCTTTTACAGTAAGGCACTAGGAGGGAGCAGCTCTCATACTCATATACAAACTGTAATTGTCACTGGCCCTTGTGCAGAGATGTGTATTTGTATGAACAAAGTTGCACCAATGCAAGGGGCAGCCACAACTAACACCACCGAACAGAAGTGGATTTACCTGTATATGAAAATGTGGGAAGAAATTGGGGGCAAAGAACTAACAGAATGATGAATTTGTAATTAGAAAGCAGAGTCTACTCAATTTGATTTGGGATAAACAAAACCACTTTGAAATATAAAACATCTATTTGAAAGAGCCCGCAGAGCCTGCACTAGTAGTGGGAGAACCTCACTGACCGCTGAAATCACTAAGAACTGGGTTAAGTGGTGGGACCTCAAGATATGGCATTGCTGAGGTTGCAGTAGAAAGGCAGGTAGAGCAGCAGAGTGAACAAAGGGAAACTGAGTCTTTTGATTGTCCTTTCACCCTTTGACGATTAATTTTTAAGCCATTCCCTGGTGTCTGGCATCTCCCCGCTCTCAGCCACGCTGAATGCAGAAGCTGAGAGAAGCACGATGGCTGATGGATACACTCTGGCAGTTGCCCAAGTACAATGCCATGTCCCCTTGCAGTGGAGAGGCAAGTAGCTTGTGGTATTGATCGGAAAGTTCAGGGAACAAAATAAAGTTGCTGTCTCTTTCTTTCCCTTTCACCACTGTTTGCTGGACACGGGGGCTGAATTTTCTGGAAATGCAAGGAGAGAGGTTGGGTGGGAGCGGGATTATTAGTGGTTCACTTCACCCGTTCCATATAAACTCCATTTGTTAGAATAGAACAGGGGTCGGCAACCTATGGCACGCGAGCCAATTTTTAATGGCACGCTAGGGCCTGCCGGAACCCCAGTGTGCCGTTAAAAATCCTGCCAATGCGGCAAGCCGCAGGGTCCGCGCTCCCGGGCCGGAGCGCCGGGCCGAGTGCAGCAAGCCGCAGCCTTCTCCTGGAGCCCTGCCGCTGCACGCGCAGCGCTCTGGGGGCCGGGCTCCGAGCTCCCGCGGGGCAGCGTTTGGCTCCGTGGGGAGGGAAAGACGCTCCCCGCTCATCTGGAGCCCTGCCACCGCACGCAGCCCCGCCCCACCCCTCAGAGCGCTGTGCGCGGGGCTCCGGATGAGCGGGGAGGCTCATGGTAAGGGGGCCGGATAAGGTGTGGGGGCAGTCAGGAGACAGGGAGCAGGGTGGGTTGGACGGGGGGGTGGTGGTTAGGGGCGAGGGTCTCTGGAGGGGACAGTCAGGGAGCAGAGGGGGGGTTGGATGGGGCATGGGAGTCCCGGGGTCTGTTAGGTGGTCGTGGGTGGATAGGGGTCAGGAGAATCAAGGGACAGGAAGAAAGGAGGGTCCTGGGAGGCAGTTGGGGGTCTCTGGAGGGTGGTCAGGGGACAAGGAGATTAGGGGGTTGGATAAGTTAGGAGTTCTGGGGGGTGCTGTCAGGAGGTAGGGGTGTGGAGAGGGGTTGGGGCAGGCAGGGAGCTGGGGGGGGGAAGTTATATGGGTCTAGAGTTCTGGGGGTCCTGTCAGGGGGTGGGGAGTGATTAGATAGGCATGGGAGTCCGGGGGGTTCTGTCTGGGTGCGGGGGTGTGGATACGGGTTGGGGCAGTGAGGGGACAGGTAGGGTCCTGAGGGGGCAGTCAGGGGACAAGGGGAAGGAGTCTTAGATAGGGGTGGGGACCCAGGAGGGGGTAGTCGGGACAAGGAGCGGGGGAAGTCACCCAGCTCTCTGCCCTGAGCCCTGACCCCGCCCCCCACACCCAGCCCTCTGCCCTGAGCCATACACCCCCATACACACCCCAGGCCCCTGCCCTGATCCCTGTACCACCCAGCCCTCTGTTAATTCCTTCACCCCCCCACATGACCCCAGCCCTGACTCTAGCACCCCCACACATACCCAGCCCCCCTACTCTGACACCTGCACCCCCCTCACATGCACCTAGTCCTTTGCCCTGACTCTTGCACCCCCCACATCCCCAGCCCCCACACATCCCATGCACCCTGTACATCCCCACCCCCACCCCAAGCACCAAACGGGAGCTCCTGCACCCCCACTCACATTCTCACCTGTACCTCTCACACCAAATGGGAGCTGCCCAGGTAAGTGCCCCACACCCAAACCTCCTGCCCCAATCCTGAGCCCCCTCCCTCATTCTAGCTCCTGGCCAGACCCTTCACCCCCAGCCCTGTGCTCAGTCCACTCCCACCCTCAGCTCAGTGCAGAGAGAGAGGAAGAGAATGGGCCAGAACCAGGAAGAAGGTAGGTACCCACTGTATGTGGGCAGGGCCAGGACCCCAGACCGGCAGCGGGCTGAGCGGGTCCGGCAGCCAGGATCTCAGCTGGCAGGAGCCAGCGGATGGAACCTCTGAGCGGCAGCGGGCTGAGCCGGTCTGGGGTCCCGGCTGCTGGCCCTGCACAGCCTGCTGCTGGTCTGGGGTCCCAGCTGCCAGACCCTTCCCAGCTGGGGTCCTGGCCACAGGCCCCACTCAGCCCACTGCCGCCCTAGGTGAACACAACCCCAGACCTGCAGTGGGCTGAGCGGGCCAGCGGCGTAAGATCAACATAATTTAATTTAATTTTAAATGAAGCTTCTTAAACATTTTGAAAACCTTGTTTATTTTACAATACAATAGTTTAGTTATATAATATATAGACTTGTAGAGAGAGAGCTTCTAAAAACCATTAAAATGTATTACCGGCACGCAAAACTTTAAATTAGAGTGAATAAATGAAGACTTGGTACGCCACTTCTAAAAGGTTGCTGACCCCTAGAATAGAATATTGTCAGCTTCCTGTGAAAGTGCCTCCCAGTTCTGTAAGCATATTTCGCCAAATTTCAGGTGCTGCAGAAATTCCAGCTGGTTCTTGAGGTTCAATTGCGGTGAACCTTCATATCTGGTCTTCATAGCTGACTAAACCCCTCCATTCAGTGATATGGAGAGGAGTGACCATTAGCTGAAACATCTCTCTGGCACACATTGCTGGTTTGCCTCCACAGGACTGGAAAGACACCTCTCTTTTCCATTCTGGTAAGTTGAAAACCTGTGTGTTCTCCAGATGGACAGCTTTTAAAGAAGAAATTGATAACTGGCAACATAACCCCTGCAAGGAACTGAGCCCCCCCACCAAGTGCCCCCAGAGACACTGTAAACATTATATATTTTTAAAAAACATCACTACAAGTGTCTTACTATTATTGGCCTCTGGTCCTTCCTCAAGGGCTGCAAAAGTTGTCTGAGAACTAGGGCTAGTGTAGTAGTCACAGTCCTAAATGCTAAAAAGTATCACTATTGTGGCCCTCTGCAGCACAGTGATGTTATGTAGGGGGATTTCTTAGCTACTTTGAAAGGAAAAAAACATACAACTCCCCTTGTCTTTGAATTGGTAGGACCTTTGGCTGCCAAGAGGGAAACCATTCCAACGGGAAGGCAGGAGCAGCACCACAGCAGGGGCAGATGAAGGACAACTTTGGAGGTCCTGCCCATTGTTATGGGCTGAAGGGACCAGGAGCAGTTTGAATCCCTCAGGGCTCAGGAGGATTGGGCTCCTCAGCAGATGAACTGGCACCACACCCTTTTCCTGCTACTCCTCCTCCAGCTGCCGCCCTGGGTGCTGCTGAGGCAGAGGATCTAACCCGCAAGTGACTGGGAGGAACCTGCAAGATTCCTAGGACAACACCCTCTGCTGGGACTCAAAACCCCTTCAACGGGTAACCTCCTGAGCATACAAGCAGGGAATGATGAGCCCCCAGACAGCTCCTGAAGCCCAGCCTGTGTTTGGCCCCCAAATGCCTCACCAGAGACATCCCCAGTTGTCCCGTTGGGCAGTTCCTTGTCAGGCTGAGTGGGAGGACAAGAAGAGGGACTCAGAGACATTGTTTGCATATTGATCAGGGAGTCAGACCCACCGTGTTTTCATTTGCAGTTCCTTTAAAACAAACAAACAAACAAAAAACCCTTCACTTTCAGTTCCAGGCATCACTTTTAATAAATATTACATTTCCTTGACTTGTGTGTGGACCCTCCTTCCTGACTTCCAGGACATTTTCATCAGGTGCAGCATAAGGCCCTATGATTCAGAGCACATGACTTATTTGTGTAACTCTCTGGTGCTGTAAGACTGCAAAGAATTCTGTGTCCCTCCCATACCCATTTAACCCCATCCTCCCAGGTTCATAAATATCCAATTCTAAAGCATTCACCGGAGGGATGGGGAAATGAAATGTGTGCGGAATGCACTGGTAGTTTTAACAGCCACAGAAGTCGCAGCACAGAAAAAAGGAACTTTTTGGCTTGGTTCATGTACAGAACAAGGAAGCACAATTAAAGTAACAGCAAAGACATTAGACATTGAACAGTGATTGAGGTCAGACCTTACAGCAGCACAGCTGTACTGCTGCAGCTACACTGATGTAAGGTCTCCCACGTAGCCACTCTATGCTGACAGATGAGAGCTCCCCACATCGGCATAATTAAACCATCCCCAACAAGCAGCGATAGCTACGTCGGTGGGAGATGCTCTCCCATCAACATAGGGCTGTCCTCACCAGCGCTTCCGACAATGAAACTTATGTCCATCAGGGGTGTGTTTTTTTTCCATGCCCCTGACTGATAAAAGTTTTAACCAACCAAAAGTGCTAGTGTTGACATAGCTTTAATGGCTCCCCATTCCCTACCCCCACCAAACTTTGGGCTTGGATGTAGTCACATACAATAGCTGACAAGTGCTGTTATCACCACTATCAGTGAACAGTGAAAAGAAATAATTTCTGAAGCCCCTCCTAAGCCTTTAAAGAGCTGTCTTGAAGGTCATTTAAAAACAGAGTGATCCCTACAATGTAGTCTTGAAAAGAGGTGTTAACACAAAAGCAGCACACAATGATGGCAACAGAACTAGGTTGACAACCTTTGTAGCACAAATGCAAGCCCTAAGGTGGTGGTGCCCTGTCACAATTGTCAGTAGTTACATAAACTAATGGCTTATTATAGTTACCAAAACATCAGCTACAGAATAGTATGGTTGTACATAAGTATGTGCCAATGTTCTCTCTTGTGCTTTTCCAGCAGCTGCATAGGGTGTGATGGTAACCCTTGGCACAGGCAGAAATCACCTTTTGCTTCCCCACTGTTGCAGGATATGTGCACATATGGCATCCTGGATTTCTCTTGCCCACTGGGAACGAAGACCAATGTACATATGGGTGGGATCCAACTGCCTTGACAGGCAGTATAAGCCAGTCCTGTCTTGTGCCCACTCAGTATGGATGTGCTCTCCTTTACCCTCACACACATGGTGAAAGGCACAGCAGGCCATGCTGATGTGAATGGTGTTGGTCACATTGGGATTCTGATGGGTGTAGAAACATCGCTAATGAACTTTCCACCCACTAGCGGACTCCACAACCATTCTGCAGCTACTCAGTTTGTAACTGAATTCCCTTTTTCCTGGGACATTGATTCATAGAGTCTAGGACTGGAAGGGACCTCAAGAGGTCATCGAGTCCAGTCCCTGCCCTCATGGCAGGACCAAATACTGTCTAGACCATCCCTGATAGACATTTATCCAACTTACTCTTAAATATCTCCAGAGATGGAGATTCCACAACCTCCGTAGGCAGTTTATTCCAATGTTTAACCACCCTGACAGTTAAGAACTTTTTCCTAATGTCCAATCTAATCCTCCCTTGCTGCAGTTTAAGCCCATTGCTACTTGTTCTATCCTTAGAAGCTAAGATGAACAAGTTTTCTCCCACCTCCTTATGACACCCTTTTAGATACCTGAAAACTGCTATCATGTCCCCTTCTCAGTCTTCTCTTTTCCAAACTAAACAAACCCAATTCTTTCAGCCTTCCTTCATAGGTCATGTTCTCTAGACCTTTAATCATTCTTGTTGCTCTTCTCTGGACCCTCTCCAATTTCTCCACATCTTTCTTGAAATGTGGTGCCCAGAACTGGACACAATACTCCAGCTGAGGCCTGACCAGCGCAGAGTAGAGTGGAAGAATGACTTCTCATGTCTTGCTCACAACACACCTGTTAATGCATCCCAGAATCACCTTTGCTTTTTTTGTAACGGCATCACACTGTTGACTCATATTTAGCTTGTGGTCCACTATAACCCCTAGATCCCTTTCTGCCATACTCCTTCCTAGCCAGTCTCTTCCCATTCTGTATGATACTGGGGTACAGTTTTGTGAGCCAAGTGAAGAGTGGAGGCTCCCAAAATAACTGTTGGCACAAACACACCAGAGAGAACCATGTAGGATCTGTGGAATGGAATAAAGTCCCTACTTCCCCCTGAAATACAATCCTGATCTCATCAGTACTCTGGTGTTTCCAATGTATGTGATCATGAACCTGCCTCTGTGGCCCACCAAGCCTTGCAGAATGACTGAATAGTAACCTTTTCGGTTCACATACTCACTTGCCCCAATGTCATGGGGGGATTGACATTAATTGTACATCAGTTTGTAATGTACATGCAAAGCAGTTTCCGCCCTTGAGCTCTAGGCACAACGCCAGTGCTGCTGTCAAGGTTGTGTATATCTTCTCTTTGCAGTGTTCACTTTCTGTCTGCTCGTAGCCACAAGCCTCTCTCTCCCCTACCACTTCCTCCAAGGAACCGTCTTTTTCTAGGGTGGTTTTAGTCTGGTTTAGGCTTTCAGCAAGTACATGGCAAGCTAGTATGCTATAGAGTCACACCCCTGTCTTGCCACACACTCACTCACTATGTAGAGTATCAGAGGGGTAGCCGTGTTAGTTTGGATCTGTAAAAAGAGACAAGGAGTCCTGTGGCACCTTACAGACTAACAGACGTATTGGAGCATATGGGTGAATACCCACTTCGTCAGATGCATGTCACTATGTAGACAAGCCCTCAGTTGCAGGACTCCTGCCTGTTAATTACAGCAGTTGCTATACTAGACCACTGCTGTAAGAACCTATTACTGTGGCCAGCTAGTGCTACTGCTTCTCCACTCTCTATCATTGTATGTATGGGTGGGTGGATGGGTGCATAAGCGTGAATGTGTATGGGAAGGTAGGTGTGTGCGTGAGCGAGAGAGAGACAGACAAGGCATGGAAATTCTCTATTTAACTAATGAATTCATTTGTTTTTCTATTTTTAATATTATGTGCATCACTTGTCTCTGGACACGTATAATGTAAACAAATATGACGTTAGTATATCAATAACAACTGACAATTAGATTTCCCTCATATGAGATAGAAGTACAACTATATCCATCTCAAGCAAAAGCCTGAATAAGTGGGTGGTTTTTCACCAACCCTGGAAGGTTAGCAACTCAGAGACAATGATCTTCCAGTAAGAACACCCACCTCCAATCCCTAGACATGTACATCTGGACTGTTCGTGAAAGCACATCAGAGGGGCTCATGTACACAGGGCAAAGGTAACTAGGACTTAAACCATTTAGGGCTTTACAAATTAATAAACACCTTGAATAAATCTGTAAACAAATATCTTCATTAAAAAAGAATTGAGTTTGAAAGTGAATCACCAGAGTCCAGTAAGACTCCAAATATCAGCATGTTTGGACATGAACAATTAAAGGATCCAGCCAGCTCCCCACTGCCATAGAATCCTTCATCTCTCACTCTACCCCCAGCCCAACATACACCAGCCAGCCTGCCTGCCTTAGCTCTGCCTCCTAATACTGCTGGAAAGAGGTTAAAATAACAACATTTAGATGATAAAATCCTGTTTCCAATTCAAGGGATCCTCCAATAATTCCATGCCCTCTTTTCCCTGATTCCATCCCACGTCCCCTCTCTCTCATTCTTTCTGCTCCTGGAGTCACTTTTGTCTCCTCATTTTTAGTGACCTGCAAAAAGTGTTCAGCAAGATTAGTTTATTTTGGTGGGAAGTTAGTGGTGGTGATGGGAGTGGTGCAGTGACTATAAAAAAAACAACGATGGAGCTTTTAATGGGGGCAGGGCTAGCTTTAACCTTATCTAAAGAGCATCATATTTTGATGAAGGAAAAATAAATTAATTCTGTGTGAATTATTCATAGGTTCTGATTAACCACAATCTTCAATTCACTCAAGTAAAATTTGTGAACGCTGTTGACAGTGGTGAAAGTCTTCCAGTGGAGGTGAGAGCTGACTGCATGATCAGGGCCTATGTTTTCCATTTTCTTTTGTGCACCTGGTTCTGAACTGCACCTGCAGGGTGGTGAGTGTCCTGGACTCCCATTGACTTGTGATCAATGGGAGTTCAGGCCTCTCAACATCTCACAAGTTTGGGCTCCAGACAGACAAATAGCATATGCATTTTAGTGTGATATTAATTTAGCAGCAATATATCTGGTATCTGCACAAAATAGACTAGATTGTGTTAAAAACTTTAGAGCCAACTAAAATCAGTGCAGTGGTTATTTTAGCATAAGAATGAGTATTCAGGTCTGGGTCAGCTGGCTCGTGCTTGTGGGGCTCAGGCTGAGGACCTACAAAAATGCAGTGTAGACATTTGGGCTCAGGCTGGAGCCTGGGCTCTGCAACTCTGTGAGGGAGGAGGGTCTCAGAACTGTGAGCCCAAATGTCTACACTGCTATTTTTAGCCCTGCAGTCTGAACACTGAGAGCCCAAAACAGCTGACCTGGGGCAACAGGTTTTTCATCTCAGTGTAGACACACCCTGAGAGTCACAAATTATAGTTCTATGCCACCCTTTCATATATTGGTAATAGCATATCAGCAGGGGGTTGGGGCAATGCAGAGAGGAGTGCTCATTAACAAGGAAAATGGAAATTCATCACATAAAACCCACAGATGACAAGATATTTCTTCTTAGGATTTGTTATTGTTGTGTAAGCTAAGAAAATCCATTAAAAAATAAAGTGTGTGTGTGTGTGTGTGTGTGTGTGTGTGTGAGATACACTCCTCTGGATTTTCCCTGGGACTTTTTGAACAGCATGTGAACATGAGTAGATGCAGTCAGAAAAGTGACTCTACAAGCAGTATCATTGGCTTCCATATTATTCACTGCCAGTGACCTTTATGTCTTATCTGTTCAAGTTACAAAAGTCAAAAGATGACTTTTCGAGCTGCTACAAACTAAGCCTGGGATTTGAAAATTATGTCAAGTTCTTTTCTGCCTATTACATTTGTGATGGGTTAGATCACAGAAACCCCCTTGGGAGCTGCCAACCGATGTGCCAAGACTAATTCTATCCCTGTTTTCCCTGCCAGCTCAGGGACTTCAGCACCCTGTCTTACCGAGCCAGACACTCCTGTCTACTTCAACAAGGACTCAGAGTCTGAATTACCTGCCCCAAAACTGCAGGTTTACCTGAACACAGCTCACATAAGTGTGCTTGTCTTTAGCACCCAGATGCCCAACTCCCAATGGGATCTAAACCCAACTAAATCCGTTGTACCCTGTATAAAGCTTATGCAGGGTAAACTCATAAATTGTTCGCCCTCTATAACACTGATAGAGAGAGATGCACAGTTGTTTGCTCCCCCAGGCATTAATACACACTCTGAGTTAATTAATAAGTAAAAAGTGATTTTATTAAATACAGAAAGTAGGATCTAAGTGGTTCCAAGTAGTAACAGACAGAACAAAGTAAGTTACGAAGCAAAATAAAATAAAATGCACAAATCTATGTCTAATCAAACTAAATACAGATAAGATCCTCACCAGTTCCAGAATGCTCCCTTTTACAGGCTAATCTCCTTTTTAGCCTAGGTCCAGCAATCACTCACACTCCCTGTAGTTACTGTCCTTTGTTCCCAGTTTCCTTTGAGTATCCTGGGGGTGGGGTGGGGTGGGGTGGAGAGGCTACATCTTTAGCCAGCTGAAGACAAAATGGAGGGGTCTCCCATGGGTTTAAATAGATTTTCTCCTGTGGGTGGAGACTCCCTTCCTCACTCCTATGCAAAGTCCAGCTCCAAGATGGAGTTCTGGAGTCACCTGGGCAAGTCACATGTCCATGCATGACTCAGTCTTTACAGGCAGAAGCCATTGTCCACATGGTATCTTGTATGTCTCCAGGAAGACTTATTATGTGGATTGGAGCCTTCCAAGCTCTTTTGTCTGTTAAGTGTTTCCTGATTGAGCACGTAATTTGCACATTCCTTTCCCAAGAAGTGACCAAATGTTCTAACTAAGACTACTTAGAAATCAAGCAATTATATAGCCAATGTTCATAACTTTGAACACACAAATGGTGCCTGCATACAACTAGGATGAACATAACCAGTAGATCATAACCTTTACATAGATATGTTACATGGCATATGTAGCAAAACCCTATTCCAATTATATCATACATACATTTATGAGCACCCCCACCCCATAAAGCCTTATGGGCTACACTGTCACAACATTATCACCAGTGCAAGCCAAACTTAGCTGACAAGGCAAAAGGCAGAAGAATCAAGCACAGCCACCCATATGCTGGCTTTGTAGTGCTAATAGCATATGGGCACCTCCACACTACAATTGACCTTTATAACACTCATCTAGTTACAGCAAACATGGTCAACCATGTGTCAATTGACTGAGTGCACACCTAGCAAACTTCCAGCAGATCTTAACTTGTAGCTGGGTTGTTAAACTGCACTGACTTCTGCCACCTAATGCAAACAAAGCCGTATACCAAGAAGGGAGCAGTGGGATCCTGTCATTAAAGTTGGCTGTTCATCAGCTGTGCTCCTTACGGCCCTCAAATCCTGCAGGGACAGCTCCGCTCTGCTTAGTGTAAACAAAGCCCCTACCTTGGTCTTAAGGGTCGGTGAACTAGCCCTCAGGAGCAGACAGGTTATGTCTGCACAGCAGCTGGAAGCAAGTCTCCGAGCCTGGGTAGACAGGCTTGTGCTAGTGAGGCTTCAGCTAGTGCACTAAAAATAGCAGTGTGGACATGCCAGCTTGGTCTCCGAAGCCCACCTGACCCCCTCGGCTTGAGAGCCCAAGCCACAGTGGTCATGCTGCTATTTTTAATATGGCAGCTCAAGCCCCACTAGCACAAACATGTCTACCTGGACTGGTAGGCTCATTCCCAGCTGCAGTGTAGACATGCCCTGGTTGGCCAGCCCCAGCTCCTCTCCAATTTACGTGGGTCTCCTCTTCTGTACCTGACTTTGGGGTTGGGGGTAGGGAGAAAGTGGCCTTATCTAAGGCAAAATAACCTTATCCTGAGGAGTAAAGTTATTTTCCCCAAGTCAAAATTGGCCTCTCTTCTCTTGGGAGCACAAAAAGATCCTGTCCCTATCCCTCCCCCACCCCCACATTTTCTGTGGGACTGTCCACCTCCGTCCCCGGAAGGTGAAAGAAGAGACATGAGACTGAAGGAGAGGGGAAAAAGAAAGCCACCCCGCTTTGACTTGGGGGGGGAGGGGAGATGGAAATCCTGAGGTCCCATCTTTTAGTTAAGATGGGGGAGGGAAAATGGAGAAGACCCACTTCTGAGTGGGAGAATGAAAGTGTGGCAGTGTGTTAAGCATGGCAGACTATGTGTGATTGTGTGTGTAATTATGGCAGAGTGAGCAGAAGAGGCCTCAGGAGTACAGAGGACTAAGTGAATGAGAGTGGAAGGGTAGGTGAGGTAGAGTTTAAAACTGTGAAGGAGAAAGAACAGAACACAGTTGGGGAAGGAATGAGAGAGAGAGAGAGAGAGGGAACAAAAAGATTAATAGCACAGAGGAAGATGGCGTTGAAAGGAAAGAACACAAAACATGGACAATTGGGTTCAAGGTGAAGAAAAGACGGGAACAACAATTACAGGTACAGAAAAGTACAGTGAAGGAAAATCATCACATAAGACAGAGAAAAAGGTAACTAAGGCATAGTAGAAGGAAAGTGGGATGGAGGAGGGAAAAGAAAAAACAAAGGTGGTAGAAAAAATGCTCTTTTTTTTTTTTTAATTAAGTTATAGAATGTGCCAAGGCCTAAGATTCTGGTAGTGAAAGAAAGAAACATTTAACTTTAAGAGACCCACAGTAAGTAAAATGGTTTTGTCAGAGCCAATAAATGTGTCAATGTGCAGACCAGAGATTTGCCCCTAAAAGACGAGTTCTCCTTATTCTCTACCACCTTGCCATGTAAAAACAAGGGAAGGGGCACTTACTCCTTCACCTGAGGTAGATTATTATGAAGTACTTTTGTAACAGAATTATATGCCATATAGAAACAAAGCAGAGACTGTACTTCTGTGTTTGTTCTGTATTCATTAGAGTGAGTGGTTAACCTTGTTTATGAAAGTATAACATGTTTTTAGAAAAATGAGGTACATAAAACCCATCTATTGTTATTTGTTATATGCAGAATCCCAAAAGTGTGCAAACATAAAAAGAAAGCCCCTATTCCAAAGAATTAATAATTTAATTCAGATAGAGCAGCTATGATACCAGTTTAGATGCAAGATACTGAAATTCTCATCCACCAGGAGTTCAGATCCTATCTACCTTGTGGATTTTTCCCCACTTCTGTAATAATTTAGTAACAAATCTGACTGCGTGTGGTTTGTGGTCACAGTTATAATTCTGTTTATCCTCCTAATGCTAACACCCCCCCCCCCCCCGCGATGGACTATATTGTTTTATTAGATGTTACGAGAGCTCACATACTGGTCATTTAAATGACCCTGCAGAGAGACAGTTTAATTTGTTCTCTTGGCATAAGTGGTCATTCCTTTACAACATAGAGAGAGGTGGGTATTTAAAACTAGGTTTTGCAGAAATGCTTAGCTAGTGGGAGTGTCTCCTTGAAATCTAAGCTTCATGACATAACCATTCAGGGATACTTTGTGCCATCAGGGAACAAGCCCTGCTCAAACTTTCTAGTGTACCGGCTGCACCATTCTTGTGCTAGTGTGAAGGGTCCACACTAGACACAAGACAGCACCACAAAAGAAGCAGGAACTGTAATTCTGACCGCACCACCTGCCTGCATGGAAGATTAAGCAGCTTGCTGGCTCTCCCTGCTTTTTGCACACTAATGCAAGGGCCAGTCACAATCTGGCCTTTGAGAATGACATTCTGGCATTTGTGACAAGGCTGGTTAACACCTGTTCCTTTGAAGCCATGATGAACTGTGCTGTATGCCCAGATACTCTGGTGTTGGGTACCATACAAAGTGCCTGTAATAAAATCCTAAGTGTGGTTAACACATTATCACAACATTCAACTTTGTAGGAAGGGCTGTAGCTTGCCAGACTGCCAAATGGTTTTAAGAGTTTTTCCTGAGGTGTAGGTGGGACTGCTAATTATGCTTGTGTAACCAGCTCAGCCTGTCCTCCTTCCACCCAGGTCTCTGTGTGGTTTCTGAGCACAAGTGAAACTTTATACCATACATACACAGTGAATGTTGCAGAATTCAGCAGCTTACAGTTAATTAAAAACCAGTGAGAACACTGACAGTGTAAAATAGTAAATTATGGTTGAAAATAAATTACTGTAAAATATTTTACTTTATTTTTATGGATGCATGAATTACTTTCACATAAAGATCAAACAAACTGGGTCACAGCACACATCCTGTATTCAGTGTAGGAGGGATGCCTACACAAATCAAAAGAGAAAAGAAGAGAAATCCACTTGTGTATAGAACTATAAAGAGACTATTTTTTAGCAGACTACATTATCCATTCAGTTATACTGTTAACAGCAGAGCATCCGCACTAACTGGCATGTCGGCTCTTGCAGGTAAGAAAGTGCCTTTTTGGATCACTCAAGCAGCAGCAGTACAGTAATGATCACCAAGAGCCTCCTAGTGGAGGGAGGGAGTCAAGGACAGAAAAACGGGCAGCCCACTCCAGCAATGCTTGAGTACTGCTAAAAGTAAGTATTGGCTCAGTTGTGAGTCAGTGCCAGGCTTCACGACAACCCCTCTTGAGCACTTAAAAATGAAATTGAAGGGCTTCTGTCGGCACTAGCATATGTAGGTCAACAAATTGAGAGAGAAAGACAGAGAGAGAGAGAGAAAAAACAGGGACTTGGCAATGCAAAATAATTTCCAATAGTCCTTGCTGCTTACAAAGAACACAACTCCTTCCTTGCTCCCTGTATTATGCTCGCTCTCCCTCCAGTTTTGCTTATATCATCTATCTTAGAGAGTTTAGGCCAATTGACAATGCTAAAATCCACTGTGTCCCCCATGAACTACAACAAAGGGCCGTTTTAGGGCAAGCTGGGGCCTGGGAGGGAACATAATTGCCCAGCTCAGTGTAAACATGCTTTAGCTCCATTCCTGCAGGTTGACCAAACCAGGCTTGGACTGAGTTAGCCAACATATAGCTGTAATGAATGAGTTTAACAGCAGATTAGGGAACTCAGTTTCTAGGCCTTTGTGGATGAGTCCGAGATGCTGAATTCCCAGAGCTCCCAAGACTCTCTCTCTTATTCCATATTGGGGTGTTTCTAAGGGAGAGAGGACCTAATGTATAGAACAGTTTTGACTGGCTGCCACCCTGAGCACTCTCTGGAGGGAGCCCAAAGTTATTTTTCTTTAGCCATTGTGGTCCTGTTCTGCAAGGTGTTGAGGGCACAAGCAGCTTGCAGGATCTGCCATGGCTCGTATTTTCATTTTAAAACCCTAGAATGGTGGGAAGATAAACTGAAAGCTTTGCCTCCTCACCAGCTGCACCAGCCACATTCCCTGATCTGAGTGTCACTGCTACCTAAAACGGGCTTCTGTGTATGGATATTTTGGGAAAACAGATGGCAGAGAAATCAGATTTTTCTTTAGGCCTGTGCAGTTTTCTGTGCATGTGTCCTCTACTCACTTGAATGATTACAAAACCCCAAAAGTCCGATTCTTGCCCCTGCTCCATACCCTTTGCACCTCACTGGAGGCATAAAAGGGATGGGATCCAGCCCTATCTCCCCTGCTGAGAATTCCCTGGGCACACAGAAGGTTTCAAGAGGGAAAAGCTAGTTCCCATGACATCCTCCTTCACAGACCTTGGTACAGGGGGATGGGAAAAGGAAGAGACATAGTTGGAGAATGCTGCACTCCAGCTATGCCCAAGGGGTCGACAGTCTCATGAAGGCTGTTGCCAGCTGGCAGATTACAGAAGGTTTCTCTAACCTACGGTTCTATTCTCAGTATGTTCATAAAGGATTTGGATAATAGAATGGAGAGAATACTTATAAAGTTTGCAGATAGACAATACCAAACTGGGAGAGGTTGGAAGTGCTTTGGGATGGGATTAGAATTCAAAATGATCTTGACACACTGGAGAAATGGTCTGAAATAAACAGGATGAAATTAAATAAGGACACATGCAAAGTACTCCACTTAGGAAGGAACAATCAATTGCACACATACAAAAATGGGAAATGACTGAAGTACTGCAGAAAAGAATCTGAGGGTTATAGTGGATCAGAAACTAAATGAGTCAACAATGTAATATTATTGCCAACAAACATGCAATCATCAGTCTGTGATGAGGTGTCCATCCCACACAAGGCCTGAATAAGTAGACAGGGCCAGTTAACCCTGTGACACACTGAACCTGGAGGAGAGCACGGTCTGATAAGTTCTAACCGCCTATGCAGGTCAGCTGGGCAGGGTCATAGCATCTGATGAAGTGGGCTGTAGCCCACGAAAGCTTATGCTCAAATAAATGTTAGTCTCTAAGGTGCCACAAGTACCCCTGTTCTTTTTACGGATACAGACTAACACGGCTGCTATTCTGAAGCATGCAAGAAGTCACTCTCCTTTCTGGATAGGGAGGAGGAGTCCTGGGGGGGAACAAATCCTGGGATCCTGCCTGGGAATAGACATTCTGGCAAGAACCTGACAGAGGGTTAAGTAGCCACAGGGAACAGACGAGGTTCCAGTGGTAACCCAGGAGCGAGTCAAAAGACAGAGAAAGGAAGGAAAGTGCCCAAGGAAACAGCAGTAGGGTCTGGGATTGCTTAGGCAAAGGGTACTAGTCATAGGGTCCCTGGACTAGAGCCTGGAGTAGTGAATGGGACCAGGTTCCCCTACTAGCCACCGGTGAAGTAGTACAGTCTGGACAGTGGATTGGAAGACTGCCTGAGACGGTTCATCCAGTGGGACTCTGATACCCTGGAAGGGAAAACCATAGTGATTTGGTAGGAAGGCCAAGCCACAAAGAGGGAGCATGGTGAATTATGGGGAGAATGACAGGGTGACCTCTGGCAGGGACAGGAGCGGCGCCAGAGTTTCTGGCGCCCTAGGCAGAATTCGGGGGGCGGCATTTTGTGTACTCCCCACAGGGCATGAGGGAGCTTCCGGTTCCACTCCCATCGCGCCACTGAAGAAGGACCCTCCACCGAAATGCTGCAAGTGACAGCGGCAGTCATTGAGCTGCTCAATTGCCTGCCGCTGTTTTCTGCAGCCCGTCGGCAGAAGGTCCTTCTTCGGCGGTGCGTCGGGAATGGAACCGTTAGCTCCCGTGCGCCCCGTGGGGAGTGCACAAAATGCCGCCCCCCGAATCCTGGCGCCCTAGGCAACCGCCTAGGGTCACCTAATTGAAGTGCCAGCCCTGGGCAGGGAGCCCCATACAGGAAGAATGCTGCTATGCTATGCCATGCTCTCATGGTCAGTGAAACCCGTTACACATGTATTAGCAGGAGTGTTGTGAGCAAAACAAGAATTCTTCCACTTTACTCAGGACTGATAAGGCCTCAACTGGAAAACTGTGTTCAGTTCTGGGCACTGCACTTTGGGAAAGCTCTTGAAAATTGGAGAAAGTCCAGAGGAGAGCAATAAAAGTGATTAAAGGTCTAGAAAGCCATGAGGAAAGTATGAAAAAAAAATGGATGTGTTTAGTTTGGAAAAGAGAAGACTGCGGAGGGACATAAGTCTTCAAGTATGTAAAAAGTTGTTGTAAAGAGGGTGAAAAATTGTTCTCATCCACTGAGGACAGGACAAGTAGTAATGGGCTTAAATGGCAGCAAGGGGGATTTAGGTTAGACATTAGTGGAAAACTTTAACTGTCAGGGTAGTTAAGCACTGGAACAAGTCACCTTAGGAGGTTGTGGAATCTGTCACTGGATGCTTTTAAGAACAGGTTAGACAAGCACCTCTCAGTACTTAATCCTGCCGCACCTCACTAGATGACCTGTCGAGGTCCCTTCCACCCCTACATGTCTATGATTGGATCTTGGAACAAAGAATTAGAAATTACCTGATGCCCCTTCCTGCAAGTCGGTGCTGTGCTGAACAGAGCTCTATTGCAGGAGCAAATCTGAGTAGATTGTGTAGATCCATTACAAAAAAAAAAATTGAAATATGTATTTCATACCATAATTAAGCATTGCACATCTTTTAGTTCACATGGAACAGTTTAGGCTTCTCATGAGGACTTCAAAGAAAACAAAAAACAAAAAAAAAACCCAACCACCCAACCAAAACAAAAATCAGAATTCCCCAACTGAGCCCCTCCCATTTGCATGCCCCAAAAATCATACCCCCAAGTTTTGGGAAAATCACATTTTCACGCCCAAACTCAGATTTGCATACAGACTTGCAGTTTGTGTGCACAAAAGTGAGACTTTTGTGGGCATAATATTTTAATCCCAAAGAGTTGATCATAAAGTTTGAACTCCTATGTAGAGGCCACTTTGAAAAACAAATCTCACTAAAGAAGAACTTTCAGTACAGCCTAAAATGTTCATTGAAATGGGTAGATTAAAAAAATAAATCAGACCAATGTATGTGTTTCAAGGAGTAAAACAGCAATCATTGTTTAAAATGCAAGAATGGGGATGCAGCAATTACTCTGCACTCTCCTTATGACTTCATTGTTCATTTTGTCTTTGAGAACCAGGCCTTGTTACCGAATTCCACTCATGGCTCTGAGGAAATGAAATGCAATTCTTCTTGAGACAAGAAAGGAGGCTGAACTGCAGTCTGTTGGATTTTGTTCAGACATTTTTACTGGGGGGGGGGGGTCGAGGGGAGGGAGGCGGGAGAAATGAGGGAAAAACCCTGGAGGAGACAAATAGTTATACAAAAATAAAAGGACAACAATTTTGAGTAACTGAAGAGCCCCCTGCTGCCCATTCAAAGTACTGCCCATTCAAAATTGAAATAGTGAAAATAAAGATGTTGATACATTTATAATTTGTTTATATAATAGTCACTGTAAACAAAATAAACCTGTTTTCTGAAAACATGCTAATCCTTTAAAACAATAATCAAATTTTGATTACAGCAGAGAAATACAGAAGAAACCACTACCCATGCTGGCTCATTATGCTCATAAAAGTCTATCCATCTGGTTATTTAAAAAAACAAAATATAAAAAACAAAAAACAAAAAACCCCAACCATATAGTTTTCTTTCTGACTATTCCACTTTGAGGCAGTTTACAAAAAAATACCTGTTATCTGCTTCATCAGCTGGACATTGGGGGTATCACAAATAGAGCTGGGCAAATTTTTTCGGACAAATGGCTCAGTCACTGAAAAAAAGCAGGTTCAGTCAGCCTGAAACTATTTGTGTTTGACACAAATTTACCAAATAGTTATTTGATTGCTGAGAGGAACAGGCCTCTCCTGGCATACATATGCACTTTTAGCTATCTGATATGCCTTTGTAACCTTCCATGAGAAATGTCTGCCTTGTCTGGCAGCCATTCATTATTATTTGTATTAGATCCATTTTATAAATGGAATAACCATGACCCTAAGACCACTGAAGAATAATTACTTTTGTACTCTCTGGCCAGAAATATTTTACTTCTCACATCATATATAAACGGTAGGCATTGGAAAAATACAACTACGTGATTCTTCACAATGCTTTAAAGTTTAAACCTTGTAACAATGCAGGCCAGGCACCAATATACTGGTGTGCTCCTACACACTCTGGTGCAATATAGGCTCCCTAATCCTACTCTTTCCACAACAAGAGGGCTTTCCCCCATATACACTTTATGCCATGTAGCTGGTTGCGTCTCCTTGTCTTAACAACTGTTAGGGACTAACAGAAACTCAAACATCACTATAAACAGAAAAAGTCACTTCAGTTACCTGAAGAACATATTGCACTGCAATGTAACTTTGAGACTTGTATAGTTGAATCAACAGAATGTGCATCACTGAATTCTGGCATGAGACCTTATAATGTTTTGTTTAAATAAAAGTACCTTCTAAATTAAGAAAAGCTTCTCTCTTTGTTCCATTACCATCAATGCCTATGTGGGTTAATGACTCTGAGTAGGACACACAGCAGTGATAGCCACTTATAACACAGAGGACTCAAACTGGACTGGTGCATGGTGGCGAGGCATGCTGGCATCTTTCCTATGCAGTGTTCCAGAATCTCAGCTTCCATTAAACAAAGAAAGCCCTAGCTCACACTTGCAAAGAAAAAACTTTGAAATGTAAACTGAAGCCTTGTCTATATAGTGGGGTAATGCACTCTACCATGGTATCTGAAACAGTACCACGTTACAGGGCACTATGGAACCTTTAGTGCACATTAACGGAGTCTACACAGACCAATTAATGTGCAACATACTAGTGTGCTTTATAAGTCACACCTCTGTAGAGCACATTACCTTACAGTGTAGACAAGCAGAATGATATGTCTGAAACTGCAGAAAGCCTATAACAGTACCTCAGAGGGGTAAGCAGGCCATTCATCTCAATGGGGTGCTAACTCAGATGCCAATAATGATATTTAAATGTCAAAATTGTTAAGTATTTCACTATTTATCAGAGCCTAGAAGAAAGGAGAAAAAGAGCTTCACAATCTGCTCCAAGTGATATTTCATTTTTGTGCCATGAGTGGATGGACTTGGGCTTAGCTCCAACCGGATTGAGGGAATCTCCCAAGGAACATTGCAGGGCATTTAAGTCATACTGAGGGGAAGCTGAGGCCAGCAGAGTCAATGGGTGTATTCATATCTCACTGAGGGTATGTCTACTCTGCACAGTTAATGTAGGCGCATCTCTGGATTTTAGCTTAATCCCACTTTACCTTCCACACAGAAAAACCTGTGACCTGGGTCTTGAGGTGCTTTAAACCTGGGCTAGCTTAAGGTTAGAATTCAGGTTCTGCTTTAATGTGGGACTGGAGCCCACCCACTTTGCATTGAGGTCACTAGGCAAAAATATCACTTAGATGCTGATTGTTCTCTAATGCTCTTCCCACAATTCCCACCCCCAACACACACAAAGGGCAGACAAGTTCACCTATAATTGCCTAGAACATCTCAGACAAAGAACCATGGGATATGTGCCCTCTGCTCCCCTCCCTCCGCCCCCACCCCTCCAAACACACAGGAGAGTGCAGAAACAGTGAGGACTCAGTAATAAGGGTATGGGTTTGCAGTGTGGATGTTCACACCCAGGATAAAGCACTTGGGCTAACAGTGCAGTGCAGACAGCCTGGGAGTGCACTAACTCAAGATGCCTCACAGAGCACATGAGTGATCATATTTTGAACAGTTACATCATCTACTCATTTTGATGACTCAAGTGCATGCATGGACCTTGGAGAAATACCATAAAATTTCCTCTGCCTCTCTCCCCCCAGTTCAAACTCTGGTAACACCACTCTTATTTTAGCTTTACATTTAAAGCAACAAACACATTCAAACTGCAATGGAGGTCTATTTACATAGCAGCATGACATAAGTGCTAAATGTGAAAAGAAATGACAGGGGCATGGTTTAAACTAAATAGTTCTGAGCACTGTAGCTGGGTTGCTCAGGAGTATAGAAAAATCTACATTCCTGAGCAACGTAGACAAACCAACCAAACCACAGCTGTAGACCGCACTAGGTCGATGGAAGAATTCTTCTGTTGATCTAGCTACCACCTACATTGACAGGAGAGCCCTGCTGTTAGCATGGGTAGTGACTGCACTGAAGCACTGCTGCAGCTGTGCCCGGCAGCATTTCAAGCATAGACAAGCCCAGAAAACAGTTTCTTAGCAATGAAAATCTTTTCAGGACAAATGTAGATAACAGGAAGATTAGTAACCAGGTCACTGAACATTTGACAGGCTGCAATCGTGCTCTGTATGCACAATCTGTGGCTATTGATTAATGGTCTTGTCTTATCCAGATTGGATCTTTCAATCTCTTGCTCCCTGGAGCCTCAGTCAGTATCATATTTAGGTGTCAAGTCATTCTGAATGCAGCAGCACATATTCTAGAGACATGAAGGTCACAACATACTACACCAATTTTTCAAACCTTTCACTAGCTCCACATTAGCTTTTGTATTGATTTAAATTTTTGTAAAACCATGAAGGCCCTTGAAAGAGTAGCTCCCACATACTTTACCAGTGCCCTAGCCCTTCCCTGCATTGCCCATCAGCTTGGAATTTAGTTTCATCCTCCTCTAGATCTTTAGTTTGTCCCTCCAGTTATTGTCTGGGATGTCCAGTAAATTTCACATTTCAAAGTAGAAAGGGGATATACATTCACTCTGTGCATAATTTCTGATGTTATATATTGTAATGCACAGATCTGTTTGTGAGGGGTGCTAAGTTCATTATCATCATAGTTTTCAAACAGTTGTTTGACAGACTCACCTCTCTACACAGGGCTTCTTTGGCTGAGCCATATATGGTTGCAAGTTGGTTGAAGCCCCTGTTTCAGCTCCAGCCTCCCTGTTCCAAACCTAGACTCCAGCATTCCTGAATTGAAGGCCACCCTCTCAGAGATGCTTGCACTCCTGCCCACTCCCACACACAACATTCTAGAGCCAGCCCTCAAATTCAAACTTCCTACTGAGTATTTCCTGGGGTTTCCCCAGTTATACTTCATGTGCTCTTTGGGATGTTAGGAGCACTCTACTGTGAGGATATCACAGACAAATCTCTCTTATGTTCATCTTTTGGAGTGTTTCTAATCCTTGTCTAGTTTGCAATCCAGCCTCACAAACTAATCTCTCCTCCTCTAAAAGGGAAGTTGCCATACTCATTGCTTGAGAGTTCCTTTCACAGTTTTCCACCTAGCTGTTGACTTAATGGTGCATCTTTGGGCTGAGAACAAAAAATAATCTGTATAGCACAAAATTAACTAAGGCCTGGTCTACACAGCGTGTGTGGGGGGTAAATCGATCAAAGTTACGCAACTTCAGCTACATGAATAATGTAACTGAAGTTGACGTACTTAGATCGACTTACCATGGTTTCTTCACCACGGTGAGTCGACTGCTGCCGCTCCCGTCAACTCTGCCTGCACCTCTTGCCGAGCTGGAGTACAGGAGCAGCAAAGAGGGGGAGCGGGAAACCAACCTGCCGGCCGGCTGGAGCAGCAAAGGGAAGAAAAACCAAAAAAACCAAAAAGAAAATAAATACCTGCGGGGCGGCGGGAGCACGGGTGCAGGGGGACTCCCAGCCCTGCAGACCCCGGGCAGTGGAGTGCACACCCCACTAGCGAGGGGGAGAGAGAGAAGGGGCGGCCAGGGCTTCCTTAAGCGAGGCGCTCGCCATACGGCCTCTCCCGCCACGCCGCCTGCTGGGAGGGCTCCCCGCCGCTCCGGGGGGCAGGCAGGGAAGGATGCGGGCTGCCGTGCCGGGCTTGCTGAAGAACTGGCACCACTCCCAGCAGCTCCCCTCCTCTGCGCCGCCCCCCCCTACAAGGCAGCAGGAGCAGCAAACCAAAAGATAAAATCCTGCAGGGGTGGCAGAAGCGGCGAAGCTCAAAAAAGGTTTGGGCAGAATGCCGCCCCAAGCACCAGCTTTCGCGGTAGGAAAAAGGATTTTTTTGCAGGATAACCACTCTGAAAGCATTAATTCCAGTGGCAATGGAGGGATGCAACTATATATTGCTAGCATAGCTTACCATTTAGATCATGGCAGTAGAAGTCAGCAAAGCAGCTGTGACAGATTTGGCAATTTCCTGGACAAACCTTATCAAATTAAGGGGACATATTTTAGGAGTTCATTGTATTAAAAATGAAAATTGTGTTGTTGTGGGATTGTATGTAACCTCTCCAGGTGCAAGAGGTGGGCAATGTAAACATTGGGAAGTGTCATGAGCTATTTTAAACAGTGTGCTAGACAAAATTAAGAAGGGTTGCTAGGAAATACCTGGGGGGAAGTGAATGCAAGTTACCACCTTTCCTTGTGCAGAGACACACACTTTTGAGGCATCATTCTGAAGAGCGGATCATTAGCTGGCTGATTACCTATTCATGGTCTCGGCAGATCAACGAACAAAACTGTCTAAAGGGGTGACTCACAGCTTCATAGATGTGCTTGTTCTGAGCTAACAGCTGCTATGGACTTGTGACTACAGAAAAACCCCGTGGCGGAGTTTGAAGCACTGTTCACTGACCAGAGCCCTGGTTGGAGTTGGGGTGATCTCCCGTAAGCTTATTAGCATGCTTGTAAGTTTTTGGTGATTTAGTATGTTTTCTCTGTAATGTATCAGAGGGGTAGCCGTGTTAGTCTGGATCTGTAAAAGCAACAAAGAATCCTGTGGCACCACTTGCATCCGAAGAAGTGGGTATTCACCCACGAAAGCTCATGCTGCAAAACGTCTGTTAGTCTATAAGGTGCCATAGGATTCTTTGTTGCTTTCTCTGTAATGCTTTCACCTCAAGAATAAATGTGCCTGCTTAGAAAGAGCTGTGTGGTAACTTCTACCTATGGGCAGTTACACTGTTTATAGACTCTGCGGAAGAGGCAAAGCAGACCTGCTTAAGCAGTCTGACTTGTGGGAGAACTTACTGTAGGCATGGAATTGTGCAGTCTGGAAAAACTCTGGTCAGGAGGGAGAGGGGACTTGTGTCTCCACCCTAGACAGGTGACCCCTGAAGCACCAGAAGCCTGAGAGCAGACCCTGTGGTAGACTATAGAGCAGGAATACAGGTGCAGTTTACCTGAAATCTCTGCCTCTGATGTATTCTGAGAATTGTGCACGTTACTTAGCCTCTCTGTGTCTTGGTTTCCCTATCTGTAACATGGAGATAGTAATACCTGTCTCACAGAGGTGGCGTGAGGTTTCATTAATTTGTTCACAAAGTCCATGAAATCCTCCAATGGAAGGAGTCAGACGTGTTAGTGATGATTAGTATTACGTCATGATGGATAGGAAGCTATTGCTGTTAACATAACCTCTTTTAAAAATAGAGTTACTATCTAACATTCAAGGTTTTTTGGCAAATGAATTACCACAGTTAATGTCGTGTGTGTAGAGGTGTTTGGAATCATGAAGCTTCATTACTAATCACCCTGTGACTTTAGCTAAGCTGACACTTCCCTTGCTATTTTTAGAGAATGACTGAGACACAGTGTTACAGTATCTGAGAAATCTCTGTAAGCTGATACCAAAGCCTCATATAAAGCTGTACTAAAGCCCTATAGAAGCCTGGTGCAAGTAAGTAAAGCTTATCAAGACAATAAAAGAAAGATCAGAGACTTTATTTGCCTACTTTCTATATTATCTTTACAGAGAGATGTAAATGTGGGAAAATACAAGCTATTTTTGCCATGACGGTATCAGTAATTGGGGGGAGAAGAATTAGTTTCTGTGGAGCCTTTTCAGAATCAATTATTGAGCTGGCCAAAAAAAAAAAAAAGAATTTTCCATAAAATGTGTCCCTTTTAAAATAAAAATTTAGATTTAAAAACAAAACCCCCAGCTCTATAGCCCATTGAAAAACAATATGTTTTATTGCTGTTAAACACCATCCCTTTTTTAGTCACAATCTAAAATTTCATTGAATAATTTCAAATAATTTCATATTGTTAATTTTTAATCTGCTTTAATCGGTTCATACTCCATACCCTTTTCTGCATTGCTCCTGCTGAGCACATCTCCAAAAGTGACTGCAGCACCTTGCCTTGCATAGAACAAGAAGCCCATGTCATGCCTCTACATAGGTTACCTTTGAAAAGTCAATCACTCTGCTGATGTACATTTGTCTCAGCTGAACAGCCTCAAAGAAGAGCTGGCATTGAGTTGAGGGAGTGGTGGGGGGAGGTAAATAGCATCATTCTATCTCCTTCCTCCCTGGCGTAGATTAGTTTGCTCTCGGGTGCCTCTGCTGCCATGAATTCCTATAGGTGTTAATACCCATGTGGTCTGTAATTCAATCTAATCTTTGAACAACTGCCATAGAAGAACCCAGTCTTGTGAGATGTTGGGTTTCTCCTACAAGTTGCTGAGCACCCAGAACTCCCATCAGTCACAGTAAGAGTTGAAGGTTTTCCAGGCCTTTCAAGAATCAGGTCCCAAGTTTCTATGATTACTTCATTAAAAAAAAATAAAATAAAAAATACCCTATTTACTTGTTCTTTTTATAGTATGTAATGTCAAAAATCTATCTGGTCCTGTGTGTGGCGGCAGGGGCATGCTGGTATCGAGGAGGAATCTTGTGGGGCAGAATTGGCATTTGCATTATTCTGCACAATGGGCTGCCCACCTAAACCCCCTTAGTGCCTGGCTCCCATACCCTAAGGCAAGTGTCTTACCAGCCTGTGAGTAGGCAGCCTAGCAGATGGCCCTGAGTGTAGACATCCAAGATACTACGTATGTTCATCAAGAGTTGTTTGTAAGGCCAGAACGCCCACCCTCCAGCCTCTGAAGAGCCAACTACTGTATAGCTGAACTGCCAGTAGTTTTGGGTATGCACTAGCATGGGGGGAGGGGGAGGGCGAGGGCACAGCAAACCTTTTGGCCTGAGGGCCACATCTGGGTATGGAAACTGTATGGTGGGCCATGAATGCTCACAAAATTGGGGGTTGTGGTGCAGGAGGGCTCCAGCTAGGGGTGTGGGCTCTGGGGTGGGGCAGGGGATGAGGAGTTGGGGCTGCAAGAGGGTGCTCCAGGCTGGGACCGTGGGTTTTGGAGGGCAGGACGGGGATCAGGGCCGGGGCAGAGGGTTGGGGCATGGGAGAGAGTCAGGGATGCAGGCTCTGGGCAGTGCTTACCTCAAGCAGCTCCCAGAAACAGCAGCATGTCCCCACTCCAGCTCCTATGCAAAGGCGTGGCCAGGTGGCTCCACGTGCTGTCCTTTGCGCAGGTGCCACCCCTGCAGCTCCCATTGGCTGTGGTTCCTGGCCACTGGGAGCTGCAGGGGCAGCGCTTGGGGTGGGGGCAGCATGCGGAGCCCCCGGCTGCCCCTATGCATAGCAGCCGGAGAGGGGACTTGCCCCTCTCTGCATGGATCCCAGAAGCAGTGGCAAGACCCCAACCCCGCTC
Organism: Mauremys reevesii; assembly: GCF_016161935.1. NCBI lineage: Eukaryota > Metazoa > Chordata > Testudines > Geoemydidae > Mauremys > Mauremys reevesii. Next base: position 52,361,567 of record NC_052627.1, read on the forward strand.
CCCTGCTGAAGCTTGAGGGCCAGATTAAAATATCTGGAGGGCCAGATGTGGCGCCCCCAGGCCATAGTTTACCCATATCTGCACTAGCAGCAATCTGTGAGCCTGACAAATAAAAGCTTTTATAATTGCAAAGGTAGTTTGGGGTCAGCATGAATCAGAGCATTATGTTTGGGAAGCGGGTAGGGTGACCAGATGTCCTGCTATTATAGGGACAGTCCCAATTTTTGGATCTTTCTTATATAGGCTCCTATTACCCTCCCCCCACCCCATCCCGATTTTTCACACTTGCTGTCTGGTCACCCTAGAAGCGGGATGATAGACCATATTAAAATTCAGACCATCCCCCCACCCCCCTTTTTAGTTCTCTTTGGGAGGCCCCTGTGGAACTGTCCAAAAACAACCCTCCCAAGGGGGCTGTTTCTGATTTGAAAACATCATGCTCTAGAAGGTGGTTTACCAAATGTCTGGGCGCATAAAGGGCTCTACTGGAGCCATTAGGTAGAGGAGCTACTAACATGACTGGAAAGTGGAGTTCACACACATCTGGATGCAAGTCTACAGTTCTAAATTTAGAGCAATTTAAGAATTTATAGGGAACAAAGTTTAGGGTTACAGATTATCTGTGCTTCCACCGACCAGTGATTTTTAAAAGAAATTAGAAGTAATTTTGAATCATTAAGGAGCTGCTTCTGTATGGTGCTGATCATCCTCTACTCCTTCAGAAGCCAATGGGATGGGAGAGTGTTCAGCACCTGACTTTATACTTGGGGCATATGTGAGAGGAATATTCTTCACTATGAAATCTAATGATTGGGGAAAGGTAATTTTAAATTAATAGCAGAAATGGCAATTCAAAGAATTGTTTAACATTTCTAACAGAATTATTTTTGGTTGAATAATGGGTCATTCACAGTCCCGTAGCTTTTTAGTGATGCAAATATTGCTTGGCAAATCGTTTTAAGGATCCGCAGTTCCATGTTGGTATCAAAAGCACTTCCCCAGGACAGGATAGAACTAAGTACATTTATTGTGATTTGATTTATTGCTTCTTGCTAAGTTTTAACATCATCTGTTAAATTCATTCAGATTTCCTATAGGTTGGCATGGCTATGTCAACCTATATAGTCATAACAACTCTCAAGCCAGTACTGTAGTTAAGCAACTGAAATCCAGCACATTCAAGAGACGCAGGGTATGTGTGTGTTTTACTATAGCTACTCTAATATTCTCATGTTGCTGCCTCAGACTGTGTGGGTTCAACAGGTGGGGAAGGAAGGGGTAGGGAGCCTCTTCTGCTGCCTTCTCCCACTTGGGAGCCAGGCATAAAGGAAATCAGAGCTGAATTCAGTGCTGGGCAGGAGCCCTGGCTAACACATCTTGTGGCTCCAGGCATGTCCAGCCCTGCTTCCTCCTGTGTGTCTGTGGGCAAGCACTGGGTGTAGCACACACTGCTGCTTGTTAGATCAGCAATAAGAGGTACTATGGAGTGTGTTGCTCACCATACAGGCAGAATTACTCAGAGTGCTGCACAGGCACAAATGCTGAGGACACCTGCAGCTCTGCGCCAACCATAGTATCGCTCTGGCAACAAAGGCCAAGATGTAGCTCTGAGTGGGGTTTTTAATCCATGCTGTCAATGGTTCTAACAGAGGAATTCAAGCTAGATGTGTGATGCTGTAGGTTTAGGTACAGTATACTTGCCTCATCCCCAAAGGAATAGGTCCCACAGTCTGCATAATGTGAGAACTGGGTGTTCGTGCTGATGGTCCTGAATGCAAAGAAGAAAAAAGATGGTAGTAGTATAACCTAGTGACTCCACTCATGAGGTGGCTGTGAAGATTGGGTGGGGGGGAACCACACACACAACCCCTAACCTTTTGCTGCTGAAGCACAACAGGGAATGGGCACTGAACTGAAAGAATCCAGCTAACTGTTCTAAGGCCTCTGAGGCACTGACTGGGGAAAAGAGGAGGTAGGGTGAACCGAGTCTGTCAATTAACATTAAAAGTGCAATTATAGAAGAGGAAACAAATTAAATCCAAGTTTTATGAAAGAGACAGACACTTAAGCTCTATCAGCAGGAAGCAAGAGAAAAATACCAGCTTTAGTGCTAATATTCTAAACTTATTTTAAAAATTCACTTTAACATGTACAGGATTAGAAAAAGTTGAAAAGATAGTTTCAAAATCTTCAGTGCCAACTGATTAATAAAAAAACCATTCTATAGTTTATTTTTCCCCCCCATCTGCCTTAAATAGTCTGAAGAAAAATATTAATTCCTAGTATTTTTCATGTATGGATCTCAAAGCAGCTTTACAAAGGGGGATTAGCATAATCACTTCTGTTTATAGATGGAAAAACTGAAGTACAAGAATTATACCAGCACAAAGCCTGTGAATGCAAGGTCTGAATCAAGTCCAATGATTCTGGTCTACAAATATGAAAATCCTCCCTTCTCCCCTGCAAAAAAACAAAAAAAAAAGTTTTCTGCAATGAATCTGACTATTTAGTTATTAACAACAAAAAAAAAAAGTTAAATTGCCTGGTGCTTGAGCTAGAGAACAGCAAACTAGAGTGTTTTCTAATATCAAGGAAGAGTTGATTGTAGCTAGGAAAACATCTGGCTTCGCAATGAAAAGCCAAACGAAAGCAAATTGATGACTGCCCTGATACAATTACATTTTTGTCTCACAAACTGTTTACATTTAATATGCCACGTGTGTAGTCAGCAGACCCTGGAGCCACTGAAATGCATCTCTTAAAGTGCTGTTTTAACATCTGATATGTTTGGACAGTACAAGTCTGATGTACATTTTCTCTTCTTAGTGGAGCGTAGATCTAATAATTTCATGAAGCTGTGATATCATCTCTCTTCAAAATTAGCATCAATGCATGAGAGAAACTTGTTGGCTAGAAGGAGACTGCTGTGTTGTCTGGGAAGTCTACCTGCTAGCATAACACAAATACCATAGTTAGGCAATAACTATGGCAATACACTAGGCAAATGATTTTTGGTCTCTGATCTCTGGAATGTCACTCTTCTGGTTCATATATCTTTAAGGGCTACCATCTCTTACGCAAGAGAAGATTTTCTTGTATCTAATAAATGATCATGCTGCACTTGCTCATACAAGCACTGTACCCAGGATTTTATAAGATCCATGGCACAATATTCCCACCTATCAGGGGAAAAAGGACCAAGGTGGTAGATATTAATTAACATACGTTTTCATTGGTCACAGTCTGAAGGCAGGTGGGTGAGACTGACATGAGAATGAACTTGTATGTCTCTCTCAAAACATGGGGGAATTTCTGTGGGTAACTCCTGTTAATGCTAATAGGAATTACTCTTGCAAACCCTCTGCCCCACCCCTGCATTGGCAGCAAAATAGACCCTTTAGTCATAGTTCTAAGATTAACTCTTTCACTGCTGCAGACTGGGTAACCGCGGAACGTAGCACTTCAAAACAGACATACCAAATAGTGTGCATTAGGTGCACTGGAGGAACATTCAGTCATAAATCAGGTAGACTACTCAGCAATTAAACAGCTAATTGGCTCAAGGAAAACAGCATTTCACTTACCATTCCTGAAATTTGCCTTCCAAATAGCCACAAATGCACGTGCTGGGCATTTGTTTCATACCTAGCAAGGATATGGGAAAAATAGCTGTTGTGGGGTTGTGTTAAGTGTTGTCTCCTAAGCCAGCAGCACCACTTCCATGGCAAGAGGGAAGAGAAAAAGCACTGCAGCATGAGGAGAGTGATGAGCAAGTTGAAGCAATTTGCTGGTTAAACCCATCAGATTACAAATGGCTCTAGTTCATGCCTGCATCCTTTCAGGGGCACTATTTCTGATTGCTTGTTTCTTTAGTGTGCTGTGGAGTCCCCTTCCCAAACTTCTATATAAAGAAACTGCCATGTGTCAGTTCACGCAGGTGGATCGCCAATGGCGCATTGGGTGTTTCAGCAGCTGGTGCTATCTAGAACGTCACACAGCTTAACACAAATAGAAGAACTGGTCCCTGGAATTAACAATAATGGTCCATGGACTGAGAAGGAGCCACTCTACCCTCTCTGAGAAAATCCACTCCAAAGTTCTTCTGTGAAAGTACATTTTGAAAACAGAGAGAGAGCGCAAAGTGTGACCGTCACTAAGAGTATCTCACGTCTACTCAGCCCCTTTCATCCACTAACCCCAAATGCTTTAGGAGTTTAATCCCCATATCCCAGCCACATTCTGCCTCTCCAAAGTACTTCCTGGGTCTATTAGATGTAATAATCTTTATAATTTCATGTCTTAAAAACTACTGGGTAGTATTGCTGTGGCTGTTAAGCAGCTGCCATATTTCCCTGTAAGGGTGATGTGACAGTGATCCTATGTTAAAGCTGTACTTCTCCATTTGCATGTTGCATCCGAGAGTCAGAACTTGGCTTGGCTTCATCAAGAGAGCAGTTAAGTATCTTGAACCTCAGTGAAGCAAGGTCTTTTTTCAAGTGAGCCTGGTATGATTATTGGTGTTACATTGAAATCATACACGAGGGGGTTTCTCACAGTTTGGTCAGGATACCAGGTGAAATCCAACATACGCAACTGAGCTTCACTTTGAGATTTGGTGCTTTTCCAACTCCAAATTCAATTCAAACTCATGTTCAAATACAATTCCATTCCACATGGAGGAAAACACAAGCTGATTCCTAATCAGTTTTAGCTAAACCTAAATGAGCCACTTTTAAACCAGAATAAGAGGGTCCACTCAAGGGCTTGCCTGATTTAAAATAATATCTGTAATGGATGCTACTTTCTCAAGCAGTCAAGGTCTACACAAAACCATCTTTTTGGTTTTCTCTCAGATACAGTTAACAGGCACTTTTCTCTTTACCCTCAGACAGTAGGAAACTCCAAAGAGTTTAGAAACTTACCCCATAACATTGCTTTTAGGCACTGCAGTGGTGATAGTCAGGGGCTGATGCTTCAAGCCCTCTGCTCTCAAAACTTCAATCAACCAAAGTTCTAGGTGATGAGGAGGTGCAGAGTCACACCCCAAATAAGTAGCTTGTTTTCCATCCTCAATAGGACAAGTGCACCCACCTGGTCTAATTCTAGTCCTAAAACAATGCAAAGACACACAGCTGCTAATTCATTAGCTCCCCAACACAAACACTAAAGTGAATGTGAAAACAGTTAAACTTACAGGCTTCCTGGCAGTCCTCCCTGGATAACATGACTGTGAGAGCTTTGCAAATTAATACACAAATTGTTTACATTAAAGGAGTATCAGCATTAGTAAGCACATTCACTCCAGTTGGGCACAACCACTAGTACCTAAAAACTTCCTAAGTCCTGTCGCAGCATAGATGGGGTCCTGTGTAAAACCTGGAATGGACTATTAGGGGTGGAGCCTACCTTGCTTTTTCCAAAATCCTGGTCAGAAAGATAGAAGGGATTTTTCCAGCTCAATAATCATAGGGGGAAAACATGTCCCAGCACTTTGTGTGAGGAACTGGCTGAGGGTGAAATCTTGGCTCAACTGAAGTAAATGGTAAAACTCCCATTCATTTCAACAGGGCCAGGATTTCACTCCTAAGACCTGTTAACATGGACTATACTAGTACGATTCAGGTGATTGGTAATGGGATATTGAGCCTTTCTGCTCCAGGTCAGCAGTGACTAGTCATTATTACCATCGGATGGCTTTTTGGTGGCTTACGTGAAATGACTTTGGTGGTCTCTGTCCGGCTGTCAATGAACGGGGTCTCCATCACAAAGCCACCTCTCTTGCAATTGGCCTGAATAGGTCCCCCTGTGAACACTCTCAGCAAAGGGACCTGATGTTGAATGGGCATGGAGACTCATCTGCCAGAGCAATCCTTTCAGGTCAGGATATAGGCAGTTTGGCAGGACAGAGTAGGAATGTCCCTGTTTGTGGCTAAATGGAGAACCTTATTTTCTAGGGGTGTAAATCTGGCACCTTTCACAAGCACTAAAAATTCACATGACAAACATAAAACAAAACCACACTGGCCAGGAACATAAATACAGGTAACACTGAGGACCTTTCCTTTCTCTCTGTTAGGGCATTTGATGGAGTGAGAGGTAACTCTGATCAGTAGGGAGTCAAAATAATTCTTACCATACTCCTAAGGAGGTATGTGGGTATTGCTGAAAGAGGATGACTGATCTGCATGCAAGACTCCTGGGTAAACACCGATTGCGTCAAGGACAAACAAGGTATACAAGAGTTCACATTCAAAAGCCTGTATCCGCTCTAACACAAATGCAGAATTCCTTCCATTTCTTCTTATTATGTAATTTGAATGCACCTGACCAGGCCAGGTCCATGCAGAGAGAATGCACTCATTGTGCTTGCTGTGGATGGGGCAGGCAATATTTTGACATTCCACTTAAATCAATGAAACATTAAGAGCCCAGCAGATGTAGGGTGCACATGACCAGCAGTGAAAGGATTAAGGACACAGTTGTGAGGCTGTGGTAATTCACTCTACTTTCTATTTCAAAAAATATTTCCCAGTTAGTTTCTCTTGGTGTCACACATATTTTCTGTGGTGGTTAGAGAACACTAAAAACAAGACCTGAACACCAACTTTTACTGAAGTGGAACTTGGATTTTACAGTCAGAAAACTTGTATAGCTCCTAGTAAATGGCCAGTGTACCCCATGCAAACAGGACATGCACTGCAGTTGCTCTGCCATATAAAACATGCACATATTTCCTGTCTCACGGAGCAACAGCAAGTCAGCCTGGGTACACAAAAGTCATTTTCTACCCTCCCGATCCTGAAGCCAGCCAGGGGCTGTTTCAGCCCCCAGTGTAATGTACAGCAGCTTCAGGGCTGCTCCTAGAATCAAATAAATGTCTTCTAGAGCAGAGGTTCTCAAACCGTGGTCCACGGACCACTGGCTCTTTTCAGGTTGTCCGTGGATAGTTCTCTCTAAGGTGTGTGCCTGGATGGTCGCACACAAGAATGAAGGGCCACCCACCTAATTAGTGGAGCTGTGCAGGTGTGGTTCCACTAATTAGGTGCCTGGACCCTGGAGAAGATGTACATGTAAGGTGAGGTGGTGGTCTTGGGGGAAAGAGGGGGTAGATTGGAGGGGGCAGTGGGGTGAGAAGAGGGGGTGGGGGGAATTTGGGATGTGAAGGGCTGCAGTGGCCAGAGAAAGAGGCAACTTTCTCCAGCTCCAGAGCTGTAGCTGCCAGGGAGAGATGGCCCTCCTTCCCACTCTCAGCTCTGTGGCTGCTATGGCAGGGGAGAGAGGAAGAGACCCCGCTCCTTCCCAGCCCCAGCTCGGGGGCTGCCACAGCAGGGGAGCGATCCCCCTCTTTCCCAACCCCAGAGAGGGAACATCCATCACATTAGAAAGGTAAGACTATTGCTATTAAAATATGAGTTGTGTGCTTTTATCTCTAGAACAAAAAAAAGTTAATTATTAAGGTTTTTTTATATAGTGCTTTTAACCAAAGTGCTTTACAATAGTTAGCTAACGGTATAAACAACATTTGGAAAGATCATTAAGTGGTCCGCCGAGATTCTCAGCAATTTTCAAGTGGTCCACAAAAAAAAAAAAGTTTGAGAACCATTGTCCTATAGACCTTTGTGTTGTCTGTTAAGACATTATTAGGGTCCCCTATGTGGTGCTGGCGTTTGACAGTGAGTCTGTGGCAAGGCATGTGCTGGGATGCAAAGCATAAACCTGCAATTGTCAATGTCAACCACTAGGTGTCAGTTTATATTAAACACATTAATTTTGCAACATACATGCTGTGATGCTTATAGCAGGATAACTGTACTAAGAGTAACCTTGTTTCTTTCATATACATAAGAGTGTGATATCCTATATAAAAAGCATTACCTTTTACAGTGCATAGTATTTCTGATTTTACTTTTTTTCCTAATAAAAATAGATTGGCGCCTCTGAGTTTTTTTCTACACTACTATGCCTACCTGTTTGTGGGGAGGAAGGGAAAGACTAGATGCAGACACCCAGGTGAGTACGAGTCATACCTGTTGTACACTGAGGGAGAACCTGCATTCTAGAGCATTATGTTGTCTTAGGAGGGGGGACTAACTGAGCTCTTGATGGTTTGGGTGGGGAGCAGAAGAAATTAATACAGTTCCTGGCACATCCGACATGTTTGTATGTCAACATCAGGAGTGGGTTGGAAAGAAATCTCTTGGAGGACCTCTCAGGCCTAGCACTAGGATAAAAATATTCCTTGTTGACTGGCCTGTACCAGCACACTCTGCGCCTCCACACAGTATGTTGTGATGTCACCGGAGCAGGGAGAGCGAGTTCTGACAAGTTATGAAGCTGTGGCTGGATGGAACCTGAGGTTAGGGCCCCAAACAAGGGGTACGGCTGTTTTTTAAATTCTCCACAAGAGAGAACCAATCTAACAGCTTTGCGGAGGAGCCCGGTGTTACTTGTACCAGCTCTGGCATCAGGTAACCAGATTTTTTTTATTTAAGGCAGATTTCATAGAACATCTCACAAACTGGTTTGTAGTGTTGCCATCCAGAGGAATATTAATAGCTATTTCCCCCCCTGCCCATATTTTCCATTTCTGGTCTCCCTCACTATGGCCTCATCTCATTCTTTCTCCACATCTGGCCCGTTCCCCCACAGAATCACCTGTATCATTCTCTAGTTTTTCACAACTCATTTTTTTCTCCATATCTGTCCCCTTTTCCTCACCCTGTCTTCTTTCAGCCAATCACTTTGCTTATTATTACCAAATAGGGAAACACAGCTGTGAAAAGAGAAACAGGCAGGGAGGGAAGGGGTTAACAATGGATTGACCAAAGTAATGTCGGTAAAAATGCATTGCCATCCTGCATACCCATGTTTGGAAACCCATCACCCTTAGTTTTCTGTTCTCAGAATCTGCAATGTAAATATAATAAACTTTAGCCCTGTGTGGTGCACTCTATGCTGAAACAACTGCGCTTGGCAGAATTGATTTCAAAGACTTGCACTGTTCAGCCTAAAAACTGGGTGAATTCAGTTCCTATTTGTCTGTAGCATGGCTCTGTGCTTAGGTTTTTTAAGGAAATCTTTTGATCTGAAGGGCAAGAGAGCCCTCTGTTGGTGAAATTCTTACATATCTTGATAGTAAAACTAAATATAGCAGGCATTTCCTCATTGATAAGGAAACTCCTTAGTGAACTCTACAGCTACCAGCTTTGGGGTAATTGCTGTGCATCTCCTTTAACATAACTCAGCAACATGTTGAAAAGAAGTTTCTTCTCCTTTACTGCTTTCTACTCACTTCTCTGAGGAGAGTCTTGTCCATATTAGCATGGGGCAGTAGGTTAGGACAAGCTTACTGTTTAACAGCTGATTTTGCGTCCTTCTCTAAAATGCAGTTGTAATGGAAATGCTCCAGACTGAGCAACAAGTTTCACTTGAGTACTTTTAAAAATTTGTTTGTTTCTTAAATACCTTGGGTTCGCAGTGTGTACTGCCCCTTACACGAGTGTGACTCCCACTGCCCTCGGCTGGACGCAGGGCCCTCCATGGAGCCCAGCTGTGGAACTCACTCTCTGAGGAGTCAGCAAGGGTCCACGTGAGGCCTTTCAGTTTGGGTCAATTGGTCTTTACTCATTTTGTCTTCCCCTGAGTTGCACTAACTCATTCTGGTTTTGTTGTTTTATTTTGTTTTATTGCTTTGCCCTCCTTTCGGCCAAGGGGCTGTTGCTCACTGGGTTTTTGGGGCCCAGTTTCATTAGAATTATTGTGACTTTTATACTTTTAAACAAATGTGCTCATGTGAGAGATGGGTCTGAACCAAATCACGGCATCTGGACTTCCCCAGTGACTGCCAACCCCAAATGTTCAAAAATCTTGAATAAGGCCCTGAAGTATCATGAGCTTTTAAAAATAATAATAAATGGGGGGGGGGTCCTTTTTATTTGCCTTCTATTTTTTGCACCTTTCAGGAGCACTCAGTACACATTTTTAACATTTTCTCTGCAACCATAAGAGGTAGAAACTTATTTTTAAAAAATGAAACCTGAGCTTCTCTCAGTCCGTTGCCTCCAGGCCCTGGGCTATAAGTAAAACATCAAATATTGCGAGACTTGCAATAAAATGACACGAGTTGATCATGCTGCTTTCCTGAACTTTGGGGTAGGTTATATTTGGCTCTGAGCTCTTTGGCTCATGGCCGGGGCTAATCCATGTTTACACTTCAAAGTGCTTACATGGGTCACAGGCCCTTCTCAAAAGTTACGTGGGGGAGGAAGCCGAGGGCTTCAGACTGCAAACGTTTGCTACTAACTGTAATAAGTGGGTTTGTGGGGCTACCTCGCAGTGAGTGTGTCCAGGATTGCCCCCCCCCCCCCCAGCTTGGCTAAAACAGCAGAATCCAACAAGTCCATGCTTCACCTAGGCCTTCCTCCCTTGTTTCTTTTGGCAAAGACATTTCCTAGCTTTCTCCCATGTCACACAAAAGGAAGCACCCAATCTGCTTTGCAGTCGTCTCTCAATACACGCATGCTATACAGCAAGCAAAGCCATCCTTTCTCCTGCGCTGCAGGCTAGGATCCCAGCCTGACAAGAAGTAATGAAGAGACTGAAATGCTATACAGTCCATGCACAGTGTAGCCAGAAGCTCTGAAAGGCAGAGGTCGCTCTACGGCATTCGAATGTTTGATTCCTTGCTGTTACAGAAAGCATTCCCTTCACAAATATTATCAAGCAGGTACATGTGCTGAGTCACAACTTTTCACCCTCCGTTTTGCATGACAGTCTTATGTTGTGTGGTGCTAATATCCTCCCCATTGTTCCTTTTTAATTAGCGGACTGTTCATGATAAGGTTGTGGGGAGGAGAGTACTTCTTTTAACTCATGACAAAAGATTATTTCATTAGTTGTTAAAGTTCCTTAAGTGCTTTAAGGCCCCAGTTCAGCAAATCACTTAGGCAAATGCTTGAGTTTAGCATGTGATTCAATGAATTGTGGGTCTATAAGAAATTACATATGTGTATAGTGACTGTGGGATACTTCTCTTTGTATTACAGGGCCTATCATTCACAGTCTGTTCCAGAGAGATCCTTGCCTTGATCTTAGCTTTAGGCACTTTTCATGAGACTCTCTGTCGAGCAAACAGGAGCCCCTTTGGGCACTATATATGAATGTATAGCACAAAGCTTGCTTTCTTTAATTACATAGTCAGTATGTCATGTGAAACCAGTGGGCCAAATCCTGCTCTCAGCTACACTGGTGTAAATTAGAAACAAGTCTCTTTGGGCCCAATCCAAAGCCCATTTTCCATTGACTTCAGTGGACACTGGATTGGGCATTTTACATCATAGGGAGTCTCAGCAGTGCAAATGTGAGCAGAATTTGGTCTATCACTTTCAGAAGAGACAATCAGAGAGGGGAGAGGTACATTTTTATGGTCATATTTTGAAAAAGGACTAAGGCCATATACCACAGATAAAAAGTGATACAATCTAAGACCTACAGTATGTGCTTACAGCCTGGAATTAACAGCTCCACTCTCCTAGTTATTTTTAGATAATGCCATTCCCAGCGGCTTTAAATTGTATAGCTTCTCTAAGATATTTGAGAGCGTCACCGCCATAAGATCTATAATATCAATGACAGCTGTGTTGTGCGTGCAGCTCGCATAGCAACTGAGCACAGCTGTCTGCCAAGGAAAGCTGGCTCTGGTTTCTTCCATGACCATTTATTAAATCAGTGTTAAAAACAAAAGGAGCGAGGTGGGAGGGGACATTGCAAGAAAGAGTGAGACCAGCTTCCTTGGCGATAATACATATAAACTTGCTTAATTGACAGCACTGGGGTTATTGCTTCCATCCTTGGATTAGGAATCCAGAATCTGTTACCCACAGAGTGCCAGAACTCTTGGGGAACTCCACTGCTGTATCTACACCAACTGGCCCACAGCTGTAACAGTGATAGAAATAATTCCCAGCATTGTTGATAAAACCATATTAAATCATATGTGGCTTCCCGGTCTGCATCAACTCCTGCTTCATCACGTGCACAGTAACTGTAGGAGCTACTACCGTACAATGCATCCGAAGAAGTGGGTATTCACCCACGAAAGCTCATGCTGCAAAACGTCTGTTAGTCTATAAGGTGCCACAGGATTCCTTGTTGCTTTTACCGTACAATGGAATTTTCTTCCATTCTGACTGTGAACAAACAAGTATTTCTTTCCCCCGTTTTCCAGCTGTTCGCAAAGGCAAAGGTGTTATGATCACTTTCAGCTAGACTGGCACCTCACAGGCTGCCCTGAATATTGATAGTTGCGCTGCCCTAGAAGTCACACTTTGGTTCCCACTTCTCCCAGCTCCCTGGCGCAACTCAGCTGTGCCGGCTGGTGAGTTAAGGAAGCAGAGGGCTGGGTGCACCCATTCCCCTCCAGCCTGTCAGTTCTTTGGCCTCTGTGCAGGAGGTGGAGCAGCTCACCTAGGGAGGCTGCTCCGCCATTGAGGTTGCAACCTGTGACATGGGTAGCCCTTACAGGGAAGTAAAGGGACACCTTGTGCCGCCGACTTCCCTGCCCAAATAGTCTGCTTCACAACTGAGCCCCTAGGAAGAAATTTAAGCAGCCTGCTTTGTGCAGCATTTTGATTGTTATAGGCTGAGGGACCAGGTGACTCAAGGCCAGTAATAAGAAATGAAGGTGTTCATGTTTAGGGTACTGGTCCAGGGAAATTCATCACCTGATGGCGTTCTGGAGGTCTGTGAGAAATGACCTCCCTCCAATTTACATGTGTTCATATCTCTAACTCACCACAACTGGAAGTAACTGGCATCTTTATTGGCAATCTCAGGAGAGAAGCATAGAAAACAAGCAGCTTCTAAATTACTGCAGATGAACAGTCCCGGATAGGTTTGATTAGGCAAGATGAAGCTTGGACTACCATTGATTGGGCAGTATCTTTTTGCTGGCTAAGCAGTGCTTCCTCTCCAGAGATTTCAATCTAACTCTTTTCATATGTGCTAAAACATACTTTTAATTTTCTTAAAGAGAAGTAGTTTCTGCCCATGCCATGATTCGGTATGTAGCCAACATAACCCCTGATAAGCTCTTCCACAGCTTGGCACACTTGAATCATGGGGGCACTGATCAAGGCTTCATGTCCATGGCTGTGCGAGAGAGGAAAATGATAGCCAGGGCATCAAGCCAATTCTTCACTTTGAACAGACACATCACATCTTTTACTTCCAGACGGAAAGCATCTGGGGAGGAGAAAGTTCCTCAGTTCAACATCTTCTCCATCTGTGCATTAGCAGCATCGAGCCCGTCTACTGAGCATAAACATGCTTTGATTATTTTAAAAATAAAAGCAGGGGCTAATTAGTGCAGTAGATTGCTGAATAAGCCTTTCACTCTGGAAAACCTGAGTTCAGATCTTACTTGTGACACAAGTAACGTGAATTCAAACTTCTCCCTAGTGGATGTATTTATCTGGTACACAATTTGTAGTCTTATCAGAAAAATCCAAAGGACTGCAATAGCAGCAGTCGAGTTTCATCAGCAGAACTATTTATTTACTTTTGCCTCGCTGTAGGCTGTGCTACTGATTTCTCTGAACTCCAAACTCAGTTGGAGAAGAACTCAACAAGAAAGCATTAGAAATTTTCATGTATCAACAAAAGCTGGTTTTACAGTTCTGTTTAGAAATATGAATGACACAGTAATCAGATCCACTTTTATTAAAAAAGTTGCAATAAAATTTCTTAGTATTCACAATCTTAACTTTTATAGCTGCAATATTTAACTAGTACATAACAGAGTCTCACATATTTACATTATAACCCTCTCACAAAAATAGCCAGGTGGTACTACTGAATAATGTTTCCAAATATCAGCCTTAACACTTCAGCATTTCCCCCAACTGTCTATGCTCTTAAGCATTTACAGTATATACTAAAGCAAAATAAAAGTTTGTGCCTCTTGATTTCAGGCAAATCCCTTTAAAGATGATAGTTCGCTGACTCCCACATTTTTCAAGAGATATAAAGTGCATTGAAGGGGGAGATGTATGCATAATAAAACAACAGCAAAGACTTAACTAAAAATTGAAATACATTTGCAATACTGTACAGAAAATAAAGCTTAGAAAAATGTCTTGCTTCACAAACCACTACTGCATTGTTTAGGCAGACAATTCACAGCTAGCAAAGAATGCTTAATTAAAAATTGTCTATGCAAATACCACCATGTAATTCCTTCATGGTTTTTTGTTAGATGTTTCACATATCAAAGTGAGGTTGTTTGGATGATAGAAAAATTTCTTAATGCAGAGGTGAAGGGGTAACTTCCATTACAGCAAACATCATAGGCTCTGCAGAAATGGATTGTAAAGCCAGCTAAAGAGGCTCACTGCAAAATACACCTTAATCATAGCAGGTCTTCAGCAAAACAAAACATACATTTTGCATGTAGGAACAGCCGCCCCTGCATCAGCTTTTAGGAAGGTATGAGAAGCAGGATTATGCTCTAATTTTTAATATTTCACTATTATAATACAGTTTTCTAACTGGAAATAATTTCAGTACGATATGCAGGTCTTTCTCTGAAACACAAAATAAAATACACCAAGGAGTTAAATATTTTATTTTTTCCTTTTATTTATTTTTTTTAATTGGCATTTGCTGGTACTGGTCTGCTGGAATATACATCACTAGATAAAACTGTGGAGCCATTGCCAGAGACCGGAATATTTTTGCTCTGTTCATGAACTGCATGCTAAGTGGATGCCACATTTTTTTTTGTTTTTGTTTAAAAACTATTTTAAATAAAAATAATTATTTTCTGGAAATGGATGGAATGTATATTTTGACAAGTACAAAATCATTTTCAATGTTCACTAAATACAAGGAACATCTTGCTAAAAAAATAACCCCTCCCAACCCCGTCCCCTCTTTATATTTCTAATTATAAAATGGTACAGCCATTTCAGGTAACTAACATAAAACAGGAAGTAAGGATGGGAGTATGTACACATACAAAACACTTGGATATTTCACAACTGTAATAACCTTTTACATTCATAGCAAAGAAGTATGTCGATTTTGATGCCTTTTTAAAAATTGTAAGGAAAAATGTTCTCTTCCTTTTTTTCTGCATTCACTCCACTGAATCACAAAGAACATAATTTGAGAAACACGGACTTTTTCAGGTGAAAAGTTCTTTCATTGGCTTTTCTATGAAACTTCATGGCATCCTTAATGCACCTTCCCCTTTTGCATTGTTTTTTAAAATATGGACCACATTTTCAGTTGCTGAAGAACTAGTATTTTTATTGGTGACAAAAATTCCCAGTTGCTGAAGAGTTAGTATTGGTGGTAATGAGTTAGTCCTTTGAAAACTCTAGCTGGCAGATTAGAAACTGTGCTGCAGAGGGCGCTCTTCTCCCTAACTATCCACTTCATCAATCAATAAGTACCATCTGGTACATGAACAAATTCCAGACTAAAAAGTCCAGCTGGTGTTCTTTTTTCAACTGCAAAAGTATCAATTAGTTCAGGCAACAATGTGCTAAACTAAAAGAACTAGTTGTGTTGGATCAACTGCTGCTATTAGAAAAATGTCCACTAAAGTAAGAGTGTCACCCTGTCCTTCCTATCGCTATAAAATATTTCATTATTTAAATTATTACTCTAAGCAAACCAACTAAATTCTTTGACACTAATTGACCAATATATGATTAACTTCTTTGGCTCTCTAAAATATATTAGTCAATGCTCAGTTTTCCTTAACAATCCAGCTGTTAGACTGTTGGCCTCATTAGTGTTGATGAGTGCTTAGGTTACCCTGAAACCCTAAACAACAAGGGCACTATCTTTTACTAAGCATTTAAACTTCATTATGTTGTAGACAAAGACGACTCCCTCATTCTTGTTTACACTGAGACCTCTTTGCACTGCCAGAGTGGGGTAAAGCAGCTTTAGTGTAAATAAAAATCAGGTCTGATATGCAGTACAGGCCAGATCCAGGCATGTGGGTAAACTTCATATAGCACATATCAAGGGTGCTATACGAAGTTGGCATAAAGCTCACATTTCCACTCTCATAATCTTGTTCCTATTCTGGGAAGATTGAGGCTCTTGTAATGAGTTAGAGCAACCTAATGGCTGCTCTAAATTATGCCTGCAACATCCACCACGGCAAAAAATGCAGCTGAGGATTGGTGTTATCCTGGCCTTGGCCCCTTCCCTCTGCAACACAGAAAGCAGAGAGTGGGATGGGCTCAGAGCCCCTATATCATCTGTGTGACTCTGGAAGATCAGTCTTACACTAGAGTGATTCCCTGTGGGCTGGTTAAGATGCTGTAAGGCCAAAATACACTTGGGGTATGGTGCAAAGTGGACGCATCACACCAGAAAATCTGGTGCTAAAATTTCAGTTTGTAAAGTCAGATCAACTTGGATACAGCATATATTCATGATACCATGGCTTGGATTTGCATCCTTCTCTTTTATAGATATCTGCAGAAACATCCCTATCGGGGGAAAAAAAAAACATTACTAATAAAAGAGAAATAAAAATCAGTAAGTGATCATTTGCCAGTGCCGACCTTTATATGCCCAGACCACATGGCCATATCCTTATAGCTCATTCTGGCCTATTTGCTTAGCCCTAACCTTTCCTAGGGACAGTTACTGGTTAGGAACAAGCCACCTATAAATAAAATCTGGGCAATTCACAGCTGCTCAGCTGAAATGCATTTTCCTTCGCTGTACATAACATGCATTGTCATTGCAACACTGACCACTTGTCAAGACCAGGATTTGCATCCTGTGTTATATAAAAGCCTGTACCCTGATTGTTGCCTTTTAATCACAAATTTTCCTGGCAGAAGTAATGCAACGTATATTAAACAGAGAAAATTTATAGGGATGTAGGTCTGAAAATCTATTCAAATAAATTACTGCACTCTAAGGTTTCTACATTGAACAGAAATTGCAAATAAAATCCATATTCTGGAAAATCAGTAGCTGACGTTTGCTAATTAAGGGCACATACATGTGTAAAGCAGTCTGCAAATGCCTGTCAGGGAAATTCAGCTCTGTTTGAATAATTGAAGAATTCATAATTAGACAAGATAGTTTTGATTCAGAAGAGGAGGAAGGTGAATAAAATAACAGAAACCTGAGATGGCCCTAAACCAAATCTTGGTTCCTGACACCTTCAAACTTTGAGATAGTTCAAATTCCGATCTGGATCTGAAGTCTGTTACTTGGGCCCACCGCTATCAGAAATGAGACTATATCACTAACTATTCATGTAACAAGTGACAAGTTCCTATTAAAATACTAACCTCTTACAACTGCTTCCTGTGGGCTGGATCCACATCTCACTGAAGTCCATGGAAAGCTTCCTATAAAGGTCCTAGGTCCACTTCCTAACAACGCTATCACCTTGGTGATAGGAACCAAGCCCTCCTCCTTGCTTTCCCCATGTACAAATTCAATAGTTTTCAATTAAACTAGCTTTTTTGTGTCACTATCTCTAAATCAAAAACTGACTAAATTGCTATCTCCCGCTGTTTTCATTACAATTCATTCTTAAAAATCATATTCTGTCTGTGCACATACACATGTGGATTCAATACTGTAAAGACCAGGAAGATTAAATCAATTTATTCTGTCTACAAATTATTGACCTATGATTGTCCCAGTGCTTCCCCAAGTTCTAAAACTACCGTAAATCAGAAAAAAAGTAACATTTCATGTCAATTTTTCAGCCCCTTGCAGTATGGGTGAGCCAGGGAGAATTGATGCACAGCTGGCACATGGCACAAGACCCATATTTGTGTTCACAAACTAGCATTTGCATGTGTAAATTGGGTATCCTGTGAGTGCATTTTTTCCCCCAAGTGCAGGGTTTTGTCTATGCACATTTTACATGGTTCAAGCGCTCAACTGGTCTTTTTGAATGTAGCTTAATTAAACCCACAAAAACCATGAAAAATTCACAGTGTGGGCTCTGTCTGCCCAAATTCACATCTTCAACTGCTGGTCCCTGAAGAGTCTTCAGGCTTCCTAAGTTACACAGAGCTGCAGAGGTTACTGCTTATCCAAAGGAGAAACAACCCCCTCAGTAACAATCTCTGCATTACATGGCTGCCCAAGCCTGGGCCTTCCCCAGAGGTGAAGTCACAGTCTCTGATCGGCTCAATGGCTTCTGGGAATGGTGCTGCAGAATACTGAACAAGGTCAGCAACTGGAAGACATTTTAAAGGGTTGTGTTAAGGGTATTATTTGGTATGAAATTCATCCAGGGAGAAGCTAAAGATTTCTCACCATTCACCCACATTGTGAATGGAAAATCAGAGAAATGCTCATGTGGATGAAAAGAACAGCAAAAGAGGGGAGAAGCAAGAGGATTCTCTTCCCACAATAAGGATTTTCTTTTCTTTGGCCTGGTCTACACCTAAAATTTAGGTTGATCTAGATATGCTGCTCAGCAGTGTGAACAGTTCATGCTCTTGAGAGATGTAGTTAAGCTGACCTAAGCCTCAGTGTAGACAGCACTTGGTCAGTGGAAGAATTCTTTCATCGACCTCGCTACTGTCCCTTGGGGAGGTGGATTAACTACAGTGATGGAAGAACCCCTTCCATTGCTGTACTGAGTGTCTACACTACAGCTCAACAGTGGCACAACTGCAGTGCTGCATCTGTAGCATTTCTATTGTAGACATACCCTTAAAGCTTTGATCTGTCTCCCCAGCCAGTGACACTGTGCAGGAGGTTACTCTAGCCCTAGGAGTAGCTACTAACTCCCATGGGCTTTGCAGCGCCAGCAGGTCTGGTGGTAGTGGTGGTGGTGGTGAAGAGAAACAGACAGACAGAGCGTTACAATTTCCATGAACACACCATTTCCCTAGGGCAGGCTGACTTGTTTCCTGGATAGGAGGTAGGCTGCCTGTACAGCCAGCATCTGAGGCCCAGAAGTCAATGGATATTCAGTGCTGGACTGAGCCTTTAATACTGAACCCCAATATTAAATATAATGGTAGGCAGAAATTACAGGGAGGTCCAAGCAGGGGGTAATCTTGCAAAATATTCCCCATTCTTGCAAATTCTTATGTACATGCTTAATTTTACTCGCGTGAGTAGCCTCATTGAAGTCAATGGGCTATTCCTAGGAGTAAAGTTAATTATCTCTATAAATATTTGTAGGATTGGGGCCTATATGTATTACAGTATACCGCTGCACAGTACAATGAGTTATGCAGAGTTAGTCTTAACACTAACTTCCCTGATTTTGTGGGTTTAATAACGTAATGTAATAATCTTTCAGCCAAAGATTCCCAAGGTGCTTGACAAATTTCAAATACAAAGAACACTTTATCAATCAGGTCCTGATTTAGGAAATCATCCCCATGCACGATGTGTGCTTAGCTTTAAACATGTGCCGAAGTCCCAACCAAATCAAGGGGTTAGGGTTTTCTTTCATCCCTCACAGAAGTACTGACCTCGCCTGTCTTAACGTTGGGATCATCCCAATATGGAGATGGCTAGAGATAACTGGTAACGCTCACCCTTGACATCAGTTTAACAAAAGTTTTGTAATCAAATAAATGCTTTGAGTCACCTACACTGCAATCCATGCTCCGGCTTTAAGGATGATTCTAATTGTTCTGTCTATTCATGGTTTGCAAATATTTGATGTTAAGGGTCACAGTCAACTTAAACATCATGTTTCTGTCAGAACCCTTTTTTTAAACTTACTCTTGATCCAAGTAACACTTAAGATGACCATCACTGGGAGAGATTAGTGAATTTTCTCTCTCTCTACTTTATCAGTTTGTTTACTTTGTGTATTGAGAGCTCTTTGTGTATAATCAGTTTCCTTATTTCCCCTGTATAGCCATTTTAGGTGAATTTCATCCCTGTGCAGAAGGCCTATGCATCACTTACATCCCATTTCAGTATTATTTCTAGGGCTTAAGTGGGGCTTATGTGCTGCCTTGTGCCCAAGGATGTACTTCACTCTGTCAGTCACATTCCCCTGAGGTTAGTGTGAATCTTTCACAGAGAAACAGAGAACAGAAAAAGTTCAAAAAATATTATAAAACCACAAATATTGGCAATGGTGACCCGAAGCAGGTGAAGAGTCTGACACTATCTTTAGCTTGCTTTTCAAACTGATTAGATTTCCAATTGACTATGTCCCTTTAATACAACAAAAAGATTACCTTTTTATAAACTGTTTATAAAAAGGTAATGGTGTGTGCACCGGCCACAGTTTTGAATTGTCATTAGCTAGGGTTAATTTGCTGAAAGCTCCTAGTTCACTTGTGTGGACTAAGAATACTCAAAATTTAATCTACAAAATGAACTGAGTCATAACTGGACAAAAAGAGTCCAGCAAACCCTCTCTCTCCCTCCTCCCCACCCATCCTGTAATTTAAGAAAGAATCAACTAGCTTTTTAAAAAATATATTGTTAAACTCCTCCTACTGCAAGACCTCACGTGCCCATGTGTCAACAGGGAGTAAATTTTTAGAGTTAAAGTATAAATGCCTGAAAAGAGGAGATTAAAATGGCAATGCTGAAATAACATAGTGGCATTTTGAGATTCTGCTATAATACAGTTAGGTGAAAATAGTTTTCCTTTCCTTGC
This sequence comes from Mauremys reevesii, assembly GCF_016161935.1. Lineage (NCBI taxonomy): Eukaryota > Metazoa > Chordata > Testudines > Geoemydidae > Mauremys > Mauremys reevesii. The sequence goes on from NC_052627.1 coordinate 52,382,208, forward strand.
GATTTGTATATGAGCTGTGTGCTGTTGACTCTACTGACCTGTTCAAGAGGGGGGGGTAATGTGATTTAAATCATGTGACTGTCAAAAGAAAATGTTCACTCTCTTATAAACAACAAGCTGAAAGTCCTCCTTTGCACTTGAATATTTTCACTGAAACATAAAATTGCCCCCTGAATAATTACCAATAAGTGGTGCATTTCTGTAAGTCATAGTTGAAGACAGGCTAGTAATAGTTAAAGACTTTTGTTTTGGCATTGATACGATGCCTTAATGTTTAATCTATCAGCCAGAAACAAAACTGAATTCTTCTGTTGAAATTTTTTTCAGGTTCAAATATACGAGTAGCTCATCTGACTCGTACTGCCACATTCAGAGGTCTCTAGAAAGCAGTGAACTGAAGATTCACCTAAATCCTTGTGTTTGCTAACAATTCTGTGCAAAAATTGCACTTAAAAATATGAAGGTAAACAATTTGTCCAGCTGCTCTTGGTTTAACTATTTATTCTGGAAACTGACATTGTAATCGTCTTTGCAGTTCAGACTTTTTCTAAAAGTATTTCCATCAGCCACAAATACCACATGAGTATTACCAAGTGCCCTCTTGAAACTGCTCACTCATTGGTCTGCTGATTTTTGTTTTTAAATTTAAGGAAGTACCTGATTTTAAACTAGATCCTGTTTTCCAGCTACTGAACAAGGAAGTCACAAGGAAGGCCATTAATACCAGAGCTGTCAATGGCAGAAAATATAGCAAGTACAGGATGAAGTTTAGTGCTATTATTTCTCTCTCTTACACGTTACTGTCTGTGCATTTAATTGAGCTCTGTAAGTGGAAGCCAACATAATGCAGTTTTAAACAACAAGACACCAATGTCAATTAATTGGGGGCTTCAACTCACATGGGTAAAGGCCTCTTGAAGATATAATCTCCAAGACCCACTTTAAAGGTTTTAAAATCTTAAAGAAAATAGGCTTCATATTAATAGAGAGTGCTGAAGCACTGTTTCTTTTCAAAGCCATGCATACTTCATGCAGAAACGTCAAGGCAATAATAAATCCTGGAGACAGATCATGAAATGATCAGAGAAGAGGAATTCAAACTTCCAGACTGAACTCTTGGAAAAGCTGGGGTCAGTCAACGAAAAAAAACCCAGTGTCCATCGATAATCAACTATAAATAAACATCTTCTTTTAAAAAAAGAATGAACAAGAGTAGAAAACACTCACGCTGTCATTTCAGTTGTACACTTACGAGCCACTGAAGAGGTACAGGATTGCTTTTAAGTGAGTGGGAAAACAATAAGCTGTCATCTTCCACGTGAACAAAATAGACACATGTAGATGATGAAACTGCATCCAGGTAGACACAACTGTTGCTATTGCTTTTTCATGACCATCTCAGAAAGGAGTGCTGGATTGATAGTGTTCTAGAGGGGTGTGTGTGTGTATAAGTGTGTGTGTGTGTATGTGTGTGAGCATGAGAGAGAGTATGTGACTGGTCCAAATTCTAGAAAGCTGACTCTGTCCCTGCCCCTCATGCCTACCCTTTAGTTTAGTAGGGTTTTCTGCTTGTTTTTCAGGATTTCACCTCTTCGCAGTCTTGGTCAGTGGAAAGCTCCACATCAGACAGTCCCACCTCCATCGCCATAATCAATGATATATCAGAATCACTGCTGACTGCTGGCTCCTGTTCACCTGGAAGAAGACAAGAAAAGGGACTAATGTTCAAGTCTTTATGTCGAAGTTTACCACCGGCAGTTTACCACAGATATTTAAATCCAGAGAGAAGCCCACAATCTAGATCCAAGCTTCCCCAGTGTTTGGATCCTGGAGTCTCGTTCTATTCAATCTCTGCCTAAGATGTTTTAAAAATCAACAAACTCCGGCCAAGAGTGAAGTTAGGCTAACAAAAACTTCTGCCAGACTCTTCCACTTCTGAAAAGGTTCCCGTAGAGCTGCTAGTCTCCATGACCTTCCTGCTATTCTACTGACACTTCCTCCCAATACACATCACCTACCCCACATCTTTCTCCTCTCAGTCTTTCAGGTGTACTCTGGCAGCTCCTGACCCATCGGTCCCAGGGTTTCTCCTTAATTCACCTTGATCCCAACTAAATTTAGAAGCAGATCAATTAACCTTCACCTGACTGCAAGTCGCCTTATGCTCTATGTTTAGGAAGAACACCACCTTTTTGGTATGATCCTGCAGCCCATATTGTATGTGTATTTCAATACTGATGAAGCCAATGGGAGATCTGCACAACAAAAGACTGCAGGATCAAGCTAATATATTGAGGACAAATAAGAAAACCATCATGTCCTGGTCTTTGGGAGGAGATGGAGGGGACAAGGGAAGGGAGACTTCCTGAGGCAACAGGTCACTTGGGTGGCCAACTCCAATCAACAGTGTGGATCTTTCGCAAGAAGGCTGCAGTTTCATAATTGCCACTATAATTAAACAGATCTGACAGTGTTTCACTGTTATGAGACAGTGTAAAGTTGTGGTAGTTCTTCCTTTCTAAACTTCATTTCTAGAGCTGATGACTGAATCATAGAATCTGAGCTAGACAGAAATTTAAAACAAAAAGTCTAAAGGTGGATGTGAGATTGAGGTATCATTTCATGACCTCATGACAATCAAACCACAAAAGCAAAAAATACAGTATAATTTACCCTAAAGTAAATGAGTACAATCCCTTTTCATCCTCCTCACAACAACTACAAGATTCTAACTGTGATTATTAAAGAAAAGGTGTGTCTATTGTTGCTTGTACTACCATCAGACTTGATATTTTGGCAAGAAAAATTAACAGATGAGTTAGTGCATACTCAAACAGTTACTGCATACCATTTCCTCCCTGCAACTTTTCACCTTAGATTTTTATACATGCTGTAATTGTAAGACAAATAGTCTGACACACAAGTATATCTATCCGTATAAACTCATCTCTATCGATACCACGGTAGCCAAAAGCTTAAATATTACTACTGGAGGGAAAAGGAGTACTTACTGAATGAATAATCTAGAGTGCAAACATTAATGGACTTTAATTACATTAGATTGTTGGATTATTTGTTAGACCAAACAGTAAAAAAGTATAAAGGTATATTTCACTGAGACCGCAAACAACATCTTTATTAATAAAAACTGCCTAAGCCTGAAAGAAACTTTCCAGAATACTGGTATATTAATGTATGTTTCATAGTTTAGGATTTTTTAAAAATAAAATGATAATCAAAACAAATTGACATAATATATTGCATTTTACATTTAATTGACAATATATTCCATTGTTCATATGGTTTAACCACATTAAAAGTCAGCTGGAGGATTCTCAAGACAAAAGTAATTTTAACCTGAACTAAATGTGAGGTAAAGATGAACTAGCTGATTTACACCACCTATACACAGGTATTCTGAACAACCATGCTGACCCTTCCATACAGATGTCACATCATCATCTAATAAGTATTTCTGGTGCTGTTTTTTCCCGGGAGAGATGGCAGGACCTTGGCAGTGTCCAGAGCAGGAAGACAGAGCAGTGATGATGGTAGTGCTATGACTCACCTACAGACTTCCTAACATCCCCATGTTCAGAGGTGCGAGAAATCTTTTCAAACCTGTTCACTTCTATTCTGTAATAAAAGGCTTATTTTCCTTTGGCAAAAAAAAAAAAAATCACAGTAGGAATTGAAATACACCGGGTAAAATTAATCATTGTTTAAAAAACAATAAACTGCTGCCCAAGTACAGTCATTTTACAATGACCTTCCTTGTTACGGAAATAGAATCCAATCAGACTAATGACGCAAGGGGTCATAATAATTAACACTTGGACAATGCTTCCAAGATGTAAAGTGCTACGTAAGTGCTGAGTAGCATTAATATTTTCTTTTTCATTCTTTCAGGGGATTAGCTCATCTGCGATCAAAGCATAAGTTAAAAAAACCTAAAGCTGTAGCCGCCCATTTCAATACAGTGAGAAGAAGGTGGCAAGGAAGAAATTAAGGTTGTGGACAGCCAGGATTTTTGTCTCGTTTCTTCACAGTGACACTGCATTCCACTTAATGGGCTCAGTGCTGAACTTCCTTTGACAGGTGAGAACAATGCAAAAGAGCAGATGGATCTCTGTGCATTTAGTGCCTGCTCCTGCTCCACTAAAGCAAAGAGGGTTGCAACCACTGACTGCAATAGGCATTGTCTCAAACCCTATAAAGTCAGCATAAGATACACCAGACACCACTTAGTTCTGGCAGCTCTCCATGTACAGATCTGGCTGTGACCAGGGTTCCTGCATTGATGCTTTCTATGCCAATATGGTCAGTGTTCCACTCAGACCTGTGACCATATATATATAAGTCTCTCCGGAAATATTGTTTACCAATTGCATCATTTGGGCTCCACAATGAAGCATGGACTTCCTAGCCATTTCTTTACCAGACGTGCAATAGCGCTGACAGTGAGTTTTGCAGAAAGAAGGAGTAAACAACTTTTGCCTTAACTGCATGCTCCAAACACCTTAGTAGTATTTGTGTCCCTATTTCTCATGTCCTGTTTGTGACTACAGTGATCATGTCACACATAGCCCAATTTACTAAGAGTATTTGTGCATTAACACATTATTAGCACAGCTTTATGTGCCTGACGCAGTGTTGCCAACTTTCATGATTTTATTGCAAGTTTGTCATATTTAATACATTTTCTTAAAGCCCCAGCTCCTAGAGTCAGGTGAGAATCTTAACTTTCATTTAAAAAAACAAGTAAGTTTCTAGCCCTTATGGTAGCAGAGAAAACTTGAAAATGTGAATGCTAAAGGCTCAAAAACAGAAGGCAAATAAAAAGAACCCCAATTTATTATTTGTAGGCAATCTCATATTTGGGAGGCTTGACTCATGATTTTTGCCACATAGGGTTGACAATTTTGCTTGCCAATGTGCACTGTAACATTTTACACTTTAAATTGCAGCATTTTGTGACTGAGGCATGCTGCTGAGTGAAGCAAAAGGCACCTCACAAGCTGATTTTACCACCTACAGTGGGTAATGGTAGACCTCATTCAGAACACCAGTGTCACTTTCCTTTCACTTCCAAGAGAAGTAATACTACATGTCACAGCATGCTGCCTTTCCCTGCCTAATTCTGTATAGGCAATTTCTATTCAGTTGTGTTCTCTGACACATGATGGTATGAAAAAGAGGAAATAAAACCAAAGAATGTTTCTAACCTTTACTGCACCTGACTTCACTTTGCTGTTACCCTAATGATACTGCTATGTATGATTGCATGTGGCCTGGCTGCCCAAACTACCTGACCCACCGAGCCGCATATGACAATCTTCAGAAGTTTGAGAGCTGGGGTGCTCCTGCTGGGGCTTGAGGCTTCAGCCCTGGGGGGAGGGGAAGTCTTGGAGCTTCAGCCCAGGGAGAGGCGCCTGCCGAGGCTCAGGGCTTCAGCTGCTTTTGCTGCTGCTTCTCCCCAATGAGCGAAAGCAGAGCCCCCTCCCTGCAGCACCCAGCTGTTGGTCACTGCCTCTCCACATAGAGGTTACACCAGGGAGCTGAAGGGAGAAGCCTCTGAAGGAAAGAGGAGAGGGTGCCTGGGGTCATGTGATTCAAGCCGTTGGGAGGGCTGAACTTTTAAATTGTGCCCCTGCCTCTTAGAAAGCAGGAGTTGTCTCTGGCAGAAGTCCTTAGCCCCATGACTCCACTGCAGGGCAGAAGCCTTGAGCTCCCACCCCCTTCCCCAGTCTGTTAGCTGGGAATGATGAGGCGTGTGGGGCTCCGGGAGCCACGGTTTGGCCACCCTGGCATATGGCTTAGTTAATATAATAGTGATACAGACAGCCTTCATCTGCTTGCAAAATTATTAATAAAAATAGTGGTTACATTTGTTAGTACTAATTGCAAGCAAACTATGGACAGATAATATTTACCTTGGTGGTTTAAAAACAGGAAGATTGCCGATTTTGCAGACTATTCTAACCCTATGATTAACAATGCTTATCCATGGTTAAAGATTTGCCCAATTCTATACAAATATTAAAAGGTTTTTTGGGGAAAAATTTGTAGTAAAAAGAAAGTTAGAAATATGGGTTTTTAAGGATCTGTCCTAGCTCATAACATTCTGGGATGGAACGGGACAAACAGTCAATTGTGAGCAGAAGGGTGCCTTTACAAAAAAAAGACCACATGTTCACTGCCAAGGAAGAATCTCATGTGTTTGCAAACAGACAGACATTCATAGTCACAGATCTGGGACTTATGTAATTATCCAATACATGATCAAACCCGAATGTTTTAGTCATGCAGATGTGGTAGTTTTTGCACACACAAAGATAGATCGGTCCCCTTTGGTAGCTGCAGTTGATACGAAGGGGACAGAGAACGACCCTAATGATGTTCATCCATCGTTTTCGAAGAAGACCTTAACATCTATCAGGTTGTGAGCTGTCCACGGTGCGTCCGCAAATGGCTGGTAAGGCCAATATGGGCACGGAATATTCTGCCACATGTCGGGCAGACATGTGTGGGCACCACTGTTACAACATTTGCAGCTCTGGCTTTATGGAGTGCTCGCTTCTCTTGTGCTATGGTTATCCTTCTGGCTTCAGATGTCTGGCAGCCTTGGTGGATCAGCGTACGCCATGTCGATCGGTCTTGTGCCAGGGTTTCCCAGGAGGTGATGTCGATATCCAGGGACTTAAGAGAGGCTTTCAGCTTTGTATTGCTTCTTTTGTCCCCCGTGCGATCGCTTTCCTTGAGACAGCTCACCATAGAAGAGCTGTTTGGGGATGCGGTGGTCTGGCATCCTTGCAACATGGCCTGCCCAGCATGTCTGGGTTTTCATAAGCAGAGTGTAAACTGACGGCAGGCTTGCTCTGGAAAGGACTTCTGTGTTAGGCACCTTATCCTGCCACCGAATCCTGAGAAGTCTGTGGAGGCAAGTCGTGTGGAAGTGGTTCAATTGCCTAGTGTGCCTCCTGTATACAGTCCAGGTCTCACTGGCATACATCAAGGTAGTTAGCACTACTGCTCGGTAGACTTTAAGCTTTGTAGCAAGGCTTATTCCACGGCGGTCCCACACATTGGTCAGCAGTCCGCCAAATGCAGAGCTTGCCATGGCGATTCTGCAGTTGACCTCGATGTCAATTGTCACTGCGCGGGAGAGGGTGCTGCCAAGGTATGTAAATTGGTCCACTGCTTGCAGCTTTTGCCCCTTCACTGTGATGGTGGGCTCTTGGTGTTGGGCTTTCGGAGCTGGCTGGTGCATCACTTCGGTTTTCTTTATGTTGATGAGAAGGCCGAAGTTATCGCATGCTGCTGCGAATTTGTCCATGCTGGCTTGCATTTCCTGCTCTGATCCAGCATTCAGGGCACAATCGTCAGCAAAAAGGAGGTCTCGTAGTACAGTCTCCTTTATCTTGGTGACAGCCTGGAGTCTTCGCAGGTTAAACAGTTTCCCATCAGTCCTGTATCTCAGGCTGACTCCCAAGGAACTGTTCTGAAAGGCGTCTGACAGCATGGCTGAAAACATCATGCTGAACAGGGTCGGTGCCAACACACACCCTTGCTTGACGCCATTTGTGACGGGAAAGGCCTCTGAAGCTTCTCTGTCATCCAGAACACGAGCCGTCATGCCGTCGTGGAACTGACGTACCATCAGGATGAATCTATCAGGGCACCCAAACTTCGACATGATACGCCACAGACCTTCACGACTGACAGTGTCAAAAGCCTTGGTGAGATCCACAAAGATGGTGTACAGTTCACGATTCTGCTCTTGACACTTCTCTTGGAGCTGTCGGACTGCGAAGATCATGTCCACAGTGCCACGCTCTTTACGAAAGCCGCATTGTGTCTCGGGTAATAGACCCTGTTCCAGGTGGTCAATCAGGCGATTCAGCAACACTCGTGCAAGGATCTTGCCTGCGCTGGAAAGCAATGATATTCCTCTATGATTATCGCAGACTTTTCGATTTCCTTTCCTCTTATAGAGGTGTACGATGGACGCGTCTTTCAATTCCTGAGGAATAGACCCTTGATTCCAGAAGGACTGAAACAGTTGAGTAAGTTTGTCAACAAGCACTGCACCACCATCCTTATAAACTTCTGCTGGGATCGCATCAGATCCTGAGGCCTTGCCACTGGACAGCTGGCTGATGGCCTGTAGGATTTCAGTCTCTGATGGTGGAACGTCCAGGCTGTGGTTGATATCCGCCTGGGGCATTCTATCAATCGCCTCGTTATTAATGGAAGATGGGCGGTTCAGTACGGATTGAAAATGCTCAGCCCAACGCTGTAGAATCAGAGTCTTCTCAGTAATGAGAGTTACACCATCTAAATCCAGTAAAGGAGAGCTCCCTGAGGGCCGAGGTCCGTACAAGGATCTGAGGGCTTCGTAGAACCGTTTGGCATCGTTTCTATCAGCAAACATCTGGATTTCACCTGCCTTGGCACTCAACCAGGAGTCCTGCATCTTGCGAAGCTTGCTCTGTACGGTCCTGCGAGTGTTGTTAAAGGCATTTTTCTTAGCTGATGACGACGGGTCGTTCTGATGAGCACGGTAAAGGTGGTGCTTTTCAGCAAGTAAGGCCTTGATCTCTTCATCGTTTTCATCAAACCAGTCCTGCTGTTTCCTGTGTTGAGGGTCCAAGAATCTTTAGTGCAGAAGAGTGCACAATATTCCGGAAGCGTTCCCAGTCTTTCTCAGCATTTTCCTCTAATTGCAGCTCTAAGAGTTGGTTGTCAAGATCTTCTGCTAGTAAAGCTGCTGTATTGGGGTTCCTCAGTTTACTGACGTTAATCTTTTTCACCACAGCTGTTTCCCTGCAGACGTCTCTTTGGTTTGATGTAAAGGCTTAATTTAGAGATGATGAGTCTATGATCAGTCCAACAGTCAGCACTTGGCATGGCCTTAGTCACCCTTACATCCTGTCTGTCTTTCCTCCGCACAATGACATAATCAATGAGATGCCAGTGCTTGGAGCGTGGATGCATCCAGGACGTCTTTTTGCGAGTGGGCAGGCGGAAGATGGTATTGGTAATGATCAGATCATGAGCCACACATGTCTTCAGGAGTAGTAGGCCATTGCTGTTACATTTGCTGATTCCATTTTTTCCAATGCCGCCATCCCAGGCAGAGTGATCAGATCCTACTCTCGCGTTAAAATCACCAAGTAGAATCAGCCTGTCGGTACGCTTCACGGATGAGAGTAGGGCATCAAGATCTTCATAAAACTTGTCCTTTACTTCATCCGGATTCGTCACTGTGGGTGCGTAAGCACTGATTAGTATAGCTTGCTTTCCTCTCGGTAGTGGAAGATGCAGTGTCATGAGTCAGTCGTTCACACCCTTGGGAAGACTGGCAAATTTGCGGACAAGTTGATTCTTAACCGCAAAGCCAACTCCAGATTCACGACGTTCGTCACTGCTACGTCCACACCAGAAGAATGTGTAACCACCCCCTATTTCTGTGAGCTGACCTTCGTTGGCTAGACGAGTTTCACACAGGGCCGCAATATCGATGTTAAATCTTGCGAGCTCTCTGGCGACCAGGGCTGTTCTTCTTTCTGGTCGATCTGCTGAGGGGTTATCTTGAAGCGTGCGTACGTTCCATGTACCAATAATGAGTGGTGTCACCTTACGGTTTGTTATTTGAAGTTTTGTTGTTCGACCGCATAAGATGGGATCCCCTCCAGCCGCGGTAAGCTGGCCAGGGTTCTGTGAAGCAAACAATGTTTAGGGCACCTTTTCTAGCCCCTTCCTCTTGCTACGGAGGTGAGCAGTGCGGTCCTAAAAAGGGCTGCTCAGTCACTCAGGTAGACGCCGAATCCAGCTGTTGCTTTGATCAGCAAGAAGACGACCATTAGACCTGAGCCGCCTGTATCCACACCTGCTGCTTCATCGCTCGCCCATCACCACAGGACTTTGAAATTTACGGAAGTTAGGAGATGTCAAGACTTGCGCGTGGATTGGATTAAAGTGAGGGAGAGGTGCGCATAGTCAGCCTCACTCTCTCTTCCCACATCCCATCTTGCTCCAATGGCAGGACAAGAGTCGAGACGGTTGGAGATGGGCTGGGCGCAGTGGTTGACCAGGGCATCTTTTGCGTCTTGCCGTTCTCTTAGCGTACCACATCGCTTGCAGAAACCACCTTCATGACCGTTGGTCCTATTCTAGAAGGTCTCATCCGCTCAATCCGCCGGAGTCTGTCTTCACATGCTCGGGATAGACAAGGCCCTATCTCACCGAAGGTCTATGCCCGACGGCTACCCTCAACCTGGTTTAGCCAGTCTGTCGAAGCTGTTGCCCGGGGTGTGGCTGCTGCGCATACTACAGCTACTGGGAGCCACAGGTGAGAGCTGAGTGACAGGTGGGGACCAAAGGTGGACGAGCTGCCCTGAAAGGACACGACATGCCCCTACATGGGGGTGCATGGGGGTGTTCAGGGAGGGGAACGACCCTAATAACGCAGCTGGGAATCACTGACTGGTTTAAAGCTGTTGTAGCTAACTCTACACCACCCATTCCCAACCCCCTCGTATAGTAGCTATTCGTGGAGTATGGCTGGAGCATTCCACTCAGGCAGTCCTGGATCTCTGAAATAGGCCTTGTGGATCCTTCTAACCAGTGCAAGTTAGGGCAGCCCATAGGCTGCTCCTACATATACCAGTGGCTAAGCCATCCCCAGTTGCCCCTAACTTCAGTGGGATGGAAAGGTAACAGAACCTGAGTGTTGGACTCAGTGGGAGCATGCACATTTTTGCCATTATGACCAGTGAGGCCACACACTGGAAAAATTGCTCCAAATACCATATACCAGAAAACTTAACTACTATAGATTGTTCTCTATGCTAAAGGGTAGATAGATAAATCTTAAGATTTTTGCCATTTTCCCTTCTCCAGGCCTTCAGGTAGCACTCTGTTGTTATGCCCTCTCTTGAGGAAGCAGGGGAAGTATTGTTTATTACACTTTAAATGAAAGTTGTCACCAAGGGTATAATTCTGCTGTCAAAAGAGTAACTCAAGCCAAACTGCTTTTTTTCTTGTGGATTAAAAACCTGGGCCAGAGCAGTAAACTATTCATTAGGAAGTTGATCTCCATTCCCTTATATTTTAGTAATGGCCCATGAACTAATTCAGCTTACTAAGGAGTCCAATCTTTCATACACACAATTAATTTTATAAAATAAAATATAAATTAAACTGATGGCACAAAACCTACTGGGGGCGAATGTTTTTTTTAATCGTATGACAGTCACCTGAATTAGGAAGTAAGAAAAAACTTGTAGGGGGCAACTTGCTTCTAAAATTATGTGCAGACAATGCTGCCTACCATACAATGTAGCTTCTATTTGTGCTAAATACACTTTTCTTGGGTTGCCCTCTGATGTTTTAATTAATGCTGCAATTCCTGACAGAAGATAATAAATGTTTGACTTTGAAGGCATATTATATATATATATATATGCCTTCAAATGCATTCATTTCATCGTCCAGTCAGAGAGTTTACAACTACAGAGTTTATTACATTACTTAGGCCAGGTCTTCAGCTGGTATACATTGATCACTGAAGTCAATGGAGCCCTTCATCTAAAAATCTAAACATACACTGTATCTGACAGGATCTCATACTGCCATCTCATGAAACTCATCCAGTTTCAAAACTGTTTATTTTATGTAGGGGTGGAATTAAACCTGCCCCCCCCCACCTACATACACTCTCCAACTATGGGGAAGTTTGGATCCAGAGCTAGACAGAGATCCCAACTTTGCAGTTTCTGCCCATTTCTAATGTGCAGCTCAAATTTAGCTTTAAGGCATTACCTCAGGTTAGGTGACATATGGAAGCAACCTGCCCCAAAGGGAAATTGAAGACAGAATTGCCTCTTGGAGCCCTGGGGGCCAGAAAATATGGCTGCTACACCAACCTTTGTCCACTGTCCTCTGTGTCTGGTTAGCTTTTCTGGCTGGTGTAAGAAAGAGTGGATGTTGATCTGCCTCCTTTCCAGAGGTTAGCTCCAACAGCATTGCTAACTCTGCAGTCTCCTTGGACTCACTGAGCCACATTCTGCTCAGTATAAATCCACATTAACTCTGCTGATGTCAATGGTATTATTCTGGTGAAAATCTGAGTAATCTTGATGAAAATCTGATTTATTGTGTTTGGTCACCAAGCAGAGAGGTAGGACTGAGAAAGGAAAAAAAAAATACTCCTCAAGCCCTCTCCCTCCTTTTCATTCCCAGAGAGGGGCCAGGACCAAACTAGTCCTTTATGTATATTACTATCACCCCTCTGCTGAGCAGGTGCAGATATTGGGGCCTGGCATGTTGGTTTTCTGTTGCAGAAGACTGTCAGTCCTATGGAGTTAAGGTATTGTCTTAGTGTACATTATATACGCTTACACTATATACTCCAGTCCTGCAACAGAGGTGGTCACAAATCACACACAGGCAACCCCATCTTTCAGAAATCTTAACCAAGGCAGCAATGCCCAGTTCCCAGGAAGAAATTATGACTCCAGAACTTTTTGTTAGTGAGATTAAAATGAGAGTTTATTGTTCACCACTCTCAATACAACTGCATCACAAAACTAATAACTATATCAGACTGTACCCTGCACACATGCTAAGAAATTTTTTTTGTAAGAGTATGCTTAACAGTGCCATCTGGTGACTCCCTCCACAACAGTAGCAATAATGAATTTAATAAAACTGCATGCTAATGAGCTGTTGGTAAAGGTCTCGGTTACAAAGTTGTCCTGGGGTATGTGTGAGGGGGGAAGTATTATAAAACTTCTAACAACATGTTTCTGTACACTGGAGCTAACAATGTTGATGGAGACATTTAGATGTCTACAAAAGGAGAGCAAAGGAGTGGGGGAAATGCTTCAGAATCCAAGATACTGAGGAAAATGCTGAAGCTGCTATACAACCTCTGACGTAGGGGATATCAAAAGAATCTTTTCGATGGTAGGGAAAATATCAGGAAAATTACCAAGAGCTATGGAGGTGGAGACTAGAATCTTTTCCATACAAAATGAGACTGAGATCTAATTGAATGTAACTACCCACAACAAGGCTCTGGAGCAGGGATGGCCCATCTGTGGCTCTTCAGACGTTAATATGTGGCTCCTTGTATAGGCACCGACTCCTATACAAGGTACGGGGAGGGAGGGGGGAGCTGATGTGGGGGGGCTGCTGACTTATTACTGTGGCTCTTTGGCAATGTACATTGGTAAATTTTGGCTCCTTCTCAGGCTCAGGTTGGCCACCCCTGTTCTGGAGGATAAAATGACCTTATAGATGACTGAAAACAGAGGGTGCAAAAATAAAATTGTGGGCATTCCTGAAAAAATGGAACATAATGACCTGAAACAATTCATACTAGGTACAATCTCACACTACAATCAACTCTTTATGTTTGACTCGTGTAAATTTCTGGGAAATTGGGAGAGTCCATAGATGGGCCTGGCGAGTTTCCATAAAGAGATCAAATATGGGAGTGAGCTCTCAATACAACCAGGGAGCAAAAATTATACTGAATGAGAAGAGACAAGATTATTTCTTCCACGAATCCTTGCTATATATGAATCCTTGATAGAATTTGTCTCTCTCTCGACTATATGAGCCTGATCCCAACTATGATATACCAGTTTTATGCCAGTATGATTCCACTGTCAACACTGTCATGGGCAGAGACTGTTAATTAAAATACTTACTTCTAAGTGTAGTAGACACCTGAAAGACACTTTCACTTTCAGTGTGTCTGATGTAAACTTCATAAGGAGTCATAATATAGGAGTGATAATTCCCTAGTAAAATCAATATGCTATATATGGAACCATTCTGGCAATTTTTGATTACGTTGAAAAAGATGTGTTGAATCCCTAGAAGAAACATCTAAAGGCAAAAAAGTTTAGGAAGTGTTCTCTCGGAGTTTAATTTATATTGGAAATTAAGCTCTAGGGATTCAGAATGCTCCAGAAGTGCTGTAAAATATGTTACTGTGCAGCAACTGATCATATGCATGCAATATTCTAAGGATTTGGATTAAGGGTCCCAGAACCAATTTCTCTGTTTTAATACTGGATTAAGGCCTGATTTTCCCCCCTTTGTTCTTAAACTTAGTTTCAGCTACCTCCATTTTGGGTTCCAAATCCAATATCTGTAAAGGAAAACAAATCAATTTTCTTCTACAAGGGTTCGATTACCACATACTGCAATTCTCAGAGGAATTATGCCCATGGGTTATAGCTATGATTCCAGCATAAAGTACATTCTACGCTATCAAAAGAGCAATATATTGATGCCAGACACCACACAATCAGTCTTTCCTGTTGTCCCACCAGAATTTGTGACTGAAAATGTGCCCATATTGTCTTTTTATGTTCAGTTTTACACCTAGGGTGAAATCCTGGTCCGAATGAAATCAATAGCAAAACTCCTACTGATTTCACCCTTGGGGTACGTCTTCACTACCCGCCGGATCGGCGGGTAGCAATCGAATTCTCGGAGTTCGATATATTGCGTCTCATCTAGACGCGATACATCGAACTCCGAACGCGCTCCCGTCGACTCCGGAACTCCACCACCATGAACGGCGGTGGCGGAGTCGACGGGGGAGCCGCGGACGTCGATCCCGCGCCGTGAGGACGGGTAAGTAACTCGAACTAAGGTAGTTCGACTTCAGCTACACTATTCGCGTAGCTGAAGTTGCGTACCTTAGTTCGACCCCCCCCCCCCCCGCTAGCGTAGACCAGGCCTTAGTCTTTATTTACTAATAACATGACGATGATGCAACAACACTCCTTCCCCTGCAGTAAACTATCAACCTGCAGAATTGGAGCTGCGTGAACCTAAAGAACTTTAGTTCTACTGTTCTCCACAAAGATCCATAATCCTGACCAGGAATTCATACTGCAGCTATTCTATCTGAAAGGGCTAGTGGAGCATAGGGACATTTTCTTCTGGCCAGCCACACGGGGAGATGGCCGTCTTCTTCCCACTGTCCACACTCCAGCAATGGGCTCCCAGAATGCGGGGTACTGTGATGTAGAGACAATGATGATGCCTGTGCTGTCACAAAAGTGTCTATCTCAAATTCAATGTTGGGTTCATTTTGAGGGATGTAAATACAGATGATTTGGACAGATTCATGTTTACGCCCTATTCATTCACCCAGTCCTGGTAACACTATGGGATACTCGTATCAAATGATGGTGCTACATCTAGAAGAATGGTGTTGAGGAAGGGTAGGTGGAATAGGGGGAAGCCAGAACTGTTCCCCAACCCATCTTTCCTCTGTTCCACCTACCCTTTCTCAACACCATTCTTCTAGAATCCATTAAATCCTGCACACTGTGGCCAACATTTTCAAACCTAAAGTTAGGTTCCTAAATCCATATTTAGGCTTCTAAACAACAATGGCCTGTTTTTTATCTGCGGCTCCCGAAGGGATTTGTGGGTGCTTAGCATTCCTGAAACTAAGGCTACTTATATTTAGGACCCTAACTTTAGACTTTAAACTATTAGGCCATATGTTACATTGATTCTACCCCATTGCCCACCCAGATTGATATATTCTGCACAAATTCAGTGACCTACCATGAATATTTAAATAAGTGAATATTTTCCTTGATAAGAAATGTTTAAGATTACAAAAAGATAATCTTTTACACAGATGCTTAAAAACTCAGGCAAGCATGTTTCTAGGTCAATTGCCAGAACAGTCCTGATGTACTACTATGTGCTGCCATCTCAAACAATAAACATCAGCATTACTGGTCCTATTTTAAGACAGTCTCTCAACAATGAAATACTTTTTGTTATTATTTTCAGCTATGGTTGAAAGATAGTATCAAAACTGGATCCCTTACTCATGGAAATAGTCACATCTGATAACCATGGGACCTCTCATGTGTGCAAAGGAAGCAGGCTTTAGTTTAACATCCACCCCGTCCTCAGGAAAAAGAAGTTCTGCAAAAGTCCTACTGAGACAGAAGTCAGGTGTAACACTGGGAAAAGTTACATACATTTGTTCCCCACATTGTCCACAAAAGACTTCAAGAATAATTGCACAGAAATGCATTCTATTGTGGAGAGAGGATCAGTTTTTATACTACCTCAGTCTGGCCCTTCCTGAGCATACCGAATTATGGAATATATTTGGCATCGACTATCACCTACTAGCTGCTAAAGGGTATTGTACAGATCTCTTTCATGTATGCTTTCTTCTCCTTCAGCCATCTCAATGCCTTTTCCCATGCTGTGTCCTATGCCTGCAATGTCTTCTCTGATCATTTATGCCACACTATTCTCTTCCCTCTTTTCTTGTTCAAGTTGTGCTTCAAACTCACTTCTTTCCAAAAATGAGTCACTTCCCCACCTTCCTAAGACACTCCCCTTTCTCGTGTGTGCGCGTGCAATATCCTAGCTTTTAAAAAATATCTTAAAAACCAGAAATTCCATCACATGGCATCATATTAACACCCACATGGGTTGTTAGCAAGGTTGGAAACTTGAGACCCACCACATACACACCCTGTCACTTGAGCTAATGGAGTAACTGATACCAATAGTATGGCATCTTCTATGTGGACCGGCACTAGAAGGGGATGGGACACTTTGGCAGTAGGTTTCAAAGATATTTGCTGACAGCAGAGGAATGGTGAGACCTAGTGGGCACACACTCTTCTGCCCCTTTTCCCCATGCTTGATCCCTTTTGCCTCATCACCTCCAAACTGTCCCCGTCCCAGTCCTATCTCTTCCCTACCCCAGCGCCTTGTTCCAGCCCCATTCTCCTAACCAATCCCAGTCTCCACTCCCCTGGCTTCTTTTGCTAATCCCTATCTCCTTGGCCAACCAGTCCTAGTATTCCCATCCAAGTCCCTTGTCCCAAGTCCCAATCTTCCCCCCTCCACATATCCAGTCCCAATCTCCTTGCCCAGCCAGTCTCAGTTCCCAGACCCTTCTCCGATCAGTCTCTCCTCTCCTTGCTGCTCTGGCTCCCAGTCCTAGTCTTCCTTCCCGGGCTCCTCTTCAATCTCCTTCCTGCCACTCCCTCGCAGGTTCTCTTGCCCAGCCCAATCTCTTTGCCTACCTAGCCAGTCCCAGTTCTCCCCCCTGCATCACAGCTCCTTGTCAGATCTATCGCCCCTCCCACTGTTCCCACCCACTCCAGTTCCTAGTCTCCATGTCCTTCTCCAGCAAGTCCCAGTCTTCCCCAGCTCCTCATCCAATCTCAGTGTCCCCGCAGCCAACTGGCTCTCAGTCTCAGTCTCCCCTTGATTCCAGTTTCTCTTCTCTCCAATCCCAGTATCATCACATTGCATGTTCCACTCTACTCCCTTCCCACTGCTCCACTTTTCGTTCTCTCAGCATTTGTCTAAGGCAGCTTTCTCATCCATTCTGCCAAGGTGCCAGCAAGGGTGGGTCTCTGAGCACACACAAAAGAGAGGCTGCCTGCTCTCAGTTCCACTGCCCAGCCCCACCCTGGCCCAGAACAATTACTACCGCTGGCTTTGTCCCTGTAGCCTTGGGCTGTACTGTGCTCAGTTGCTCTGTGCAAATGGCACATGTGCAATCTGGTCACCCAGGTTACCTAGGGAGGTGGTGGAATCTCCTTCCTTAGAGGTTTTTTAAGGTCAGACTTGACAAAGCCCTGGCTGGGATGATTTAGTTGGGGATTGGTCCTGCTTTGAGCAGGGGGTTGGACCAGATGACTTCCTGAGGTCCCTTCCAACCCTGATATTCTATGATCCTATGACATGCAGGATCTGTGAGGGGATGGGACATGTTCTAGGAGGACAGAATCCTAGGAAATTTTAGCTGTTAAACTCTAAGAAGTTTCTACTGAGCATACGCAAATTGTGATTCTTCAAAAGGTTATTACTAGGCCAAATTCGGGCACATTTTCACAGGGATGGCAAAGAGGCTGCTCATTGCCAAATTTCCAGTCCCTGCCCAAAGCCTAGGGATGCTATAAATGCTGAAAGAAAAGGCCACCAGACTGTTTTAGCATGGGAAAAAACAAACAGCTGAACCATTTGGGCTGAAATTTTCAAAAACATTCAACCTGAGGAAGACACCTGGCATGTCATTGCATTCCAAATGGTTGAAGTTTGGCAAAGTTGTAAGCAACTGAAAACAGGGTCTTATAATAAGAAGTGTTGGGCAATCTTAACAATTGGAGATGCTACTAGCCCCACATATAAAGTCAGGAACACACATAATGTGCAACATGTGATACAAGAAAACCTGCTTTCTTTATTTCGTGTATATTTCCCTCCTTCCTTTCCCTTTGCCAAATGTAATTTTTCCCTGTAGCATGGCAACATCCCAGATCCTGCAAACACTTTACATATCTTTGTAACATTGCTGAGACTCATAGTCCCATTGAAGTTAACAGGATTACTCATGTGCATGAAATTATCCACTTGCTTAAGTGTTTGCAGTTCTGACACCCTAGAGCAGGACTGTGCCTAACCTCTCTATACAGTACACCCAGGCACACCCATTGCATTGCCATAGACAGAAATATCAAATGTTACCGGTTACAGGTTGGGCATAAACACCAACCGTTTTGTCAAGAAAGACTGGTGCCTTATTTGCCATTTTTTTAAATGAATGGCAGGATCAGCTAGGTGGGTCTCCCAAACACAGAGTGCATGTCTGGAAATGCCATCTTGGAAACAGAGAACAGCTGGTCCACTTAGCAAGCTGACAGGCTGCCACGGCAGTTCATCCCTAAGTACTATATAATTCTCTTCCAGCTACTGCAATGTTGTAAAAACCTTCAAGGTATTGACCTATTTAGACTTATCTAACTATTGCTGTGTCATGTCCTGACATTTCACCGATAGCTTTGTCAAGGGCGATTTCAGTACATTTATATACATATTATATACACGCACGCACACCACCAACCCCATGGAGAGAATCAAACAGATGCTATTGAAATCAGACCATTTTAATATACAACTTTGCCATTACCTAAGAAAGCTGAGGGATGGGGACCTGAGGGCCCAAGAGGGAGGGACTTCTCAAACACTGAGTGAGTCGTAAGAAGCAGCTGCTGAGTTACACCCATAAGCTGGGGTGTGGGAAGAGAAGTCCCATAGGCGAGAGGATCCTGCAGGAGCAATGGCAGGGAAAGAAAGGAGCACCTTTTACCCCGCCCCCTTTTCTGCTGCCCCCTCCTGGGACCCTCCCACACTCTTATCAGCTCTACTGTAGCTCCTCAACTCTCCTCCTCCTCCAGCCAACACAGTGGTCAGCTCAAGCAGCTCTTCCAGTGGGTAGGTGCCCAGCTACACAGCCTCCTGGGGAGGCAGTGCCCCAGAGTTGAGTGTTGGGTCAGCAGAAGCTCCATCACCAACATACTTGGCAGCTAGGCCCAGTCCCTCACCCAGAAAGAGCTTCTAGCAACAGCCAAACAAGCCACAGCACCCTATCCAGTCACAAGAAACAGCCATCTAGCTCATTCTCCTAGCCCACTGCTTGGACCATATCACCCTTCTCCTTTCATCCCTCCACTGACTCCCATTTCTCTGTTGCATTGACTATAAACTGCTTGTCTTCACTTTCACATTGCCCACCTGACTCTATCATCTCTCATTCCCTGCCGAAAGGT
Organism: Mauremys reevesii; assembly: GCF_016161935.1. NCBI lineage: Eukaryota > Metazoa > Chordata > Testudines > Geoemydidae > Mauremys > Mauremys reevesii. Next base: position 52,401,842 of record NC_052627.1, read on the forward strand.
CAACTCCTGCCTCCATTTGGACCAAGATGCCAGCCTCCATTGCTGGCTTAAATGTTAAACAAGCACCTTCATGCTTTCTCCTAGGCTGTGCCTCACACTTGGGAGGAGCTCCTCAAACATCCACAACACTACCTCATTATTCTCCTTAACACTCTCCTTTGCCAGGATGCCCACAACAACCTTGACAATGGTTATGTCACTGGTATGCCTACACCACTGCCCACTGTGCTGACCACAATGGTCTCCTTGTTTCCTAGTATTCCCTGTCAGTCTGTCTATATATCTGTTGTCTCGTGTCTTGTGCTTAGATCGTAAGCTCTTTCAGGCAGGGACCATCTTTTTTGTTCTGTGTTTGTACGACACCTAGCACAATGAGGTACTGGTCCATCGTTAGTGCTCATAGGGGTTATGGCAATACAAATTAAAAATTAATAATAAACCTATGTGTAGTGGTTGGTCATAGATTATGAATCATTTATCACTATATTACAAACAGTGGAAGGATTTCTACAGTAACTAAGTTAAGAAATGAGTACATGTGTATGCCCTGTAGAAAGGGAGTAGAAATCTCTAACTGTGATGCATGCCACTTAAAAAATATCAGTGGTAGGAAGAGCGAAATAAAGATAGTGATTAATATACATATTCCCATATGAACTACTAGTATATAATATATGCTACATAATCTATAGTCTACTGCTAGACTATTATAGAAAATATTTTTTTTAATCCCAAAGTATAAGGTTCCAATCACAGTTTAATATGTGTATCTCAAGGTCAGAAAGATGAATGCTAATTGCTACTGTGGCTATTTTATTTTATTTCTCCTTCTGCAAACACAAGGGGAGAAGGTTCCTGATCAAAGAAGTTTACAGTCTTGTTCAGACACAGCATACATTGCATATGACTGAGTTTGAGGGGCCAAAGGAAACATTTTTTTAAAGGCTTCATGGAAGAAGCGCTTTTACAAAAGGCTTGGGAGAATGAGAAAAGTGGCGCTGGGTGTACAGTTAGGTGGACACCAAGCACATAGATAAGACAAAAGGATGGATACATACGGGGCTGTAAGGAGGGAAGCTTGAGTGAACAGTAAAAGGGTGAAAGTAATGTGATACATCTGTGAAAATGTGATGGAAATGTCTCTTGCATTACATTCTGGCTATGGATCACAAATAGTATCTTTTTTCAAAAAGAGGGCCATCACCAGCAATAGTCTATAGAATGTCAATTTTAATTTAAAAATTTAATTTTGACTACATTATAGCTCATGTATGGTGAGAAGTCATTTTTATCATGTGAACTTTAAGATTGCTGTGGCAAGTGAAAACAGAGCCCTTTTTGTTTAACCTCTGTGATTTGTCACCCTGCCACCCCGCAGAAAATGAATAGCTTGTTTTGAGGGCAATTCTTGTTCACTCAAACTATGAATGACTGTAAGAACTGTTGTTAAATCTGGTCATGTATGCTTCTCTTGGCAATGTGTCAGTGATTTTCAAATCTGCCTCAGTGGGTATATTTTACTGCTTAAAACTCTCAACAGCTAAGGTCACTAGCAAAGTATTACCCAGGAAAATAACGTACCGGCTTTTCAAGAGCAAGTACAGAGAAGGTACTCTAGACACAAACGCATAATGGAAGCATGTGTGGATCATGGAATTTAGTATGGTAATATATACAAGCAGAGAATAATATTATCATTGGTGGTGATACTGAATTGTTCCTGATTCAAGCAAACAGAATGGAAAGAAAAAAGATAATTTATGAGGAAATATATCTATGTTGTCTGAAACATGGCATGAGTGTCATCTCGTTCCCAGTATTGATCCCACATACCATCTCCTGAATTACTAACAAGAAAATAAGGTAATTCCAATATATATTAACTTAGGGGCAAATTCTGCCCTTTCTTTACTGTGTAAAAGGCCTAACATGCAATGGAACTGACCAGGTCCTGCTGTACAGGGTGTGTATAAAAAAAATGGAAGCAGTGATGGGGATGTGGAACATCTGCAAGGTGTGCAGTCAAGAACCATGGAAGCACCCTGTGTAGCTGTGCTTGGGAAGGCTAGGCAGGCTGGATATGTAGTCAGGGGGAATCCATCTGTACACAGATTCGCCAGCTATTTATTACCCATGCAGCACATGGTTCAGGCAGAACAGAAATTTACTGCATCCTGAAAGTTGTAGTAACTGCTGAGCTGTGGCCTCCTTTTCTCCCTACCCCAACTGTGATAACCATCACACAGCCCTCTATGGGCTACGGGCTGATTTGAAAAATTAGGCCCTGGATGTAGAATGCATATATGATTCACCACATCTGACCGTTTCAACTCTCTATCTTGTAAAAATGTCACTCATTAAATGCGCTTAACCTATTATACAATAGGCAGGCATAACAAAAATAAACTGGAGTCATTTGACTAAAGTACAGTATTTAGATTAAAGGTCAAGAGTCACAAGTCCATAGAAAAAGAAAACATACAAGGGAAACCTCAATGGTAGATGAAAAAATTAAAATGAACAATAATGAACATTCAGTTTGCCACAAGGGGGAAAATTGTTTTAGCCATCAATATGTGCATAAGCAATGAACAAAAATGGTTTAACTCTCAGGTCTTTCAACTCTTATGGAAAAGTCCTGTAGACTTTAATAGGGATAAAATTAATAGAGTATAGAAATTACTTTGAAAATCTATAGTATTTCATAAAGAGTGATCTTTCTATTTTTTATTTTTATTTTTATGGAATGACTATAATTTGCTTTTAAAGGCTTTAGGATGATTCAAAAATTCTATAGAATGGTTATTATATATAAAGGAAACCTCAGTTTGAAAATTATCTATGCTGGGTTTCTTGTTATTTTCAAAGCATGTAATTCCTTCTCTGCATGTGCACAGCCCACCCACTCACACCTGGATATGCAATCTTGGCTCATGATTACAGATAGGAAAGTGAAAGAACTCCAGATCGACACATCTAAAGCTAGCACACTGCCTCTACTGTTCATTAGCAAACACTGAAATGATACACCACCAGGCAGTGCTGAAAGTACAGTAAACACATACCTGAAGGTAAGTGACCTGAAGTTGCTCTGTCATTTTCATATTTTTCATTTTCTCCAGGCAGGGCCGGCTCCAGGCACCAGCTCAGCAAGCAGGTGCTTGGGGCGGCCAAGGGGAAGGGGCAGCAATTCGGCAGATGGGTCCCTCTCGGAGGGAAGGACCTGCTGCCGAATTGCCGCCGAAGAAGAAAGCGGTGCAGTAGAGCTGCACCAATGGCGATCACAGCTTTTTTTTTTTTCCGCACCGTTTGTCTCCAGGTTCCAAACAATTTTTTTAAACAAAGGAAAACTCAACTATGTTTCAAAAGTAGCTCAGAAGTTGAACAAGATTTTTAAGCTGTGAAGTGTATTTCCTCTCTTAAGGACAAAAATGTGGATATCTGGTAGCAACTAAAATCATCCACTGTTTATACCCAGTTTAGAAAAAAAATTAACTTATGTCGTCCATCCCTCTGCCAGTGCAAACTGACAGCTGGATGTCAGCTAAAAGCTACAATAGCTTGTTCACAAAAAAGAAAGAGGAAGAAAAGGAGTTTTGGCATTCTAGAGATGACTAATCAACCACATCTCTCTTCTGCCTTGATGTCATTCACAATCTTTCACACCATGCAATAAGTTCTACATTCCAGCTCGTTTTATAGATGTTGAACAGAAATTATCCCAAATCTGAACACACTAGTAACCCACTTGAGTACTTAAAGTTTTAACCACCCATATCCTGCCTGCCAACCAACTTTTAATAATGCTACCAGTAGTTGTTCTAGCACTGAAACTTACATTTTTGGGTTTGCTTCTCACCAAAGGTGAAGTTTACCCCTTTGCTTATGGCCTACGTAAGGCCTGTATGCTCTTTTGAGGTCATAAGTGAGTCTTAAGTGGTGCATAGGCTTTGTGTCGGCCTTCTGCACAGGGTGAATTTCACCAAAAGGTTCTTGTTTGTTGGTGTCCTTTCAGTTTTGAATACCTCTCTTACCAATACATGTCGATTAGATAGAGTTACTCAAACTCACTTTAGGGTTTCTATTTTTCTGTTTTGCTTTGTATGAGGGATGGTGACAGGGGAATGCAGTAGATTAAGCTGCGGCCAACACAGAGTAAATGCGCCCGTGTCCTGTCTGGCGGTTGAGCAGCCACCGAAATGCCGCCGAATTTCGGCGGCATTTTGGCGGATGCTCGACCGCCGCCACGGTCCTTCGTCTGGTTCCCACCAGACGAAAAGGTTGGGGACCACTGGTTTAGACGTTATACTGGCAGCTATGGTCTATCCATGAATCTGTTACATGCAGGACTGATGAATAGGAAGGGTAAAGTAAATCAACACAGCCAGCAGCACCCTTTCTTCTTAAGTATGAACATTTACTAGAGAATTTTGTAAATACTGTACAGTATATGTAACCAAGACCAAAGAGCACACAGCATCACATAAAATCCCAGGTCAAAGGACATTTAGCAATCCTGAGGAGCTATGAAGCATGTGGAAATATTTCTTGATTTAAACAAAACACCGAGTTAACTTTATATAGGAAAAACAGGCAATTCTAAAAGTAATTATGTCCAGATGAAACTGTAAATAGAATAGGAGTTAGACAAGAGTAGAATGATGTCTAATTGGATCAGAATTCTTCAAGATTTAATCATCTCTTGCAGCAGTGCTAATGTTAGTGGACAAAATTCTAACAAATGAGAGTGTGTGCACATACATGCATGACTATTAAATCGCAGCCTAGAAAACAGGGGCGGCTCTAGAGCCCAGCGGGGCAAGCACCCGCCTGGGGCGGCCGTTTCCCAGGGGGGCGGCAGGCTGGGCCGGTGGACCTGCGCGGCCATGCCTGCCCGAGGGTCCACTGGGCCCCGGGACGACCGACCCCTGGGCGAGGCATGACTCGCGCGGTTCGCTGGTCGGCTGGACCGGCTCGCTCCGCGCACATGACCGCGGCAGCTCACCGGCAGCTCGCGAGCGCGCGCAGGAGGTGCAGCTGAGCCGCGACGACCAGTGCAGTCATGCGCCCTCTGAGGTCCGCGCGCTGCTCCTGTCGCGCGCCTCCATGCGCCTCCAGGGCTGGGCTTGGGAGCCCGCCCCTGCTAGAAAAGCACCTCCTTTAAATTAAGCTATTTCTCCCATGTCTTGTCCAAATAAAACTTTTAAAATCATTTAAAGTACATCTCTTTTTAAACAGGACATGTTCCTTAATAATGCTGAAATGATGAAATCAAACTTTTTGAACTATTAAAAAAACAGCCTTTGCCTTCTAGACCATGTCTCTTGGAGTCAAAAGCTTATTTAAAGGAGTGCTTGTAAAGCTGACTTACAGAAAGAAAAATAAAGCCAGCCCTTTCGTTGTTTGATCTGAAATTGAGGTAACAAGAGCATTTCAAATAAAAGATTTTTCAAATGATTCAACTTTAAGGTAAAGTTAAGTTTTTAAAAGTTGAAACAAACCTATTAACTCGTTTAACTTAACTTGATCTGATGAAATGTTAGGCCAGGTTCTTTATTTTACCATCTTTAAACAAGTGATTTTTTTTGTTGCGCTTCTTTAATGAGCTTCTTTCACTTCCTTTCACCTCTATTAACATAAATAATACAATGAAAGAAGAAAAAAATCCCACTTGCCTGCTCTAAAGGTGCTAAGGAGATGTGACAAACCGAAGGGAGGACACAGCAACAAAAAGCAGCAGGGCTAGTGCAGTGGAAATAATTTGGTCACTGATCCAAACCCAGCCCAGTCCAGTAGTGATGGAAAGCTGTTACCACTTGACAACTGTTTGGAAGCCTACTTAAAATAAATGTACCATCTCAGTCCGGTCCCAAGTGGACAAGCTTTCACATAACAAAAACATCCATTATACTTGGCACTAACTAGTATCCTGGTTGGAAGACTCCTTAGAAAGGCCAAGGGTTGAGGCACTGATGGATTGCTGTGCCTGTGTGGAAACTCTGTGAAGTCAATGGGGCTCTGTACAGGTGCAGCACTCCGCTTGTGTGCGCCTAGGGTTGGAATTTACCCTGTGCAGAAGACCAGCAAAAGGCCTATGCATGATTTGAGTCTTCAAAATAGGGGGTTAGTGGGACTGAAGTGGTGCATAGGCCTTGTGCATAAAGGCAAATCTCAGCCATAATGAACAAGGAGATTTTACTAACTTTTGACTATGAGGAGGCCAGCTCAAGATCAGCTTTATGGCTAATTGTCCAGGCAGAATGGGGAAGCCTATGTTATTTCTCTTCTATTGAGAGAGGATTTCAGTTTGCAGGGTTTTTTTGTTTTTGTTTTGTTTTGATAAGCAGTATAACAAAAACAAACAAAACCAAACTACTGGAAAGGTGAACAAATCCTTTAAAAATGTGTGGAGGATATTCCTAGGAAACTAGATCTGGTCACCAAAGGTATGGTATTAACTTGCTGCTATGCTACACACAAACCTTCTAACAGAAGCAGCCATATTAACTCTACTGAAGTGTTACTATCCAATTTACAACAAGACAACTAATTTTTGAACACTTTATTTGAATTGAAAAGCTTCTGCCTCTATTCCATTCATTTCAATACATCTTTAGTTATGGAAAAGTTTTTTTTCCAGATTTTTAAAGAAATACCTCTGTTCCCAATTTATCTTTACAGTTTTAAACAGTTTTCTGAACCTTCACATACGTTTTTTGGGAAGAAAGAACAAAGGCGACTTGTTATCCTACCCACAGAAGGGAAGCTAAGATAGCTTTGTTATTTTATCTTTCAATGATCTGACAACCAGGAAAATTACCTGTGAAACCTCTAAATAAATACAAGTACCTTTGCACCAATAATTGTAAATCTGTGTTACTATTTCCATCATTAACACTGCTATAAAAATAGTGTAGCCATTTTTAAGATATAAAATTAAAAAAATAAACTCTTAAAAATATTTTAGTTGAACTCCAATGACCTAAAATAAGGCTCTGTTTTTAAACTGAAAGTTTCCATATGGCAAAAGAATGCCTTTGGGGATCCACAAAAAATTAAAAAGTTAAAATAAGGCCCAATTATTTAATTTAGAAATAATATGAAGCTTCTGAATCAGAATAAACATCCTTTACATGCACAGAATTCCACCGGGAAGGCAGACTTACGTGCAAGCATTAGTCCAATCCTTATTAATGAGACATAACCTGAAGTGTTTATTTGACACATCTATTTAGCATGACAGAGAGAGAAAGAATTCCTTCAAACAAACCCAAATGCGTCCAACTAGTGGGTGGAAAGTACAGTAATTAGTAATATTCCAGGCTGACCAGTCCAAAAGATGATCTCTCCATCCCAGCTTTTCCTGGCACCTTTTCCTTTAAAATGTGTTCTCAGAATGGAAAAGGCTATCAACCTCTGAACAGCTGGGAGAGCAGGCATCAGAAATTCCAGAGCAGGATTTGTTTAGGGTCTTGTTTTCTAAAAACTTTTATTATAAGAATATTGCAGCCCTAATGGTTGCTGGCTTTTCACATATTAGAAAGATATTTTTAAAGGTATCACTAATATTTTGGAAGGAACTTATATATTTATGACCTTGACTGTCTATTTAAGCAGACTTGACACAATGTTTAGCAAACATAGTGCCTAAGTAAATGCCTCAACCTTGTTAAAAATACCATGCATGTTGAACAAAATGCACCTCAAGTACTGCCGTGCATGTCTGATATGGTACTTTGAAAGCGCCATGTTCTAGTGGAATATTCAAAAAAATACTGTCTAATTTTACAACTGCATCAGGAGAAATTTTTAATTTTTGTTATTTTTTAAATCAACTTTGCATTTTTTTCTTGAGATAATGCTATCTAAGAAATCTATTATAAAAGCATGTTCATCATCATCTGATATGCTGTCCTCTCTTCACAAGTAGGCTTCATGACATTTTGGTACACAGGTGCTGACTTTTGTTTTTGCTGGTGGGTGCTTTTGAAGAAGTGTGTCTGTTTGGGAAGGGGCTCTGCCAGTTTTGGGGTGAGGCTATTTTCAGCATATTTATACACTTTTCATAGTCTAGTTATTGAATGTGTCTATCATTGATATCTTAATTTAACGATTATTAAACTACATAATTAATTATTAAATTACATAATTACATTATCATGAATTATAGTATATTAAAATCATTGCACTCACCTATACGCTGTCTTTACTAACGGCCCAGTTTAAAGCCATTATGTCTCACTGTACCTTTCTGGATGAAACTGTCAGCAACACAGTGGCTCATAGGTGCTCAATAATGGGTTTACAATGGCATCAATGGCGCAGAAGGGGCCCCAGTGTCTGGTCTGGGCCCTCACCACCACCCACCCGTGCTCTGCCCTCACTTGGCCTCTTCCCCTAGAGGCCACGCCCACCGCTTGCTCCTCTCTGCCCCTACCCCCTCTCCTCCTGCTTGCTCTGCTCTCCACCCTGTGTGAGCAGCAGGTAGAGGTTTGAGGGTAGGGGGAGGCTGAGTGGAGGGCAGAGCAGCAGGCAGGGCCTCAGGGGAAGAGGCTGAGCGGGAGCAGGAAGAAGCAGGGGGCGGGACCACGGTCTGGGTGCCACGGCCCACAAAAGATTAATCCAGAGCACCCCCTATTTTTTTCAGTGGGTGCTGGAGCTCCAGAGCACCTATGGAGTCAGCGCCTATGTTTTGGTCTCTTGTTCTCCATCTTTTCCATACATTTTCTCTGCTTGCAGCACTTTTCTTTGTTGTCATGCAGCACCATGCGAATCAGAATGTGGCAAATATCAGAAAAACACTTCCACTGCACAGATTTCCAGATATGTTTCTGTACATGGTACAACGTGTCATAACATAGGGTCTAATTATTGTCACAACAGAGCATATCCTCTTGCTCCCTCTCCAAAGAGAAGTGCCTCAGACACATTAATCTAAGTGAAAATGAAGAGAATGTCAAATAAGCCTGTTGGCGCTATTAAAAATGATAAAACCTAAAGATGTGCGTCTTTCTGGGCACTTTGAAGGTTGACTGTGTTTCACGCTCAGGTGTGGAATAAGGCAATCCAGAGCCCTGAGCACAACATACTACAGGGCCCCCCTGTGGCCCCATCACTGTGCTATGGTGGTGACAGGAGTGCCCCTGGCCTCCCTAATTGATAAATAGCATGGGGTTCCCTTTTGCTGCATCCAGGAGTGACAGGAGATGCCATTCTTCCCTTTACAGAGACTTGGTTGCAGCAGAGTATTTTGCCCCACCCCCACCCTCCGAGTACTTATCCCAGCAGCTGGAGTGTGCCTGGGTGGGTGGTGTGTTGGCCTGCTGCACTCTTCTCCTCTTGCCACTGCATGGGGCAGTCTCCCCTCACAGAGCTATAGTTTCAGGCTGGCTGCAAGTTCAGGCAGACGTCACTGCATCGATCTTCCTCACACTGAGAAAACTAGTTCAGTTAAAATAAGAACTGACAAAAACCCTCAACAAAAACTTGAAGTCAACCATTTTGAGATTCCTAAAACATGTGTTACATTGGGGGGGACAGGGTGGAGGGTGGGAGAAGGTCTCTCTGCATGTCCTGATTTTGGCTGGAACACAAAGTGCCACGATAACTAGGGAAAAGCTGTTTTAACAGTAAGCTGCAAAATAAAATATGATCTTGTGATGAGCAGGTATTACCATGAAAAGATAAACATTACCACTTTTTTGCTGATCAGGCTGAAACCGGTAAGTATTGAAAATTTTACAAGAAAACCTGAATTAATGAGCCCAAAGTAATCTGAAAAAAGCTTCTGTTAAGCACATTGTGACAGGTATGATGAATGCAGGCCTATCTGGAGAGTACTGTCTTTAGCATTATGAAATTTTATCTGTATGTTAGAGCCAGGCCTTGAAAGCATGAAAACTTCAAAAACCATTATACAAAGATGAGACAGATGATATGATCCCATGGAATAGTCATAGGCATTTGTATGAATACATGTATGTTCCTAGCTCACAAGGCATGCAGGAAGACTTCCTGTGGAATCTGAATTTACTAGGGTATGCTTAATGCAAAATCCCAAGGCTGGCTATGCAGCTATCCAGTCCTGTAAGCCTTGGGCCCCACTGGCAGTGGAGGGGGCAGGAGAAAGGAGTCAGTGATTGGCCTTTACCTGTTTTCAGGAGGCTGGGAGAAAAAGTCTATTGGGGATAATGGCTGACTTTAAACACACTTTCTGGGGTCTTGTTTTTGATTCAACAAATGGATATGATCTTTTGTCCAAAGGGGGACCCCACTATGTTGAAAGGACTGAAACTTGTCAGGGTCCTGATAAGGCTGATGGACAACTTCCGGTACGTTTAGTAGATGTTTAGACCTTTATGTGTTTTCTCTGTATGTTTTTGTTCTTAAATAAAGAAACACTGCTTTGAAAGAGCTGAGTGGTTCCTGGTAAATCACTGTCCTTGTCGAGAAACTAAAGAGCAGAGGGCTGAATGTTTGTCAGACCTGCTTAGGGAGAATCACAAGGAGACTGCAGTGTAAAATCCCTGTTCAGAAGGGAGTGGATGAGGGTCTCTGCCCAGAGAGATGACAGTTAAGGTAGATCTACACTGCAATTAAATGCCCACAGCTGGCCCACATCAGCTGATATGGGCTCAGACTACAGGGCTGTTTAATTGCAGTGTAGCTAAATCCACTGAGATTTTGCCCAGATTTGTTGTTCATGAGGCATTATTCATCTTTTTTAGACTGGTTACCAACCTAGCAACGCTTAGAGAAATCTCTCACTTTTGAAATAATGCAGCTAGCAAAAATTCCTGTAAACTGAATCAAATAGAATATGTTGTTGTAACATGTATTTGCTATAGGGGGTTGAAGAGTATCTTGCTTTATAATAGTCCTATAACTTAGACTCAGACTTTAAGGTCAGAAGGGACCATTATGATCATCTAGTCTGACCTCCTGCACAACGCAGGCCACAGAATCTCACCCATCCACTTCAATAACAAACCCCTAACCTACGTCTGAGTTACTGAAGTCCTCAAATTGTGGTTTGAAGACATCAAGCTACAGAGAATCCTCCAGCAAGCGACCCGTGCCCCATGCTGCAGAGAAAGGCAGAAAACCTCCAGGGCCTCTGCCAATCTGCCCTGGACCCCAAACAGGGCCGCCCAGAGGATTCAGGGGGCCTGGAGCAAAGCAATTTCAGGGGCCCCTTCCATAAAAAAAATTGCAATATTATAGAATACTATATTCTCGTGGGGGCCCCTGCGGAGCCCAGGGCAAATTGCCCCACTTGCTCCCCCTCACGGGCGGCCCTGGGAAAAATAAACTTTCTGCATCTCAGCACAAACATAGTTTTGAGAAAACTTCTTTACAATGTATCGCTGGTTCTCAGCATCAGCTAGTGCTAAAAGGCACTAAAGCTCATTAAAAGGGTTGGACAAATATTTTCCATCAAAACTTTTTTTGGTTCGAAAACTAGGGGTTTTTAAAAAGCAGAAAAAAAAAATTACGGACAATGTCTGCTTTCCTTCAAAATTTGTTGTGTTTTTTTTTTGATTGAAAAGCTGAAATTAGTCTGCCAAAACCTGAACATGGTTTGGGGTTTCAGAAGTGTGTGGCCAAATATTTGCTGCTTACTGTGTTTGATTGTTTAAAGAAACAATAAAAAAATTCTGTTTAAAAAAAATCCAAAAGTTTTGAATCACCTCAGCTTGTGACCAAACGCCTGAGCCCATCCAGTCAGAGATTTTTCCAGGTTTCTGATACTCTGCTGGCTTCCTTGACTCATATCTTTCTCCATATCTTTGGGTTCATTTAGGTTAGAACATAAGAACAGCCAAACTGGGTCAAACCAAAGTCCATCCAGCCCAGTATCCTGTCTATTGACAATAGCCAATGCCAAGTGCCCCAGAGGGAGTGAATCTAACAGGTAATGGTCAAGTGATCTTTCTCCTGCCATCCATCTCCACTCTCTGACAAACAGAGGTTAGGGACACCATACCTTACCCATCCTGGCTAATAGCCATTAATGGACTTAACCTCCATGCATTTATCTGTTTCCTAGAGACTGGTTCCATGGGGTCCTTCACAAACTGGAGACGGTTACTGTGGGTTTGTCTTTAGTATAGCTTATGTACATACTCCACGAACTGAGCATTTGAGCTTGGTCCAGAATCTGGGATGAGCCTATGTTGTGAAAACTGAAATGCTCAAAATAGCACATGCATGTGAATGGACACAGGATGCTAAAATTAAATTAACCCAGGGGGTCTCAAACTGGGGGTCGGGACCCCTCAGGGAGTCAGAAGGTTATTACTGAGTGTCGCGAGCTGTCAGCCTCCACCCTTTGCCTCCAGCATTTATAATAGTGTTAAATAGATAAAAGTGTTTTCAATTTATAAGGGGAGGGGGGTCACACTCAGAGGATTGCTATGTGAAAGGGATCACCAGGACGAAAGTCTGAGAACCACTGAATTAACCCCTCTGGAGCCTCAGGGAATGTAGGGGAGGGGATCTCCCTTCGTAGGGTTGGGAAGGATATTGCTCTTCTAATGTGATCCCTCCCCCAGCGGCTAATTTTAAATGAAGCTACCCTCCCTTGACATGAATCTCCCTATGGCACTGAAATTAAATATAGACTATAATTTGGCATTTGAGAAGTGAAAGGGATGGTAGTCCTAACGGAAAAGCTAACAGCTTGGCTCTTCTGCAAGCCTCAAACTGCTGAATGAGCTTTAGGGTGGGGAAGGCTGTGCCTTCTAAACAGCCTGGCCCTGCCCCCTATCCGACCCCCACCCACTTCCTGCCCCCCGACTGCCCCCCCTCAGAATTCCCAACCCATCCTGCTCCTTGTCCCCTCACCATCCCCCAGAGACACCACCACCACCACCACCCCTCCTCCCTGTCCCCTGACTGTCCCAACCCCTGTCCACTCCCCCCCGCCAGCTGAGTCCTGACAGACCCCTGGAACGCCCACTATCCAACCCCCCCATTCCCTGTCCCTTGACCGCTCCCCCCCCCAACTTCTGCCCCCTCCCTGTGCCCTGACTGTCCCTGAGACTCTCTGCCCCTTAGCAACCCCCTCACCCCCCGGCCCCAGCGTCTTACCCCCGGCTCCCCACTCCACCAGAGCCTCGCATCCAGGGCCGTCCCTGAACAGCGGTGCAGCGTGGCTCCGGCGGGGCCTGAGCTCCTCCCTGCTCAGAGCCATGTGGTAAGGGGGCGGGACTGTGAGCTTCCTCCACGCAGCCCAGAGCTCGCAGGCCCACCCCCTTACCACGCGGTTCTGAGCGGGGCGGAGCTCAGGCCCCGCCGGAGTCAGGCTGCAGCTGTTCAGAGACAGCCCTAGATGCGCTGAGGCTCCGGGAGAGGGGCGGAGACGGGGTCGGGTCAGGCTGGGGCAGGAGCTTCAGCCATTCTCTTGGGGGCCCCTGCGGAGCCCGGGGCAAATTGCCCCTCTTGCCTCCCCCTCTGGGCGGCCCTGACCCCAAATATGGCGATCAGTTAAACCCTGAGCATGTGGGCAAGACTCACCAGCCAGCACCCAAGAAAGAAAATAGAGAACATTCAGTTCTCCTACACTGGTCCTATATCTTGTCCTCATGAACCTGTTTTGCCTTCGGTGATCCTGTTGTTGCTGTCTGCATTAGACCTCCCTTCCCCATTGTCTGTTAGATTTATTTGCAAGTTACATCTCACCTTGCCTGCAAATTTTTCAGGGAAGGATCCATCTAGTGCTATGTGTACGTAGAGGGCCTAGCACATTGGTGTCCTGACCCTGATGGGGCCTGTGCTCTTCAGTGATTATTTAATGCTTAAGGAGCTTGTCACTGGTCTCTTATTCTGTGTCCAGTTCCAAATGACTGTGCATAACAACAAGAGCTTCACAGAGCACTGCACTGCCATGGCACCTAAAATATCAATTTAAACCAACTCACAGTCCTCCCTCGCCTCCTTTCTTGGTATTCCAGCCCTCTCTCCCACACGGATCCTTTGACTAGCTGAGGGGCTGCCATGAGATCCAGAACAGGTGGACAGATCTCACTGAGGTGGCTGAGCCCTTCTATGCAGGAAAAAAAGAGAGATCCACGCATCAAGGGTCTGCTCCAGGCCTGGAGCTGAAGGGCCTGACCCATGCCATTGCTATAAATTTTCCCTAATGTTGTCAGAGACAGCAGATCTGAGACAAATATTTCGTCTCAATCTTTCCAATTTGTCTACTTTGTGCATTTGATAGCACTTTCTGTACTGTCAGTTTCACTGTCTGCCATATATGGACAACTTGTGCTTTGTGGGTTACACACACCAACATGAAAGAAAAAAAAATTAAAATAGGGAAGTGTCATTATGAAATCACAAACATTGGCAGAGGGTCAAGGGCAGGTGTAGCAACCAACTACTTTAACTCACTTTTTGGAAACTGATGATTTCACACTGGTGGTATTCCTGTAAGAAAGTCATCAGCCTTTCAGACCAGCAGTGCTATGTTGGTACTGGGTGCAAGTCTTAGGGCTTGTTGACGGCATACAATTAGTGCTCATCAACTTGAGTGTAAATTGTAGCCTGGACTAGCGTATCACACACGAAGCGACTGCATGGACCCCACTGCCACATACTAACAGTTCCTTCACATGCGATATCTTAATACTGTCTGAAACAAGACTACATCAATGACACAAAGGAACTTTTAGCATGTAGAAAGGGGTCCGCCACACCAGATACTGCGTGGCACATTGCTGTGGACCGGAATTTACCCCTCACCTGTTGCGCACTAATGCACTGTGTAGACAAGCCCTTAAAATAACAAATCCAGGACCTCAGACCACTGTAATTTTCAGTACCTGCTAATTGTCTAGTTTTGCATCACTTTGGAGTTTTAACAGGGCATTAACACACATCGTATATAAGGCACTTGGGACCCAATCCTCTCACTTTTTGAGAAAGTAGATCCCATGAGTATTCCATCTCCAGGATACACGTTTGGCGTTTCAATGCTTTCACCGTTAGCTTGTGCAGTTGTCACATGCTTTTCTCCCCTCACATTACTCCTCAGAACAAACTACTAACCACACAGAAGAATGGCCAAGTGATTACAAGACACCAGTAGATAAGATTCTTATAATATATTCTTTTTCAGCAGCCAGTTAAGGGTGTATCTTCCACACAGACATTTAAAAATACACAGCTCAAAATCATTACGGAGTTTTTATTTTAATAAAGTAACTACCCAACTACTGTGAAAGTGTCCTGACAATCTGCATCTTTGGAGCTTACCCCCAAAACAACAAAACCCAGGAAAAGAAATGTACTGCCATACCTATCTGAAAGACTTCACAATTGAACTGAGGGTGAAATTGGTCAGCTGAAACTTTTTTGGTTAAAAATGCTGATTTGGTGGCACTAAAACATTTTGAGAATTTGCGTTGGTTTCACCAAATTGTTCTGTGTAAAACAAAAAAAAATCGGAAGAAGTTGGAATGTTTCATTTTGACATTTTCAAAATCAAATGCTTCAAGTTTGACTTGTAGCAATTTTTCTTCTACTTTTTTGGAATTGCCAATAAACCAGAGAACACATTACTCACATAGCTCAGCTTCAGGTCCACATAAAATCTGTGGACCTCCCAGGTTACCCAGCTGTCTTCAGTTCTGAGCACAGTGGTTACCTCAACTCAGGACCCTCTCTCTTTCTGGAGTTGCCTGGGGAGTTTCCAGAGTTGGGGCAAGGAGGAGTTGAATTTAGCAGGCCCTTTGCAGCATGCCAATCATTCTCTTAAACAGGTGGAGTCAGTACATATGTCCCTTTGGGGCTTGTAAAGCTTGAAGGCCAGAGGTATTTATAGGCTTGACCAAGAAATAAAATATGAACAGTGCATGAAGTCTGAAAATGCACATGCATTAACTGTTACCAAAAATAGCAAACACCATGTGAACTGGGAAATGTCCATATGATCACGGATGAAACAAAAGTTCATGAATGCTTTATTTTTCTCCAAATGCCAAATGTGTGTGTATATACATACACACACTCTAGTTCTCTTATGAAAAGAACAGCTAGAGTCTCTAGCTGTTCTTTTCATAAGAGAACTACAGTATTTTTAACCCAGACACATAATGCTGATTATGCCTGACCTGGCACAAGCATGGGTGCGGGAAGGAGCCTTCTTTGAAAGGAGCTGACTTTGGGCACTCTATGTAAAGCCAGGGATAACTGCAATTTCTATGCTTGTGGAAATGCAAGTATTCCATGCTCAGAGGAACAAATTGCTCCAAAAGGGGTAAGGAGGGGAGGAGAGATGGCCTTGAACGCTGTCTGCACTAACTCAAGGAGCTGGCAGTCTCCAGAAAGGGAAGCATGCTGCACCATTCAAAGGGACATTGTCATGTGTACACTCCCCATGTGCTCACCAAGGCAAAACCCTCCTGCAGCTCCCTTGGGGGCAGTTCATCTCAGCATCACCCGTTATTTGAGGCTGTGGCTAAATGCCACAATCTAACCCCTGCTGTACCATTTACATTTGCATGGAATTGCTCTTGCTCTATGGTGCTATGACATTTCCAGATATGATAGCACTTATTGCAGAATAGCCCACTAATAAAAAACAATGCAGTGTGACCATTACTACAGGTGAGGGAATGGGAAAAGAGATTTGACACTTTGCAGACTTTAAGATTAACAGGGTCACTGATTCTTGAAACAGAAAATCCATAGCTGAGCTGAATATAAAACTAAAGAAATTCTCTCTCTCTCTCTCTCTCTCTCTCTCTCTGTCTAATCTTAAAATGCGATATCAGCTGATACATGCAGGGACTGAAAAAGGATACTCAAGGATTTAGCATACAAATCCTATTATTAACAACACCTAACAAACATTTCCTTGAAGACTGGGGCCCCACTGTGCTGGGTGTTGTAATGAGATTGGTTGAGCATATCTCCTGGTCCTTTACTTAGGGCTCTGAGCTACCATGCAAAAAATCTGATCTTGATTTTTAATAAGGGGTGGTAAAGGTAGATTCTACAATGAGTTCCATCTAGCTCTTCATGGCCAGGAAAGTTACTAAGGGCCTTGAGGAAGAAATTCTCTATTCAGAAGAGGAGGAAAATGTCCCCTGACCACATTCACAAAAATAAAGTAATAGCACCAGCAAAACTGCATGGATGAAATCTTGGCCCCAATGAAGTCAATGGGAGTTTTGCCATTAACGTCAATGGATACAGGATTTCATCCCATATATGCAGCAACTATGAAAATGTCCTTCCTCCAGAACCACTTTCGGAGGGTCCCTGCCTCTGGATCCTGTCAGGAAATAAAGAAACCCCCAACCAGTAACAGAAAGAAAAACCAACAGCATTGTGGGATAAGCACAACAATCCACAGAAGCTACAACAGTGGCAGCAAGTGCAGGGTTTGGATGCAGTGTACTCTGTACACACTGCATGGCTGCAGCTCGCACAGCTTCAATCATAAGAAACCATGCAAATCTCCGGTGCAGACTCAGCCCAGGAGCACTCTTCTGTTTAACAGAAGGGGGAGGGGGAGAGAATCGAATACCTCTGCA
The DNA here is from genome assembly GCF_016161935.1 of Mauremys reevesii. Lineage (NCBI taxonomy): Eukaryota > Metazoa > Chordata > Testudines > Geoemydidae > Mauremys > Mauremys reevesii. Next base: position 52,419,385 of record NC_052627.1, read on the forward strand.
AATATTCCTAGCAGCAGCCAGAGCCATTATTTGTAAAATCACAAACAAACCAAGCTCACGTTGGGGTTGGATGGGGGGAAGTGGGGGAAAGCTCTATGGTTCTAGGTCTTTGACCACACTGGAACTATTCAATACAATTAGTGAATAAAATTCTGACATAATTCTTGTTGTTTAAAGCCATGTCTATAATACAGCTATAACCAAGTCAGTTAAACCGTGGTTGCCCTTTGACCCCTTATAACTTGGTTTAAGTTGTAGTGTGTATTGGCTATAACTGTCCCCCCCTGCCCCTCAAACTGGGTTAACACTGTGTTCTGTTTGAGAACTCTAGGGCTTCATTTCAGAGGGGTGGAACACTTGCAGCTCCCTCTGAAGTCAACTGGAGTTGTGAGTTCTCACCACCTTTGAAACTCAGGCCCCTAACTCCCAAACGAACATGAAGGGGTTAATTTACTGCCAGCCCTTTGCAAACTGAACAACAGGGTCCAGTTGCTGAATACTATTGTGAATCAGACCATATGGACGCATTCTTGAGATGATGTAAGCTTGAGCACCCAACCATGCCAAACAATGTTCAAGCATTAAATGTAATCTTGAAAAGAACAAAGTCTAATAATCATGTATAACTATGGGCTAGTCTACACTTACGGGTCGACGCGGTGAGTTCGACTTCTCGGAGTTCGAACTATCGCGTCTAATCTGGACGCGATAGTTCGAACTCCGGAAGCCATAGTTCGAACTCCGGTACTCCACCACTGCAAAAGGCGGTGGCGGAGTCGACCTTGGAGCCGCGGACTTCGATTCCGCGGCGTCTGGACGGGTGAGTAGTTCGAACTAGGGTACTTCGAATTCAGCTACGCTATTCACGTAGCTGAATTTGCGTACCCTAGTTCGACCCTGCTTCTTAGTGTGGACCAGCCCTAATAAATAATATTGCTGCTCAACCATTAACTGAAAAACCAAGCACCAAATCAGAATACCACGGATGAGATTGTGTGCTAAGTGCAGGACATACACATTCAGCCCAGGGCACTGAAGCTGGCTAAGGTGGCTTTAAGTTTCCAGTATGCCTTCCTGATTCTGGTTGTTCTGAGGGTTGATGCAACTGCTCGACGCACTTAAAAGCTGCTTAAGTTACCACAGCCAACAGCTGCCAATAGGCTGCAGCACCATTCAGAATCTCCACAGTGCTACAGGCAATTATCCTATCAATGCAGGTGCTTATGAAGGGGAGATTTCCCCCTGCCCAGTTCAGGGCCTAGTCTGGTTCTTTTCAAAAGTCACAGCAGCACTTCCTTCCAGTGCCCTGCAACCAGCCCCGGGCTCTGGACCAGGAGAGAGAATCTCTCCCCCTTAGCTTTGTTTTCTGGCTTTGCCATTTTCAGTAGGATTCTCTGATAGGGATACATTACCTCTGCTGCTATTAGAATGACGGAAAGCAACATCAGTTATCCTGTGCTGGTTTTCTTGTTAAATGAAGGATAAGGAACTGACTCCCTAATATGAGAACCACAGAGTCTAAATAGGGTGGATGAGTGGGTACTAGAGAACCAAAGAACACTTCCATGCTGCTTTAGTCAGTTGAAGAGTTCCTTTTTGTTCCCCCAGTGGTGTAGATCCAGTGTAGCTGCCCTGACATCAGTTCCCTCCGAATCCTTGCAGGATACTTATTGAGAGCAAGATGGGTGGAAAAGGGGAGTGGCTGGCGCACTGCTACACTCTCTGGCTGGTGTAATGGCGCCTTAGCTGCTGTCATAGTTGAATGCAAAGTACAGTAGCTGTGAAAATGCTCTATTGTGTTGGGGGGCCAACAAATGTAACATATCCCTGTGTTGAGTCCTGTGCCTGATCTGCATATCTAGCCCACTGTTTGTAGTACAACCAAGTATGTCAGTGAGGTAGACCAACAGAACAGAACTGAAGACATTCTGCACTCCTCTCAAATGGATATCTTATATCCCATATTATTATTTTATGATAAAATGAAGAACAGTGGGGGTAATCCAATTACATACAATGCTATACATCTGGAGTAACTACTTGCTTGAGTGGTGTTACTCTGGTGTGACACCAGCAAAACATCAGAATACTGCTTAACATCCTTAGTAAAAAATTTTGTACCATCAAATAAAAATCTTAATTTCACAGTGAAATCAATCACGAAAAGCACAACATTTAACCGGGGCACTGTCAAGATACAAAGGAAGAAAATTTTACTAACTTAAAACTAACCACTCATCTAAAATATCTCTCATTGATTAAAACTGATCAGCCCAACAAGACAAGGCCTGAGCAAGTCTTATCACACCAGCTCTTGGGCTGGCACCATGCATGTGGGAGTCTGTATGCACATAACATTGTCACTGCTCTCCTGCTGGTTCCATGATTTTGATCATGCAAAAAACCAAAACTAAAGTGAGTCCTTTTCTTTCAGAAAGACTAGGACTTCTTCTCCAGAAAGAAGGAAAGTTGTCATTTTAAATCCCTTACTGGATCACAAGAATGGAGCCAACAGAGACCTGAGGGCCAGGATGGTATGAAAGGCCACGGTGAGACCATTTTTCTCCTCCACCTTGAATATTGCACCACTTCCCCTAAATCCTCTGTTTCCTTGCTATGATGCCGTGCTCAGGTGAAAATGACTAACCACTCACTCCATGGAGTAATAAAAGTCAGCACTTAGGAGATCAGAAAGTTAGTTTCATTGGCATTCCACTGCTGGGAGAAGCTGACACAACAGAGCAGTATAGATGACTCATGCAGCGTGGTAATAAGAGAAAGAACTAAAGGAAGTAAGACAACAAAAAGGAAGAGGGATCTCTGGGAAGGCCATTTAGGAACAGTCCTCTCCATGCTCATCTTGTCTTGTCTCTCTCCCTTCATGTTGTTACTTTCCTTTCTTTTTCACTTACAGGAAAGTAAGAAAGTTCAACCACCATATCCCACTAGGGTAGCATATAGCAATGTTAAGTAAACATAGTTAAATATCCAGAATTTCTTAGGACCTAGGCAAGTTTTACACCGAAACCAATGTTTTGTCACATTACTCTATCCCACATCGAGTACACACACGAGTGTTACTTTTCTGTTCGTATGCCCAACAACGTGCATGTACATGCTTCAGTCATGTATATACAAAATTTCCAGTTGTCTGTTATTTTTGCCTACAACTAGAATTTGCAGACAGACAGCCCTCATTTTGGAGAGCTGACAATCATTTTCTTAAACTGTCAGAGGAAGATTTTGAACACAAAATGTTACTTTTAGCGACAGGATAGGGATGACATTTTGGGATTGTCAGCATGAACGGTGTCCATTAAAGTAGTAAAAAAAGGACCAACACTCCTTTTGAAAAACTAAGAATAGTTTTCAAGAAATAAAAAGTAAAGCTTCCAGTGATGTAAAGACGACAATGAAAAATCACAAAAGGAATCAAAATATACTTTTTTTTCTTGATTTCAAGAAAGTGTCCTACAGTAGCTTTACCTTTTATTTTATAAAAATATACATCAAGGAACAACATATGTAGGCCATATTTATCGGATGGGGACTCTCTTCTGAGAAGCAGTGACTCTGAAAAAGATTTAGGAGTTTTGGTGGATAATCAGATGAACATGAAGTCCCAGTGTGATGTTATGGCCAAAAGAGCTTATGCATCCAAGGATCACATTAACAGGGGAACCTTGAGTAGGAGTAGAGAGGTTATTTTAGCTCTGTTCTTGGCACAAGTGTGACTGTTGCTGCATAATTCAAGAAGGATATTGAAAAATTGAAGAGGATTCAGAGAAGAGCCAGGAGAATGATTAAAGGATTAGAAAACATGGATTAGAAAATAGTGAGACACATGGAGCACAATCTATTTAGCTAAACAAAGAGAAGGATAAGGAATAACTTAATTGCAGTTGACATGCACCTACATGGGGAATAAATATTAAAAAATGGGCTCTCCAATCTAACAGAGAAAAGTATAATATATTTAAAAAGGCTGGAAGCTGAAGCTAGACAAAGTCAGAATGGAAATAAGGCGTAGATTTTATAACAGTGAGGCAATTAACCATTGGAACAATTTACCAAGGGTTGTGGTGAATTTTTCATCTCTGGCAATTTTAGTATCAAGATTGGATGCTTTTCTAAAAAAATGTGCTCTAGCAATTATTTTGGGGAAGTTCTCTGGACTGTTTTATACAGGAGGTTAGACTAGATGATCACAATGGTCTTTTGGCCTTGGAATCTGTTAATCTATTTTATGTTATTGAAGCAAGAGTGAAACTCTTCATATATAACAAATAGTACATCAAAGAAAGGCAGACCAGGGGATAAGGACTAGCTAAACTCGGCAGACAAGGGCATCCAACAAATGAATTTAACAAAGGAGCTGGGTTATAGGTGGAGATTATCAAGGAAGGCCTTGTTAAAAGGATTCACTGTCAAACAACATGTAAAGATGTCTATAACTTTAGTCTACTTTGTGTTAATAGAAAGGGCCTCTTTCTACTTAGTCTAGATTATTCTTCCATGCATTTCATTTTGCTATTCTATTTGATTCAATCCATTCATTTGCACACTGGGTTCAGAGTATCTGTGATACAGTAATATTCCATGATAATTCAAAGGTGCCATTTTAAGCCACGTTACTTATCCTCTAGATTTCAGTGAAATTTAAAGTAGTAAAAACAATATTCCAAGCCCCACACATCTATACATTTCTCTGTGATTCAGGTTTCTGCATACTATTTTCAGGGCAAACTCTGCCAGAAGGAGAAACTTACTACTTGTTGTGAAGTTACCCTCCCCAACCTGGGGAAGAGGATCTGCATCCTGGATGACTTGTAGTACTCCCACAGTCCGGACAGGAGGATCCAGAGCTACAGAGCTTTCATTCACGGTTATATCACTAGCTCCTGTAATCTGATTAGTTGGTGGTCCTCCTATGGAAGCTTCAAAATCTGGAGGTATATCATCTATGCAATCCGCATTTGGCTAATGGAAACAAAAAGAAAAGTCTTTGAGCTTTTATTCTACAGAGAAAATATTAAGGACTATAGTTACAAGAAAGAAGCTGGGTAAAATTTTCAAAATCTCTTAAATGATTTAGGGGACTAAGTACCATTCACCTTCATTGACTGCTAACTGCCTAAATCACTTAAAAATGGGACTCAGGCTTCTGAAAATTTTAGCCACCTTACTTTAGGAGCTAACTCTGCCTTCAAATATTTGTTTGGCTCCTAGTGTTCTAGTTGGAATTATGCATATATAAAATATATGAGCAGAAATGGACCTCTTAACTTTAAACATAAACAAAAAAGCCTTAGTGTTTTTATTTTCATATTAACATAAGAACAGCCATACTAGGTCAGACCAAAGGTCCTTCTAGCCCAGTATCCTGTCTTCCGACAGTGGCCAATGCCAGGTGCCCCAGAGGGAATGAACAGAACAGGTAATCAAGTGATCCATCCCATCGCCCATTTCCAGCTTCTGGCAAACAGAGGCTAGGAACACCATCCCTGTCCATCCTGGCTAATATCCATAGATGGAACTATCCTCCAGGAATTTATCTAGTTCTTTTTTGAACCCTGTTATAATTTTGGCCTTCACAATATCCTCCTCTGTCAAGGAGTTCACAGGCTGACTGTGCATTGTGTGAAAAAATACTTCCTTTTGTTTGTTTTAAATCTGTTGCCTATTAATTTCATTTGGTGACCCCTAGTTCTTGTGTTATGAGAATGAGTAAACAACACTTCCTTATTTACTTTCTCCACATGAGTCATGATTTTATAAACCTCTATCATTTCCCACCGTAGTTGTCTCTTTTGCAAGCTGAAAAGTCCCGGTCTTATTACTCTCTCCTCATATGGCAACTGTTCCATAACCTTAATAATTTTTGTTGCCTTTTTCTGAACCTTTTCCAATTCCTGTACATCTTTTTTGAGATGAGGTGACCACATCTGCATGCAGTATTCAAGGTGTGCACGTACCATGGATTTATACGGAGGTAATATGGTATATTCTGTTTTATTATCTATCCCTTTCTTAATGATTCCCAACATTCTGTTCACTTTTTTGACAGCCACTGCACATTGAGTGGATGTTTTCATTCTCTGAAAACAATGACTCCAAGATTGCTTTCTTGAGTGGTAACAGCAAATTTAGACCCCATCATTTTATACGTATAGTTGGGATTATGTTTTCCAATGTGCATCACTTTGCATTTATCAACATTGAATTTCATCTGCCATTTTATTGCCCAGTCACCCAGTTTTGAGAGATCCTTTTGTAGCTCTTCGCAGTCTACCTGGGACTTAACTATCCTGAGTAGTTTTGTATCATATGCAAGTTTGCCACCTCGCTATTTACCCCTTTTTCCAGATCATTTATGAATATGTTGAATAGGACTGGGCCCAGTACAGATCTTTGGGGGACACCACTATTTACCTCTCTCCATTCTGAAAACTGACCATTTATTCCTACCCTTTGTTTCCTATCTTTTAATCAGTCTTAAAGGAAATAACTGCTGTAGATTTTCTTCCTGAACTTATACATAAGTGGTTCTAGTTAATTAATTTAGATTTTTTTCCTCTCACCCACTCCTTTAGGGCCCCATCCTGCAATCACTTCCTATTATGTCTTGTGCTTATTACTGATGCCTCACTGATTTAAATGGGACTACAATAAATAGTGCAATATCGGGCCCTTAAATAGTAATATCCAATAAATACATAGTTTATTTGCTTTCTACATACCTCGATCCTCTTAATAGTATTTGTAGGAATACTATCTTGCAGTGTGCAGTGGAAATGTTTAGTATGAAAAAGTCTTGCCCAGAAAATTGATGTTTGCTTCCTCACAGAAAAACAAAAAGTTTGGGGGAGTGTGTCATGGAGTAAATGAGCACATATATTGATATGATCTGCCTGAGGCAGATTATGAACATAAACACAGGTACTAACTGCAGGGAATTTTGTACTTTTAAGCCTTAAAATATACATATTATAGAGCTGATATCAGAGACTTAAGTGAAGGCGGGGAACTGATAAGAACTGCATGTGTGCACATTTGTATGAGGGGTGGAAAAGGGGTGTATATAGCTATTGCTAAAAGAAGGAAAAATGTTTTCAATATTAAAAGACTTACATTTTGCCTATACTGTACTTCATTTCTTATAGCTGAAAATAATGAGAAAGAATAAAGAATTCATTGTAATGGGAATTTCAGGAGTCTTCCCTGTATTGTGGTCCCAGAGAAACCAAATGAATTAAAAAACAAAAACAAAGGTAAAATGACTGTTTAGCTCAGGATTAAAACTCATGCCTATAAATGCATACACTCAGTAAATTCAGGGCTACTGGAAAAGTGATTCAGATGCATTTAAAGCAGATGGTTACAGAGCTTGTGTGTTTTGGTGCCAAGACCTCTGTTAATATCCTCTAGACAGCAACTCACTGGTCAAGCTGAGATGACCAAATTGCAGTAGAATTTACTCATCTTTCAAGTATTTCTGTATTGGTTTATTTCCTGAATGTCAGACTGATTATTTCTGGAGAGTTCCCCTCTGAACACTAATGGCAATTGTGGGAGTAAATTCCCTTTGCTGTACATGAGAATGCAGACTCCCCTAAGCCTTTCAGCAAAGGTGTCAGGTCTGCTCTCTCCATAGCAGGGAGAGGTGGAGCTTGCACAGCCACTTCAGAAATAACGCCTTAAGGTTAGGCCATAAACTAATAAAAACGAGGAAAATTCAAAGATTAGGGTATTGTGTGCAAGGTGTTCAACAGCACCTATAAGCATAAAGGGGCATATTCAGATAGAACTGCAGTTACACAAATATCCTGTTAGTCGTAAAAAAGTTAGCAGACACTATAGGGAAGATTTTCAAATGTATTTAGGTGCCTAATCTGCTTAGGCACTTTTGAAAATTCCACTAGCTGAGCATCTGCATCGATAGTCGCCTAAATACTTTTGAAAATCTGATTCAGAGGCCCTGATCTAGCAAAGCATTTAAACATTGTTAACTTCAAGTATCTGAGTAGTCCCACTGAAGAAAATGAGACAGCTCATGTTTTTAAAGCTAAACCTGTGCCCAAGTGCTTTACTCAATCAGTCCTGTTTCACCCTTTCCTGTGAATTTCCTGTCTTTTGTTGTTTCATGCCAGTATAATGGACTTAAAAAAAGTGCAGACTTTAACAACTCAGAGAGCTGACAGGTAATGTCCCATGATAAAAAAATCTAAGGGAAAAAAGTTCATGAAAGCTGGCAGTTTCTCAAAACGACACTATTAAAAGCACAACAACAAGCTACCCCGATGCAAAAGAAAGATAAGATTAGCAATAAAAAGCCAACATGGCTCAATCGGGAGCTCTTTCATGGCCTGAAATAAATAAAAAAAAAGTAACCTACAAAAACTGGAAACATGGACAAATTGCTAAGGATGAATAGCAAAGAATGGCACGAGCACATAGGGGCAAAATCAGAAAGGCTGAGGCACAAAATGTGTTACTCCTAGTAAGGGATATAAAAGGGAATAAGAAGAACTTCTACAAATACATTAGGAGAAAGAAAAAGATGGTGTATAGGTCTACTACTTAGTGGGAAGGAGAGCTAATAACAGATGACATCAAGCAGGCTGTAGCGTTTATTGCCTATTTTCCTTCAGTCTTCACTAAAAAGATTAATTGTGACCAGATGCTTTACACAATTAATATTAATTAGGGGAAAAGAACACAAGCCAGAATAGAGAAAGAGCAGGGTAACGAATATTTAGATAAGTTAGATATATTCAAGCCAGCAGGCCCTGACGAAATTCACTCTTAAGGTACTTAAAAGAACTAGCTGCAGCAATCTCAGAACCATTAACAATTATCTTTGAGAACTCATGGAGGATGGGTGAGGTCCTAGAGGACTGGAGAAGGGCAAACAGTACCTATCTTTAAAAAAAGGAACAAAAAGGACCCAGGGAATTATAGACCAGTCAGCTGAACTTTGATACCTGCAAAGATACTGGAATAAGTTATTAAATAATCAATTTGTATTGCCTAATTAGTGGATAATAGAGTAATAGATAATAACCAACATAGATTTGTCAAGAACAAGGGAGAAAACAGTAGATGTGATACATCATGATTTTAGTAAGGCTTTTCATAAAGTCCCATGTGACAGTCGCATAAGCAAATCAGGGAAACGTGGTCTAGATGAAATTTTTATAAAGTGGGTGCATAATTGGCTGAAAGATCGTACTCAAAAGAGTAGTTATCAATAGTTTGCTGTCAAACTGGGAAGATGTATCTAGTGTGGTCCCACAGGGTCTGTCCTGGATCCAGAATTATTCAACATTTTCCATTAATGATTTTTATAATGGAGTGGAGACTAGGCTTATAAAATCTGTAGATGATGCTAAGGTGGGAGGGTTTGCAAGTTTTTTGGAGGGTAGGATTATAATTCAAAATGACTGACAAACTGGAGAACTGGTCTGATATCAACAAGATGAAATTCAATAAAGACAAATGTAAAGTTCTTCACTTAGAAGGAAAAGTCAGATGTACAAATACAAAATGGGGAATAACTGGCGAGGCTGTAGTGTTGAGGAGGATCTGGAGGTTGTAGTGGATCACAAATTGAACATGAGCCAACAATGTGAAACAGTTGCAAAATAAATAAATAAGAGCGCTAATATTATGGGGCATATTAACAGGTTTCATATATAAAACACAGGAGATAATTGTCCAACTCGGCACTAGTGAGGCCTCAGCTGGAGTACTGTGTCCAGTTTTGGGCACCACGTTTTAGGAAAGATGTGGACAAACTGGAGACAGTCCAGAGGAGACTTCAGTAATGAACACCTAACCTATGAGGAAAGGTTAAAAAATGGGGCATTTTAGTCTTGAGAAAAGAAGACTTTGAAGACTGTCAGGACCCCTCTAATATGTTAAAGGCTGTTATAACGAAGATGGTGATCAATTGCTCTCCATGTCCACTGAAGAAAGAACAAGAAGGAATTGGCTTAATCTGCAGCAAGAAAGATTTAGGTTAGATATTAGGAAAAGCTTCCTAACTATAAGGATAATTAAGTATTGGAATAGGCTTCTAAGGGAGATTGTGAAATTTGTGTTAGTGGAGGTTTTTAAAAACAGGTTAGACAAACACCTGCCAAGCATGCTCTAGGCATAGTTGGCCCTGCCTCAGTGGAGGGGGCTGGACTAGATCACTTCTCGAGGCTCTTTCCAGCTCTACATTTTTATGATTCTATGTTACAAACTTAGTATTATTTTAAAATGGTTCATAATAAAAGAGCATGTTCATTTAAACAATCCTCAGATGATTTTGTGTTCCCAGACTAAAGTATAGAATGTGATGATGTTCGTCCATCGTTTTCGAAGAAGACCTTGACATCTAGCAGGTTGTGAGCTGTCCACAGTGCGTCCGCAGGTGGCTGATAAGGCCAATACGGGCACGAAATGTAGTCAAACAACAAAAAGCCTAAACCAGTTTGGAGGCTTTAGAGTTGGGGAAGAGACTAAATAATAGTTGGCATGAAGACATAGTGTATCTGCAAGCATAAAACATTTTAAGCAACTTTGAGCAAAGAAAAGGCTTTATCCTGGAAAGACATGAGCCCCATTGAACTGGGAGTATTCATGTGTGTAAAGCTATGCATATGTTTACTTATAGGACGGGGGACAAAAATTGCTGGGCACGAACATCAACATTTTTTTCCATTAGATTTCTTTTCAAACCGTTGTTGGAAGCCTTTGAAAGTTCATTTTAAAATCAAATTTGGTTTTGAGGGTTATACAACAATGTTATAACCACTATAACTAAGCAAATGTTTAAATGTTCCCCACCCACAGTTATCCATTTGCTCTTCTTGTCCCTTTTGTTTGCAGTTTTTGCTAGAATGAGCTTTTATGACCAATTTTTAAACCCTTAAAAATAGGAGATAATGGAAAGCCCGACAAAATATTAACTAAAGCGGCACAAATGTCATGGTTCAATTTAATTGATCCCTTTTTACATGCAGGTTTAATATAATTTTACTTGGAAAAAAACTAAACAGTAGACTTTCATCCTAATTATATCCAATATTGCTTTTTAAAATTACTATTTATATCTTTTACTGTCAGATGACACAAATATATTTTGATAAATTTTGTTATTTACCCGGTATATTAGTTTCTCTAGTTCTCTGTATGTATGTGCTTTTAGGGCCTGATTCTAAAAATGGGAGTCTTTCCACTGATTTGAGTGGCCTTTCCATCAGGTTCTTAATGAAAGGCTCCAACTCAACCAATCTAGTAAAAAAAGTGCAGTTGTTTGCATGTTCAGATCACATTTCTAGAGAAGGAGTAAGAACTGAAGGCAGATTATTTTACTTGATATGATCATCCCAACAATGATGTAGCTCTTTGAAACTGAAAGAAAAAAAAAGTTTTCCCTTTAGACACGAAGACCAGAAGAAGCTAAGCTTTGTGGGCTGAATTCACCATTAGTGTGCCAGTGGAAGGACTGAGGCCAGACATTTGCTTCTGTAAATGGTGGCAGAATTCATTAAGGGTGAAACACCTCCAGGGACCAGGCTGCCTCAGCAGATAGGAGATGCGTCTTAATGGGAGCTTCTGGGCACTCACCACTTTTGAAAATCAGGCTAGTTATTTACATGCCTAAATAGGCTTTAGTTCTAGGCATCCATTTTAAAAAATCTTGACTATGAAGTAAACTCTGAAGAAATTGCCAAATTGGCATGCATGGATTTGAAAATTTAGATCTAGTTCTTTTAGAATATCAATTAAAAACTATTATACATTCCTCTTAAAATGGAAATGTTATGCCACATTCATACTCACACAATCCAACTTTTTAATGTACACCACTAAGGTAAGCATACAGCTGGCATGAAGACATTCTATATTATAAATGGAGCCAGTAGCACTGTCTATAAGCCAAGGTTTCCTGACACTTTCCATTATAAGACTGTTTTCAGTTGCTTATAACTTTGCCAAACTGCAACCATTTGAGCTGAAGTTTTCCAAGATGGGTGTTTGCCTCAGACTGATTATTTTTTTTTGTTTTGTTTTAAAAGGAGTGGTGGGGGTAGTTTCAGTTACAATGGTTCAGCAAGAATTGAGAATGAGGTTAGAGAGGGAAAATATGTTTTGCCCATGTTAACAAAATTTGTACAACTGTTTAATTAAGAAGCTGTAGTGGCTTCATGCTTTGGAGCAGGACTTGAAATTGGGAAGGAGGGTGACCTTTGTGTCACAGATTGTGCTTTTTCCAGTCGCTGTGAAATTCTGCTCAAATTTTGCCAAGTTTGAGCCTCTGAAAATCAGTTCACACATGCTCAGTAGAGACCTGTTAAGAGTTTGGCAGCTACATTCTCTGAAGACTCCATCAGTACCAAGTGTGCTCCAGCTCAGGGGACACAGGAGCTGAGCAGCACTTTCCTGCAATTGTTCCCCCTGGCAGCCAAGGTCTGCTGCGGCATAGGAAGCCATAACAGAGAAGGGAGACTGTCTCTCCTGTGCTCTTTTTATGCTCCTCGTGCTGGAGCACAGGCAGCAAGGAGGAATCATCCTGACTTGAATGCAGAGGGGTGAAAAGCAGTGGTGGGGGAGGAGAAGGTGGGGAGGGGTGATAGGATTATGGGGGACAGGGACAGGAATTTAAGGGGAAAGGGGATAAAGGGACTGGATCTTGGGGGGCAGGGAGTTAGGAATAAGGGAGCAGAGGAGACAGAGAAAGGCTAAGGGCAAAAGAACCCTCCAGAACCTGGAACTGAACGCAGGAGTTCTGAGTGGTTTCTTTGCTGTCAGCAATAGCTGTGAAACCCACTGGGAAAGTGTGTGTCTCATCCCCCTCTAATGGCTGGCCTGCATGCAGCATAACAGCCTACTACTGCTGCAAGTTACTTGGAGATCTGCGGTGGGGTGGATCTTAAGGTCCTAACCCTGCTGATGACCCACGTGGAGGTCAGTGGAAAAAATAGTATGTGATGATGGATTTAAACATAGTATTGTAATGCATACTAGGGGGCTGAATGAAGGTTGAACATGCAGCCTTAACACTGACATTTCCTAATTTCTAAGTGTTTGACTTTGCAACTTTAACAATCTTTCATTGTAGTTTTTTTCCATATGTAACACACACAAAGCCTAATTATAATATATCATTAGAATTATATTATTTGCTTCCTTTTGGCTTTATAATTGTACTAAGTTAATGGACACACCTGCATGATTATTTTATTATTGTGCTATTTCCTAGAATAATAATTTCAGCACTTGTATCAGCCTCTTTTTTCATTTCAGCAATTTATTTGGATTATATGTCCCCACGTCATTTCACTGCTGCTCTTGGGGGTAACTACATTAGCTGTCCTCATTTGTACATCTGTTGGCTTTTGTCTCATTTCTCTTGTGTAGCGCTCAGGTATGTAATGCTGGCATGCTGCTGCCTCAGCTTGGGGACAGTGTATTTACAGCAGCTGTTGGCATACCAACCACCACTGGTTCAGTGTTGAACTTGACAGTCGGGAGATACTTTTCCACATAGCATAAACCTTGATTAATTTCTCGGTGGAGAAGACACTGAACTGTGAGATACCTGTAATTTAGGGAAATTCATTGCTGGCAGACAGGGGCAGCTCTAGCCATTTCGCCGCCCCAAGCACGGCGGCACGCTGTGGGGGGCACTCTGCCGGTCGCAGGTCCCATGGCTCTGGTGGACCTCCCACAGAGGTGCCTGCGGAGGGTCTGCTGGTCCCGTGCTCCACTGAAGCTGTGGGACCAGCGGACCCTCCGCAGGCAAGTCTGCGGGAGGTCCACCGGAGCCTCCTGCTGCCCCCACGGCATGCCGCCCCAAGCACGCGCTTGGCGTGCTGGGGCCTGGAGCCGCCCCTGCTGGCAGAACATGTACTAAGTATATTTGACAATACAATCCAAAGAGTTAATTAGCAAGTTTTGGCAGGTTTCTCAACAGATCTGAATTTACCAAGTGACTAACAATCTAGCATTTTCTTATACTGTTGACACGCAAGGATGCTTCAAGAGCGGGGATGGAACCCGACAGAAAAGGCAATGACTTCTGCCATCAGAATCAGTGGCAAAACTGCCTTAGAATGATACATCGGGAGAGTTTTTATTTGTACACCCTTTGCTTTGAGGCAACAAGGAGGAATGTAGTTAAAAAAAAATCCATCCCTGATGTAAAAGAATAAATAGAAAAGGTTTGTATGTGAATGTACAACCCTGCCACAATTACTTTAAAAAAATCCAATCCCTCAACAAACCAGCCAAGCAACACAGACACACACACATACACCCTCCCAGCCAAAGCGGGGGGGGGGGGGGGGGGGCAGGGGGAGAAAAAGATAGACAGATGTCTGCTTGTGTTCCTGTTAATAAATCAGTGTGCCCTGGTGATGAATGTGGGATGAGAATCTAAATAGCAAACAGATGGGCATGTATACAGGATGGAGGTGGTCTCACTCTACTTGACTAGCCTGTTGCATGACATGCTTACCGGAATCCCTAGAGCTTTTAGAATGTTCATTTTACACATAGGGCAGGTGCGATGGTCTAGCAGCCACGGGTCTACGCAAGATTTATGAAAAAGATGCCTGCAATAAAAAGCAAGATATTTTAATTCAAATCCACCCAGTGTAGCATAGAGCTGTTCAATCATTCCCAAGAGTTGCTTCTGAATGTAGTAAAATTGGGAGTTCTGAAAGTTGTTTTCTGATATATGATAAGGATTATAAAAGTGCATAGACAGGAGCATAAAATCACCGTACTAAATCTTATTCACATAAGCACACCGTTCCCTGCCTGTTAGAGTTCACTGACAAGGGGCAGAAAGTGAGACGTACAAGATTAGACACCAACAATCAGAAAGCCAAATGTACGTGTAGCAGCAAAGCCAACGTTCAAGTGTTACAGACTGCCAGCTGTAACACAGATAAATGAAACTCAGCTTTTAGTAAAGGTCAGATCATGTATATATCTATTGTTGGTTCCATAACACAAAGCTGACCCCACCACAGTGACCCAGAACTTTAAAAAACTGTAACATGAAGCCATTTTGCAGCTGTTATTATTTTGTAGGATCACGACAGAGTGTAGGCCGAAAAAAAAATCCCCCCCCCCTTTTTTTTTGAGAGAGAGAGAGAGAGAGAGAGAGAGAGAGACCCCGACCTTTTGGGGGAGGATCCCCCCACCTATTTTCCTGCCCTCAAAAGGATGACCGTCTCCTGCCCATGAGAATGACCGTCTCTAGACAAACATTTCTCCCTCTGAAGCTGGTTGATACTATCCCTTCAGCCAATGTGAAGTGATCATTAGCAAGATAGTGAAGGCTTTCTGCCTACCTATATATCCAGTTATGGGAAATACAGTTTCTTAGCCACAAGTGTCAGTTGTCTAAAGTTGCTTGAACAAACTGGAGGTTGCATACTCAAACATTTAATTTATGCACCTCATTCATTCTTGCGATGATGTTCTGTTATGTTGCATTTGACAGAATAAACACCTCAGCACAGTCAGAGTACAGAGGAAAAGCCCTACAGTTCTGCAGGGTGAAGAATTTAAGACATGCTGGGAGAGGAAATTAAGAGAATTTCTCAAGGGGCTCAGTTAAGAGACACAGAAGTTGTTTGCTGTCTTTGTGCCTCAGCTGGAGCGTCCCTACAGAAAACAGCTCCCAATTTCTTTTAATCATTGTAGTATATGGAGAATTATGGCCAGATTTTTTAGTTATTTGTGAGTACTTCAACTGAGGAGAGGGGATATACCCAGGGCCGCCCAGAGGATTCAGGGGGCCTGGGGTAAAGCAATTTCACGGGCCCCTTCCATAAAAAAAAGTTGCAATACTATGGAATACTATATTCTCGTAGGGGCCTGGGGCAAATTGCCCCACTCCCCTCCCTCCCAGGTGGCCCTGGATATACCAGGTGCATAGACTGCAGTGAGGAAGAGCATTCTGGAAGCCTGACTTCCAGAGAGGAGTTTTCCTCTCCTCTATACCATGGATTTTTGTGAAAGGCTTGTGGTTTTTCATTATTCATCTGTGGATTTTTAGTAGAATAATTGTTGGTTTGTTTCCTGTTAATAAACAGTCAATTTTGCAACATCTCGGACTTTTAATTCATTTAGCCAAGTGTAAGATTCATTGACTTATATCACATACATGTTTGCTGTCCCCTTGAACATGCCCTGTGGCTCTATCTGCTCTGTAACATTTTGTAAGTACACCTTTGGCCCAGCTACACTGTTTCTGAAAAACAGGTACAAAGTTTTCTCATGTAACCATAGCCTCAACACCTAAATCTTTGTGTAGGAGCCTGAAAATACACTCACCCACCTACAAGTATGATTGATATATAAAAGACTTAAGCAAAAATCAGAGGAGGGCACTTTTATTCTGAAATAAGAGTGTCCATACTCAGATTTGCATCAAAATAACAAAAGCTGTGAATTAAACATATTTTGGTTATTTCAATGCAAATGTGTGTGTAGAGCAGTCCTAAATACCTTTTCTCTAGCATGTAACAGATGTGAAGCACTGTGTGTGTCAAATTTCAGCTGAACGTTTACAGTTGAGGTATTATAAAAAAGCCCTGCCAACTGGAGTGTTGATGAGTCTTTTACTGTATGTAGGTCTATATTTCCCTGTGCCTTCACTAGCCCTTCCCCATTTGCATTTCCTCTCTACGAATGCATACAAAGACACCAACTAACAGTAGGGCATGTCTACAAACTGTCTTAATGCTTGGTACTGAGCTCGTAGATCAATAGTATACATTCTCTCTCCATAGCAGATGTTATCTCTGTGAGAAATGCACAGTCACCTTACATACCCAAATAGTTATGTTTAAATATTTAAGAGCACTGCATGCAAAGAATAATTTTGCTTTGCTATTCCATCCCAATATTTAAAAAACAGCATCCCACACAAAGATATATCCATCCTTCAAGTTAGTTGGAAGAGACAGAGGTACATTCTCATGAATGTTAATTTTTAACATCTGTTCCGTTGAACTGTCTTTCTAAGTGGCATCATCCCATTCACTAGCTGTATTTAACACTCAACTGTATTAAATATACAAATCTAAAAATGTCTGAAATCTCATCAGACCTTATTACTCACTCCACTTGGCTCCCTTTCCTACTACTTCTACAGGAAACTGATTGCTTGGGAGTAAGAGTTACAAGGAAATTACAGTATTCCATTTTAAACCGACACTGACTTTGCACAGCTGTGGCACAGAAAATCTGTTCTTGGAATCTGAAACTAGTCTAATTATATCACTTGGCTGTAATACCAAAGTTTGTCAGACCTCATCCGATACTGTATGTCAACATGATTAATGTAAATGAAGCATCATGATACTTAAAGTTAAAACCACCACTTTACTAAGGTTACCAGGGTTCACAACTCCACTTCCAAAACAACATTTACCTTGTTGGTAAAGAACACAATGCATCAAATTTCCATCTCTGCACTATATTAACCTCCTTCCTTCCCCTTCTCCCAAGAGATATGTATTCAGCATATCATCGCCAGACATTTTGAGTAAGCAAGCAATATACAGATTACATATAATCCCCAAGTAGCTAGTTTGTGAAACAATGACTAAGAAATATTTTACATTTAAAATGTGTAAATAAAATACCTTGAATGTGTTGATTTACGCAGAATACTGAACTGAAAGTCAATGTCGTACTTTTCAGCTATTTGAAGAAACAATTTCAAATATTCTTATAGTGTTTATTAAAAAAAATGTGCCTATGTTTAACTGCCAACATTTAATGTTGATTTGGGCCAAAATAATCAGTGCAAACTTTCAAAAAGCTCAGGTATTACCTATGCTCTTGAAAAATGGACAAAAAAAAATCTGTTTCTGATCAAGAACATATAACCCGAGTGATGTGTAAAATCAGATCAAGTCATTCAGGCATAGATGAGAAAAGCCCCTTTTGTGTTCAAGTTCAAGCTTTGCAAGCCTTAATCAGGCTGCAGATCACATTGCAACATTTCATAGTGTTTGTTAGTCAGATAGAGTGTGCAATTTTCATGCTTTACAGACATTTACCTCAAGTTTGGCTGTTCCTAAAAATCAATTGGTATGGAAGAAAAATATTCTAAAAGGAATGCTATCAACGTTGAAAGATTTAAATCCATAACCATGACAGGCTAAGTCTCCTTGCACTTTAAAATATTATATTAACAGTGTATTATGGTTTTAATTTTAAGTTTTGATTTAGTATGTCTGAGTTAGTTTGAAGGATCTTTTTTATAAAATAGAAAACCACAGAAGAATGAATGCCAAAATTAGATAATCTAAGGACTAAAATTACCTGTTTGTGAGTATGCACATATTTTGTAGGGTTATGTGATAAATCCATTTTTGCCCATTTGGATTTGAAGGTCTGTTTTATTTCCTGTTATTTATATAGCACCATAACATGCATGGTGCTTTGTAAGAATTAACCAGGAATCCCTGCTCTGAATCATTTACAATGTAAATTAAGACAAGAACAGCAGGACAAGATGACAGAGTGGGGCAGGAGGACAACAATAGGATCATGCAGTCACTTGGGGAAAAGACGTAGATATCTTTAGGATTAAAAAAAATCATCCACACTTCAGTTTATATACCTCCATGGGGAATTGAGTTTTTAAAAGGGATTCAAAGAAGGAAAAAATTGAAGGCGCTGTGGGGGAGTTCAGAAGCACGGGGGGCAGTGAGAAGGAAGGCACACAGATGGTCTTAGAAGGAGGATATGAAGACTGAAGTGTGAAGAGAAGTTTGAGCTAAGAGAAGAGGACAGGTGGGGGCAAAGGAGACAAGAGCAGACAGAAGTAGATTGTAGGTGGCCTCAGTATAAGAACATACTGCTTGAATTTGATGATAGAAGCAGTAAGAAGCTAGTGAGAAGATTTTAAGAGGGGCTCAGAGTTACAGCACCTAGCAAGGTGCTTTTTTATTTTTTTGAATTAGTCTGGATAGGAGGAGGAGGAGGAGGTATGCAGACATGCAGGAGGCAGTCAAAGGCCAAGAAGAAGTGTCGAGAGCTGTAGTAACGAGATATAGTGGAGGAGTACAGTTGCTTTTCAAGGAAGACTGCTATACTGAATAAAGAGGATGGACCTGTAGTGCAGTAAATCTGAATGGTCTCTGGATTTTTTTCCCCCCTCCAGAGCCATTCATCAGCCCTGGAATCAATACAGAAAAATTGAATGCAGGAAAGAAGCCAATCATCAAAAAGGGTGGGCACAGAGAAGTGATGGAGATGATCGTTTCCTCATAGGAGATTAACACAAGGAAAGGAAGGAGGGGTTGGAGAGCACCAGTGAAGTCAGAGTTGTTAATAGATTGGACATTATGGAAGGAATGTGATATAGGAAGGGGTACCAGAGCATGGTACAGACAAGGTTGAGAGAATGACCCTGACAATGAGTCTGGAAGGTGACACAGAACAGGAGGATGAATGGAGAGGCTAGTAAAAGGAAGACAAAGCTAGCAATATCAGCAGTCTAGGAAGAGAAAACAAGACAGATGAGGGGTTGTAGAGTAAGGATTTGAAGATGGAGATGACAGAGGAAGGTGAAAGTGAAAGTGGGAGGAGGACAGGTGAAAACACTCTGGGAACACTGGAACATCGTTACATTCAACCTTGTGTCAATGCCCTAGAAACCACATTTAATTGTACTTGCTATTGCCAACTTTTAAAGCTGGGTATAAAACTAAGACTTATTTCTGTTAAGAGAAAAATGAGCACAAGATGCAGCATCAAAAGGCACACTGCTTTATACCTCAACCTGATCATTTAAATTCTGAGCTTTTCAGAATGAAATTTAAAAACATAGGAGGATGTAGGAGCAGGAAAAAAAAAGTATACATGAAATTGATCTCCCCTCCAAACTAGCCAGTGGGGGATAAATGACCACAGGGTATCCCTTCATAGACTCTCTGCCACAGTTAAAGAGAATGTTTTGAGGGAATGACACAGAGAAAGGACCCGAAGTGCTAATAAGAAGCTGTTTATGTGGCTTTGAAATTCATCCACTACTGAAATACTGACTAGTGGATTTTCACTACAAATTTTTGTATAGACAAGGACAACAGAACTCTTAAGTCTCAAGATAGCTACTAGCTGTATCTGGAAACTTCCTGATTTAGGGCTGGCTGTGGGAGAGCTGCTGATACACTTGCTTATTTAGATTTGTTCAATATATACATTAAAATATCTGGCCCAATTTATGATTCAAGTATTGCTTTGTGTTTGCCTTTTAATGATGGCAGTAAGTATACAGATCTAATGGCTCACAGGAATGATCAGAGATGGCGAGCACTTAACATTTAAAATATCTATCAGGGAAGCCTATTATTTATTAAATAGCCAAAAAGGAACAAATATTTCAGTTCTTCATGTCAAGTAGAAGATGACACTTTACATGTACATCTTTTTGGTATTTCTGTTTCCAAGGAAAGCAAGTGAAATGAAATTAGACGAAGGTTTCTAACCATTAGAGGAGTGAAGTTCTGGAACAGCCTTCCAAGAGGAGTAGTTGGGGCAAAAGACATATCTGGCTTTAAGTCTAAGCTTGATAAGTTTATGGAGGGGATGGCATGATGGGATAGCCTAATTTTGGCAAGTAATCAAAGACCAATTGCCAAATTATCAGCAGGTAGGTATGCCCAGTGGTCTGGGATGGGATGTTAGATGGGATGGGATCTGAGTTACTACAGAGAATTCTTTCCTGGGTGCTGGCTGGTGAGTCTTGCCCACATGCTCAGGGTTTAACTGATCGCCATATTTGGGGTCGGGAAGGAATCTTCCTCCAGGGCAGATTGGCAGAGGCCCTGGAGGTTTTTCGCCTTCCTCTGCAGCATGGGGCACGGGTCACTTGCTGGAGGATTCTCTGCAGCTTGAGGTCTTCAAACCACAATTTGAGGACTTCAATAACTCAGACATAGGTTAGGGGTTTGTTATAGAAGTGGATGGGTGAGATTGTATGGCCTGCATTGTGCAGGAGGTCAGACTAGATGATCATAATGGTCCCTTCTGACCTTAAAGTCTATGAGTTGAGAACTGGAATATCTTGCTGTCTTTGATAGAAGCCATCCCAGATATGATTTGTGTAAGGTTTCCTTCCCACTTCATTTACACAGCAATTAAAAAGAAATTAAAGTGAAGTTAAAGCTCACGAAAGGTGCTGAATTTCAAATAGCTGTTCTGTGGACAACTAACAGTATAGGAAAAGGCAATGCAAGTGTCCCCACGCTACCCTCCCAATGGACTTCAACCTTGTCCTAGAATCATTATTTCTATTCCTCATATCGCTTTAAATCAGGAGTAACTCCTTTGAAATCAATGGAGTTAAACTGGTGGATGAGACAGCAGAATCAGTCCCCCGCGCGCGCGCACACACACACTCCCCCCCTCCTTTTTTTTTTTTACTGAAGATTTTGTAATATTTCCAAATTTCACAGACTTAGGAACTGTAATACATAAAGTATTACCCCCCAACACTCTGCCTCCCTGGCCAAACTTTCTGAACAGCAGGCTACCCTAAAACATAGCCTAAATCCCACAACCATTCTTGTTACTAGAAAATATCATCAGCCAAACTGCCCTTTCCTGGTCAGGCCAATATTAATGGTTAACAAAAAAGCCTGACCAAATAAGATTCCCTTATACCATGCCAAGCATGAACATAGCTAGACTCAGGCTTTGATGCTAAATGGCTCATCATGCACTGCAGCTGTTGTTTTAACTTCAAATACATCAGAGTAACTTTTAAAATCTTTATGGAATAGTTTTTGAGTAAAGAAAAATAAATCCAAAAACTTGACCACCTCATTTCAGGAATTTGACAAATTCCAATTTTGCAGTTTTACACTAAAGGACAGAGACTCTAAAAACCAAGAACACATTAGTAAATGCCTCCATACATTGTATTAACTTACCGGCATGGTAAGATCCTGACAACATCATTGGGCTTGTAACCTTCAATACAAACTGCACAGTTATCAAAATCTGGCTCAGTTTCCTATGGTAAAGAGAACATTACATTATTTTTTTTTTTATTTTGTGGGCTAATCACTTCAAACAAGAACCTAAGTAGCAGAGTGAAGTTCAAATGGTTACTGACGTGTTTAAGCATGACAATGTATCTTAAGAAAAATGTGAGAGGTGTTCATTAGGCTCCTGTCCTGCAATTCCTATGCTCAGGCAGCAAAGGTATGTGCACGCGTGGTGTATATCTACACTTGGAACTGGGGTTGTGAATCCCAGCTCACAGAGACATACTTTAGCTCAAAATACAATGTAGCTGTGGCAGTACAAGTGGTGGGAAGGGCTAGCTGCCTCAAATATGTGCCTAGGGTCTCTGATGGGCATGTCCTTGGTCAGCTAGCCTGTCCCACTGCTGCAGCGACATTAGCACTCTAGCTTGATGAGAGCTAGTACAAGTATGTCTCTTTGAACTGGGAATTACTCTATATACAGTAGTATTTCCACTACTGACAGTGAGAGTTTTTCCTGAATGAAGACTGGAGAATTTGGACACGAAATTTGGTTTGCAAACTCTAACAGTAGCTACTTTAATAGTCAGACTAACATAACTTTACTATATCTTTATTTAAAATTTCCTTTCCCTTCCTGTTCCATTTCATCCTTAAGTTGCTTACCAGCACCTTGCCCCTGGCTGTGGGGTATTTACTAGTATAAAAAGCAACTGCCACTCCCCTCCTATTTTACTCTCCTTGGCAGTCTGAGAGGATCCTCGCTGCAAGGTCTAGTTTGAAAGGAAAAAAAATTACCTTGTCACCTTTCCTGATTGTTCTGACCTGCAGCTTGCTGATTGCTTTCTTTGCAGCATCTCCAAGACGGCGCTGAAAATGCAAAATTGTCCTTTAGTAAAGAGTATATCTTTATGCAGAAGCCATCACCTTATTTTTCTATAGCTAGTTAATAATCTGAAGCAGTTTTACATGAAATAGTAAGGTTCTGCGTAAATGTAAACTGACAGGGCCAGGCAGGTTGCTGTGGGAAATAGCATGCCAGCCCTTTTTCAAACAAAAATGCTGCATGGATTAAAGGCTCCTCAGTTATCGAAGTTTCATTAGGCAAAGCAGCTATAATGCTAATCCAGTGAAGAAAGGACACTGACCTATGACAACACTAAACTATTGCATTATGGGCATTACATGAAAGTAGAAATAGAGATGCATTAAATAATGATTCACTATTTTGGGAGCCTATTTTTTTACATTAATCCCATTGACTTCAGTGAGGTTGCAGGCAGGCACAGCAGTCTGCCTGTGTGCTCTCAACTGTAGGATCAGTGTCTAAGCTTTGCAGTTATATGTCATGAACAGCAGATGAGTCCTACAGTCATGGCTTGGCCATCTACTTTCATTTGCGTTTTTCTTGTTCCTTGTCACCTTTCCTTCCACACTACATACTGAACTTCTTTCCCAGTGACATTTCATAGTGTTTTTCTATTTCTTCTGATACCTAGTGCCCATTTCTGATCTCACTTACACTGGTTTTACAATAGTTTATTGATTTCAATGATGTTTATTGATCTCATTCCTGATTTACACCAGCGTAAATGAAATCAGCCTCTGTGTATGCACATATGACAGCTACTTCCAGAAGAAGTGCAGTGTAGGGATGGGGATTTAAGAAGAGTGGTGACTGTGAGGACATTGCACTTTTAAGGTCTGCAACATTCTGTGTGTCAGAGTTCTAAGAGACATGCCAATTGGAAGCAAACTCCAGCTGGAGTTGGTTAGAAAATAAACCCAAAAATGACGTGAGGCTGTATGTAGGTTGTAAATAGGGACCCACTCACGAAGCAAACTTGATCAATATGTTTCCTTTTTTCCTTTGTTGTTATTCTGATCTATGGCACATACTTCTCACAGCTTTCCTTGAACAAAAGAATCTGACAAGAGTTGAAAACGTTACTTGCAAACTATTTGTTTCTTTAATGTAAATCAAAAGCAGACAGCTAATGTCAAATAAAAAACGAGACATTATGTAGTGCTTCTGGAATTTTTTTTATTATTTATGTTAATGAAATGTCTTATCTTTTTTCGTATGTTCTTCCAGAGAAGAGGACAAGATTAAAGACTGGTTTAAAACTTTGATCTGTTTGTTTTCATGTTTGCCTTTTCTTATCTAACTTAAATGCTGACAACGTTTTTGCTTTCAATGAAAATTTGATCAGGGTGTTTTTTTGTTGTTGTTGTTTTTTTTTTTTAAAGGAATCTTGTTTCACTGGTATATGTTGGAGGAAAAACCATACTTTCGAAGAATCCTTTAAGTGAAATGCATGCTATCAATAACCAAACACTGCCCCCAAAGATAAGAAGTGTTAATATTACAGCATTTATATGTCTGAAGTGGAGCTTCAGGATTTATGGTTATAAATCTCGTAATCTAATTAACACTAGGACATTCAGTCCTGAGCTAGTTGGAGTTACCACTCCTTTGGTGTGGAGGTCCTGCCAGTAAGGGAGATCTATGGTGGTTACACAGAAGGGGTGTCACTGTGGCAAAGAGCCTCGTGCCAGTCCTGAAGAGTGAGTGCTAGCCGATGGTGAGTGAGGGGGTAAAGGGACACCTGTTCTCTCTCAAATTTATTTCCTCCCTTAGTGTATCCTGTTTTCTCCATGTGTGCCTTTGAAGCTCTCTTTTAGCTTTTCAGGGCAGCAATTGTCTTGATCTTCGTGCCTTGCCCAGCACCGAGCATATCATCAGTGCTGAACAAATTATTTTTGAGTTCAATGACAAGACGGGGGGATACTTTAAGATACTTGAAGTTTCCCAGACAAGCTAAGGGAAACGTCATTTGACACAGTGATGAAGTTCACAAAGCTCATTGTCTTGGGAGACTACCACAGCTACAAAGAGGATGGCCCAAAGCTTTGTATTCAAGCTCTCTGCTTTAGGTCTCTCGCAGGTAACATACGCATGCACAGCATGATGGACTGGATCCTCATACTGAATGTGGACACAGGAAATAGAAATTCTCCTCATTTGTGAACAGAGACTTGATTTGTGAACCCTACTGCAGGCAGAACTTGCTCCAGCGTTTCGTTGCCTGATGATATCTCATCATGGTCCAGCCATTCCCCAAAATATCATGGAGCCGACAAAGTTTAAAAAAAAAATTTATTTACAGCCAACTCCTCCCTAACAAGAAAGCAGGGAGAAGAGGAATAAGTAACAGACAACTCCTGCTATATACTGCTATCAGCTGTCTGGCACTGAAGCACCCTCTCGTATCCCACATGACACAGAGTAAACTCTAGAGATGCTGGTGGAAAATGTAGTTTGACAAACTGACACAGGAATTTTTATTAACCTATGTCATTGCTGTGAAGGAGGCAAAGAGAGCTGCAGCAGCAGAAGTAACTCTGCAGAATATTTCCAGAACATAGTTTTGTAATCCCAAATTGTTTCTACTCAGCCCTACAACCTAATGTCTCTTGATGCAAACAATTCTCACTGCTTTTCACAGAGAAGATCTCTTGCATACAGGATGTCCATTCAGGACAACAAGCTGAGCAACGAACCAGAAGCTACAATGACTTCCTTCTAAGAATTCAGTTCATTTGCACAAGCGGCATCATGGAAGTACAAACAGGTATCAGGAAAGCCACCTGGTTCCTGCCCTTGCTGGCTGATAAAGAGTACAGTTTGGGCACTTTACCAGAAGGACTGTCAACACCTATCTTTTACCCTAAACCATGCCACAGTCCAACGAGTACCAAAGACAACAGTTAAACCTGTTCTTTTCTTGTGGGGTAAGCATGACTTTACATTTGGGAGCCTGAAATTTAAACTAGAGGCCCAAATTTTCAAACAGATTTATGAAAATGTGATTGCAAATACGGCTGGCACACATAATTGTATGCGCAAAAGCCCACACTGGCAGATGTTTACATGCACACATGGATAACTGCCCGGATAACTGCCAATCTACATACAGAGTTACCCATTGGTAAACACACAAAATAGTAATGTGCACATATTTTGTGGGACACGTAAGAAACTCTAAATTTCAACCACAAAAGTAATTCACAACAGAGAGGCCATGAGGGAAGAGCCCTCCACTTTTCTGATTGTTGATCATGACGTGGACTTGTTGCTCTCTGGATGGATCACAGTCAGTTCCTTCTAGAATCTGAGCTCAATCCCACTAGGGCAGAGCTACCAACTACCCTGCATGTAGGAAGAGAGTGGGCCTGGGAAAGAAGGCCACAATGAAAGGAAAGAGGAGCCTCTTGAGAAGTAGACATGAGGTGGAGCACCCTTGTCAGGGAGTGAAGATCTAGTGCAATGGGAAGAGGATTTAGTGCAGGTGGATCTGTGGGGAAGGTAAGGCATGGGGGAGGGGACCAACTGGAATAGTAGGTTGGTGCAATCAAGCGAAGTAATTCAGAAACGCTCTTTTCCTACAACAATATCACAACCTTCATACTTAGAGGGTAATGTCACATCCTTCAACTTAATGGCCAGTTGCTTCATCCCATTCCTGTTATGCAGTGCCTGAACTGCCAGTTATAAAAGGCTCCTTCTACAGAGAGAAGGTCTGAGCTGCTCTGGATAGCCTAGCTAGTGAGTTAGCAGCTAACCCTAGAAACAGCGAATATGAAAGACCTCAGCACAGATAGTTGGCCTCGGTAGGTCTAGGATCTTCTGTGACACAGAAAATGTGCACAGCCCCTGGCTTAAATGCACTGGATTTTAAAGACTTCAAATCTGTTTTATCAAACCCTAGTTAAATGAATCTCAGTCACAGCTTTTGGCATTTTCAGAGATATCCAGCCAGTCTGTAAAGCCAGCCTTTATTGTACTCTGGAGTGGGGACTGGGAATATTGCCTTTTCTAAACTGGCCAACTGGTTGATTCCCCCTTAATTTGAAACGCTATTTATCCAAAAGGTTATGGCTGGGACCCTAGCTCTTTGGATAAATGGGGCTGTACTTTATTGGACTAAATGAAATACAAATAGAAAAAGCATACTTCTCAAACTTGGCTGATGATGCAGGCACTACTGCCTATATAAGGCTTTCTACAAGTAAGCACAGTATCTTTGTACAAAGACACAGACACACACAATGATTATAATGGGAAAAGCCTTTGAGTACCACGACAAAAAGGAGTCAGATTTAAACTCTACCCAAGCAAAGAAAAACAAGCTGCTGCTCTCTCTTACATGTAAGAAGATACAGTATCTCAGGACAGGAGTGTTGCTAGCCTATCCCTGTACCACAAACAAAAATGCCAAAGATAAGAAAAATAGAACATTAGAAAAACTGAGATAACCCTCACAGAAAGGGCAAGTCTGAGTTGTGCTCTTTTGTCAACTCCTTACATTAATGATCGCAGGAGGCATGAAAGAGAAAAACAATGAAGCAGGCATGTTGCTATGGTTTCCTCTGCCCAGCTGCCAATGATGTAAAAACTTCTCTCTCTCCCCATCTGTGCTCTCTCTTTCCCTATCTTCCTGAGGATTTTACACATTTTTGAAAATCTGCAGCCTCTTCTATCTCAGCTGACCAACATCTCACTTGCTACAGGCACTGCTTTGGCTACTGCATGGACTCCCCTCTCTTGCTACAGTGTGACATTATTCCATGTCCAAATCCCCTGTCCGAGAAGGAGAAAGAAACTGGAGGAAGAAAGGAAAAATAGTAAGAGAGTAAAATAGAGTTGAGAGAGTAAGAAATCAGTTGCCTGAGGAAACTTTGCTTCTGGACCTCAACTGAACACACTGACATGCCTTGTTTATGTTTACCTTAATGAGCTATTGACTTATAAATTAAAAAAACCCTCACTTTATCTGATCTGCCTAGGATTAAATAGCAATCACAGACCCAATTTGAGGCTTTTGAGACTGGAGGCATGGTACACACTTCTGCGCCGGCAGACCCTGTACTGTGTTGAATCAATATCCATTGTGGTTGCTGAGAAGAAATCAACCTATATGTCACTGTCCAAGTATCAACATTAGCACTTTTTCTCTTTACTTCAAAACATTTTTGGTATACTGCTATCATCATCATAGCATACCAGCTGGTACTGCCTGCCTGAAACTCCAGCCCTGTTAGCAGTATTTGATTGTTGGGAAAGGGTTAAGTGGGTTCTGACGACTTATTACCCCACTTGGATAAAAGGGAGATTGGCCTGGCCCTGTCCAGAGGGAATAGTCCTTAGATAGGAACATTAGAAGCAGTCAAGCCTGGAAAGTAGTTTTGAGCCAAGCTTTGATATCTTATTGTTAATTTCTATGCTAATCAAACTAAAGCTCAGTAAGTTGGTGAGTTTAGACTCTACATAGTGTGTGGGCTATGGGGAGGGATATTTCACCTACCTCTGACATGAAGCCCCCTGAGATGGAACATGGCAATTATCTTACAAACAACGCACAATGGTTTACAGCAGAACATGAAGAATACTTTGTTTCAGAGTACAGCCGTGTTAGTCTGTATCTGCAAAAAGAACAGGAGTACTTGTGGCACCCTAGAGACTAAAATTTATTTGAGCATAAGCTTTCGTGGGCTACGAAAGCTTATGCTCAAATAAATGAAGAATACAGTATCCTATTAAAATTGCAGGGAGAATTTATTTAGGCAGAGGGTAATTATTTCAGCAGGCACTAGGCCACAGCTCCCAGGATAGTCAACTCCTTATCTTGCAAACAAAATGTCATGAGATCTTTAATGACCACAAATGATCAGACTTAGTTTTACTTCTCTTATGAAAGATGGTAGCAGTAAATAAGGCCTGGTCCACACTAAAAAGGAGGTTCGAATTAGGGTACGCAAATTCAGCTACGGGAATAGCGTAGCTGAATTCGAAGTACCCTAATTCGACTACTCATCCGTCCAGACGCGGCGGGGCGAACTCCGCGGCTCCCCCGTCGACTCCACGACTGCCGTTTGCAGTGGTGGAGTACCGGAGTCAACCGCGGCACTTCCAGAGTTCGAACTATCGCGTCTAGATCAGACGCAATAGTTCGAACTCCGTGAAGTCGAACTCACCGCGTCGACCCACGCGGTGAGTATGGACCTGCCCTAAGAATCAGTGAAGGGATATAACGTATGTCCAGCATAATAGGGTAAAGCAAGCTCTTAGAAACAAATTCCCTGACTATAGGAAATAGGTGGATCTTGCCTTTGGTTCAATGACTATCCATTGTCATCATGAATGACTATGTTTTGATAACGTCAAAATGTTTTGATCTGAAGCTTTTCCAATATTTCCATTCACTGAAAGTTTTCAAAAAATGCCATTTTAGGTTTGACCCAAAAATGAACATTTGTTTTAACTTTTCACAGCTTCCAGCAAACCAAAAAAATCCACTATTTGCCCAGCTCTGGACAAGAGCTGTTTGTAGTACCTCAAATGCTTGGTTCCCAAGAATGGTGACAATTTTAGTTGATCAAATTCATAAAGTGAATTTTTACTTTGTGCATAGCAACCTCACAAAACCCTTGAAAAGTGTTTATTGAAATGAAAATCTGTTATAGTTCAAAACTGATAGGTTTGTGGGATGAAGAGCAGCTTCTACTTAGAAATGTAAAGAATAAATTCTCCACTGAAAATACAGTATGGAATTTTGGGCAATAAGAACGTAATTATCTCCGCTGGAATTCAGACAGCACACCAAAGACAATGTGTTCAATACAGGCATAACATGTCTGTTTGTCAGAAGTTTTGGGCATACTAGTGAGTATGTTCCTAGTTGATGATGTGGGTACCATAACTGTGCATGCAATCAAGTAATTACACATGGAATCACATTCATTTCAATACCATACCTGCAAACAATGATTTACTAATAACCAACATTACTTCATTTACATGTTCAGCAGTCAGTGTCAACGGCCTGAGAGGGGAATAGATGTCTTTATGCAAAGACCCTTATGGAGAGGTTTTAGTATTTGTGAATAAAATATTTTAAAATTAAAACACTTTTTCATTCTTTTCCCCCTCTTCAGTTATGGCACACCCTTTTCTGTGCACAAACTTACTGTTCTGCAGTCACCTTTGACTAGGGCTTAAATTCATTTATATGCATTTCTAGGTCACTTAGATAAATGTACAAAGGGAATCTTTCCCCTTAGATATAGTATTATCTTTCTGATTATTTCTTGTACTATGTGTAAGTAAATGCCAATTGTACACAAATATTTAATTCTCTTTTCATTATTTAACATCAGTTGGAGTGATGGTGAGAAGAAATGAAAACTCATGTCCTTTAAACATCTTGCTTCCTACCCTACTGTCTATGCAAAGAACATATTTATATAGGTTTCTCTTCCTTGAGTACTGTCTACCCTTCTGGAAGTCTTTTGATTTCCCAAAGATGTTGGCACCTCTACCACAACCCATTTCCCTTTTTGTCCTTTGCTACCTCATATTAGTGGTTCCCCCAAGACAAAAATTTTATTTAAACTTTAAATCACAAGGTGATGCTCTTAGGAGGATAAATGGCCATTTAAAGCAATGCAGGACAAACCCCAAAGCCCATTCACATGTTCCTCACCTGGTTTCTGTCTCTGGCATTTGCATATCGGAATCTCTGGATATAATAGAAGACCAGCCAAGCCAGGGAGATGATCATCAACACGATGAAGGAGATGGAGACAAACACCACTGAGGTACGGCTGACGTATTTCTGCAAGTTGCGTGTTCCAATTGTTATATACATCATTACAGTAACATTCCTCTCCAGCAGACTCACTATCTCTTTTCCTTTAGGCTCAGGAATCATTATTGCTACAACATCTTCTACACCTGTCAGATAGGAGGGGGAGGGGGAGAAACAATAAGAAAAAACAGGAACAGCAGCAGCCACAAAAGAAAATGAGTCAGCCATGGCACAGTGAAAAGAGCTCAACAGTGACAAAATAAAACCTTCCCCTCATTCTGCAGCATGCTGTTTTTTATTGCGAGGTAAGCCGGACAAAATCCAGCAGATGACTTTGGTTTCAGCTGTAACCAGTTACACAATATGGTCCAGCATACTGAGCCTCAAGGGTGGTTGTGTGACTAAGGGAAGTTTTATGGGTCGGCACAAACACAGTTTTCCACTGCTATTGAGGCTTATACGGAAGATATAGACATGGAGTAGCTGTGTGCTACAAGCACAAACACATGTATTGTGCTCTGCCTGCATGCTGCACACTTTATGGGTCTGTAAAAGGAAACAATTAACATGTTTCCTCTCTACATCCAAGAACTCAAACTGGAATTTTTAAAACATATGTTCGGATCCTGAGATCTGATCTTTCTGCCTCTGGTGTAGCTCAGGATGGCATGATGTGTGTTAGAAAAAAGTACACAGAAGAAAACTGTCTAAGCAACCAAGGGAGCAAAATCTGCTCTTACACTAGTTTAAGATTTAGATTAACTCTATTGAATGGAGTTACTCTGGATTTCCAATGATGTAACAGACCTAATGTTGACCAAAGGCATCTGATGCTTTTGGAGAAAGCAAAACAGTATTGTCAGGATGATAGCCAGGTGACGTTAAATGTTCCACATTCATTCGCAGCAACATTTCCAGCATACAGTCAATATAAAGCTTGAAAATGAGGGAGATATTAGGAGGATAAGGGACAAAGGAAACAAGCATGGTAAGATTCACTACAGGTCCCTTTTACCAGGTGATTTAAAGATGGATCCAATTACATCTTTTCTTTCAAAAATATTACAGGTTAGTAAATTAATTATCCAACTTTACTCTCTTTCCATCTGAAATACATTTTTGTTTTATTACTCTACTTTAGTTAGAGGTGTCAGACCGCTGGTCTGCTTGATGTATTAATCCAGTGCCCATGATAGATTCAGATTCTGGCAAATACAAGCTTTCATAAATATGTAACAAAATAAAAAATGTCTAGCCCTTGTGGTTGCAATGATAACCTTCTGAATGTGATCTGTTGTAGTGTAGGCAGCCCAAAACAGCTCAGGGGATGTGAACTGATTCCATTCATCTTAATGGGGAATTTATCTAATAAGTGGTATAACTGAAAGTGTAATTTGGCCTTTCAAACAGAATGAATTTGACATGTTTGCTCTAGTGGCAAAGGGCGCTTTGAAATAGAAGGGACACTGTGTAAAGGTTTGTGGAGGGGGGGAGCGGAAAGAACCATTATTAACTTTTGCCTTATCTCGCTGAATGGAAAAAAGGCAGCAGTCAAATGCATTTGGAGAATGGTACATACATCTCATTAAGGATTCAACTGTTCACAATATATTGCTGATGACCCTCAACTTTGCTGCTCAAACTCATCTCTTCAAATGTTTCCTGTGCGCTTTGGATTCACCAGAGTCAGAGCACTGACAACACCACAGGAGACTGCACTCCAGGGCCATGCCTTTGACAGAGAACCTACGCTGCACATGTGGGCTCAGTGCTCCCCACCCACTTATCTCATCTCTCAGGGGCTAATAAATAGTTTAGCTCTCTTTGGGATGTACCTTAGTAAATTAACCCAAGAACCGTGTAAAATTTGACAGATTGCAAAAAACAATAAAGCAGCATATTAGGAAACTGAGATTAAACAACAGGTAAATAGTTTCAAATACTCCTCAGCATGAACTCAGTTTCACCTAAATAGGTGCAAACCTTGGAATTTTATCAGGCAAAGACAGACTGAAATGCTCACTTCTTTAGAGATCACTGGTTGTGTCAGTCACTCCAGGCTGTTAAATTCTTGCTATTTCTCTCTCACCACCAGCTATGTTTCACCCTTTCAGGTCAGCATGCCCATATTTCTGTCAGCCCTTTTTCCCTCCTCAGGCCTCTACTATGAATGCCTTCCATTACTGAACCAGACATGAAGCCCATGTTTTATTGGCATAAATATAACATCTGTGCAGATGCCATATCTTAGGAAACGTAGTATTTTCAGTCCCTTTGCTCTCAAGCCCCCCAACATCTCAAAAAACTCCTGAGGGCGCAGGAACAAATGATCCCACTGTGCAGAAAGAACAGCAAATATGCAGGCAGAGAAATCTTTGGTGAGCTTAAACACAAAAAGGAAGCTTACAAGAAGTGGAAACTTGGACAGATAACTAGGCAGGAGTATACAAATATTGCTTGAGTATGCCAGGGTGTAATCAGGAAGGCCAAAGCACAATTGGAGTTGCAGCTAGCAAGGGATGTGACGGGTAACAAGAAGATTTTCTACAGATATGTTAGCAATAAGGTGGTGGTCAGGGAAAAAGTGTGGGACCCTTACTGAATGGGGGAGGCAACCTAGTGACAGATGATGTGGAAAAAGCTGAAGTACTCAATGCTTTTTTTGCCTTGATCTTCAGACAAGGTCAGCTCCCAGACTGCTGCACTGAGCAGCACAGTACGGGGAGAAAGTGAGCAGTCCTCAGTGGTGAACCAACAGGTTAAGGACTATTTAGAAAAGTATGAATTGGATGAATGGACTATAAGGTGGATAGAAAGCTGGCTAGATCGTCAGGCTCAATGGGTAGTGATCAATGGCTCAATGTCTAGTTGGCAGCTGGTATCAAGCGGAGTCCCCCTGGGGCTGGTTTTGTTCAACATCTTCATTAATGATCTGGATGTTGGGATGGATTGCACCCTCAGTAAGTTCACGGATAACACTAAGCTGGGGGGAGACACTTACAATTTTGTATACTTTTAATCCGGGGTGGGGAAGCTACAGCCCGTGGGCTGGATCCGGCCTGCTGCTTCATTTCATCTGGCCCACAGCAAGTCTCAGCGCCGTGGGCCAGAAGCTCCAAGTCTCAGCACCCCCAACCAGGAGCTGGAGCTGCAAGCCCTGCTGTGGGGGAAAGCTAGGGCTGCCATGCTGTTCCAGCTCCTGGAAGTGACCAGCATGTCCCTGTGGACCCTAGGAGCAGGGGCAATCAGGGAAGCTCTGTGTGCTGCCCCCAACGCCGGCTCCCCAGCTCCCACTGGCCAGGAGCCGCGACCATTGGGAGCTGTGGGGGTGGTGCCTGCAGGCATGGGTAGCACAAACCACGCAGAGCCCCCTGGCACCTCTACCTAGGGGTTGGACATGCCGGCCACTTCCGGGAACAGTGCGGAGCCAGGCCTGGCAGGGAGCCTGCCTGAGCCCTGCTGAATGGAAGCAACCTGCGGTAAGTGCTGCCCGGCCAGAGCTCGGACATCGAACCCTCAGCCCCAGGTCAGAACCCTCTCCTGCACCCTAACCCCATCCCAGACCCCAGACTCCTGACCCAGGTCATTTGTACCTAACCTATCACTCAAATCAGCCTCTGCACCAGATGACTGGAGAATAGCTAATGTAACACCAATTTTTAAAAAAGGCTCCAGAGGCAACTGTGGCAATTACAGGCCATTAAGCCTAACTTCAATACTAGGCAAATTGGTTGAAACTACAGTAGTAAACAGAATTACCAGACACTTAGGTGAACATTGTATGTTGGGGAAGAGTCAACATGACTTTTGTAAATGGAAATCATGCCTCACCCCTCTATTAGAATTCTTTGGGCATGCGGATATGTATGATCCAGTTGATATAGTGTACTTGGACTTTCAGAAAGCCTTTGAGAAGGCTCCACACCAAAGGTTCTTAAGCAAAGTAAGCTGACTGCGAAGAGATACAAAGGGATCTCACTAAACTGGGTGACTGGGCAACAAAATAGCAAATGAAATTCAACATTGATAAGTGCAAAGTAAGCATATTGGAAAAAATAATCCCAGCTATACATACAGAATGCTGGGGTTTAAATTAGCTGTCATCACTCAAGAATGAGATCTTGGCAATTTCATGGATAGTTCTCTGAAAACATCTACATTGGAAGAATGTTAGGAACCATTAGGAAAAGAGATAGCAAGACAGTAAATATAATGCCACTATAGAAATCCATGGTATACACCTCACACCTTAAATACTGCATGCAATTCTCGTCACCCCATCCTGAAAAAAATATTAGAATTGGAAAAGGTACAGAGAAAGGCAGCAAAAATGATTAGGGATATGGAACAGCTTCCATATGAGCAGAGATTAAAAAGACTGGGCCTGTTCGTCTTAGAAAAGCGATAACTAAGGTGAGATATGAAAGAGGTCTATAAAATCAAGAATTGTGTGCAGAAAGTGAATAGGAAAATGTTATTTACCTTTTCACATAACACAAGAACCAGGGGTCACCCAATGAAATTAATAGGCAGCAGGGTTAAGGAAATTTCTTTACATAGTGCATAGTCAACCTGTGGAACTCATTGCCAGGGAATGCTATGAACATCAAAAGTATAACTGGGTTCAAAAAAGAATCTGGTAAGTTCAAGAAAAACAGGTCCATGAATGACTATTAGCCAAAATGGTCAGGGACATAACCACATGTTCTGTGTCCCCCTAAACCTCTGACCTTCAGATGCTGGGAATAGATCACTTGATAATTACCCTGTTCTGTTAATTCCCTCTGAAGCATCTGACATTGGCTACAGTCGGAAGAGAGGATACTGGGCTTGATGGACTATTGGTCTCACCTAGTATGGCCATTCTTACATTATTATTTCTAGATGGAGTATAGATGCACACCTAGTAGAATTTCCAAAAGCACCTACACAGGGTTAAGCACTTAACTCCCATTGAAATTAACTAACTGATTCGGCAGTTTTGAAAATCCCACTCAACATCTAACTACCTTTCAAAATTTGGCACTAAGGGACTTGCCTTCAAGGTCACACAGGAAGTCTATTGCCAAGCAGGAAATTGAATCCAGGGCTCCCATCCTTCCTCTAGAAAGGTTTACCATCACATTGTTCTCTAGATCTTGAAGTGTCCTAACTAAAGCAGGAAAGGAGAGGGAATCACGTGACATCACTACCTCTATTAGGTCAGGTTACTACTGTTACCCCTCCAGAGAATATTGCTTTCTTTCCCCAGCTTAATTCTTCTTCTTCTTCTTCCTTATTTTTCCCTTTTTGCCTTCTGACTAATAAGAGCCCATCTTAACCAGATAGGACATGTTTATCCTTGGAGCATTCCTGTGACCCAAGAAAGGTAAACCGAAAAGAATGACCTACCAGTCTCGTCAGTTTGCCAGGGTTCAAGGTGGCTAACGAGGGCATGGATCAGATGCCATACCTGTAATTTTCCAAGCCAACATGCAAGTAAGAGATGGATAGAAGCTTCACTTTTATCTTTTGCTGTTCCTTTCTTGCTGCCCTGTACGCCTTCATCTTGTTTTTATTTAAAAACAAAACAAAAACACCCCCCAAAATGAAGACATCTCCCCCTCAGAACTGGACTTCAAAAACTACCCTCCTCCCCCAAGAGCTACCATTATAACTAACTGTGTCATTTCTCCAATAAGGGAATTTAACATAGTCTTTAATACCACGTGAAACACTATGAAAAATAACTTTTCCTTTTAAAGGCCTTGATAAAACCAATGGGAAAGGTAATAAGAAAGACTGTTAAAAAAGATTAATTTTCTAAGTGTAAATACTTTAACTGATTCTTATCTTTTTCTGTATTTATTAAAAAGTTAAAATGTATTTTATGGTGGCTGTACACAATGGAAGTAGGCCAGATATAATGCTGCACACACTCCGGATCACACTTAGGTGTTTAATTCTGCATCAGTAAAACAAGAGTTCTCCAGCAAGATTCTCTCTCCATTTATAAGTACAATGGACATTCTATGCTTGTGTATTCTTATAACAATAAAATACTTGAAGACAGCACAGAGAATATCTCCTAATTCAAAATCTCTGATTATTATTTTTAAAAGGGCATTTTCAGAAAAATTTGGCTGTTTTATTTCTTTTTTCTGGGGTGGGAGGAGGAGAAACTATTTTCAGGGTCTTGTCCCAACTTCCTCCACCTAACTCTCTGACCTCAGTTCCACGCACTAGCCCTCAACACTTCCAAATTTTATGCCCACTGCTCATCATAGCTGAGCATCACTTTTTCATTTGTGTTACCTCCACCTGTCGGAAGATGGCACTTGCATTTCCTCCCAACAAGCCACTCTGCAATTTTCCCCCTTCATATCTTGCTTCAAAACTCCTTGTGTCTGATTGCGCCTACACGTTTGTTTTCTTCATTCTTGCATCCTCTCCTTTTTCTCTGTGTGACGGTACATGCTATCACAAACTTTTGCCATTACAAAGCACTCTGATATTTTGCAGCAAAGATGCTACATAAATACGCTGCAGGAAAAATATACTGAACACACCTACACGGTGTAAAAATGGAAAGTCAGAAGACAGCTGTAGCAAAACATGAGCATATAGAGCTTTCTGAGAGAAATAACTTGATGGCCTGGCTTCACATTCAAGATTTGTTTAAAATTCCACCGAGTTACTGATCAGAGCTCAAAGGCACAGTAAGGATTATTGTTCAAGTGACTGGATCGCTATACCTGGATTTTTATTCTCAAATATCATATTGCAAAGAAAAGAGAAACAACAAGAGCTTTATGTTCACATTCCCCCTTCTCTGCTTAGTAAAATATTTGTTTTCTTTTAGCTTCATATCAAATTACACATGGCGAGGCCCAGCCTGTGGGAAACCCATTCAAAGCAGAGGAAAAGAGAACAGTCACAGCTAATTAATGTAGGTATTCTATTGATATGTTCCAGTGTAGCTTAACCGTTATGTTTAAAAGCATATCAGATAATATACAAAGATGTTTCTCTTAAGCATATGCATGTGCATTAAATGTAAAAAGACATCTCCCATTGCAGTTGTTGTTAAAAATATGGCAATGCCCTAGTGGCAGTTTATTACCTACGTATTTTTTTCTATTTCTGCCCAAAATCAGTGCAGAGTTTGCCATGAATTTTTAAGCAGTTGTCAGGGTGAATCATAGTGAATCATGAATCAAAATGATTGCAGGCTGCAATGAATGGATTTTTTTTGAGGGGGGCCCCTTAGGAAACATTTAACATTTCAATGCTCCTCTCTTTGTGTATCAATCATAAAACAAGTTAGGTAGAACTTGTAAGGCTCTGAGTTGGTTTAAATCACTTTAATTTGCTGTGTCATAAACAGATAGTTAAGGGTTAATGTCTCTTTTACCTGTAAAGGGTTAACCCGCTCAGTGAACCTGACAGACACCTGACCAGAGGACCAATCAAGGGACAAGATAATTTCAAATCTCTGTGGAGGGAAGTCTTTGTTTGTGTTCTGTGTTGGGGGGTGGGGGTGGGGTGTTCTCTCTTTGGATCTAAGAGGGGCCAGATGTATATCCAGGCTCTCCAAGCTTCCTGAAATATTCTCTTCTATTCAGTATAGTGAGTATTAGAAAGGCGGATTAGTCTTTTGATTGATTTCTGTATTTGCAAATGTGTGTTTGCTGGAACAATATTTTACCTCTTTGCTGTATTTGTACTGATGCTAGCTCTCTAGTTTCATAAGCTGTACCCTGTAAACTTCCATCTGGATTTTACAGAGCTAAATTTTACCTTTTCTTTTTTTCTTTAATTAAAAGCTTTTCTTTTTAAGAACCTGTTTGATTTTTCCCTTGTTTGAGACCCCAGGGGATTAGTCTGACTCACCAGGGATAGGTGGGGGGAAGATGAATCCCTCTTTGTTTTAGATTCAAGGAGTTTGAATCAAACTCCTCACACCTTCTATGGGCCATCTTAATTATCACTTCAAAAAGTTTTTTTTCCTCCTGCTAACGATAGCTCATCTCAATTGATTAGACTCTGCCTGTTGGTATGCATACTTCCACCTTTTCATGTTCTCTGTATGTATAAATATCCCCTGTCTGTGTGTTCCATTCTATGCATCCGAAGAAATGAGCTGCAGCTCACGAAAGCTCATGCTAAAATAAATTTGTTAGTCTTTAAGGTGCCACAAGTACTCCTGTTTTTTTCTGTGAATCAAAGTAGTTTTCCCTGACGACCAAGGGAGGGAAAGTCTGGGAGGGGGAATGATTTATTTCCCTTTGTGTTAAGATCCCAGGAGTTTGGATCTGGGTTCCCCCGGGAAAGGTTTGGGGGAACAGAGAGTGTGCCAGACACTAAAACCTGGCTGGTGGCAGTGGTACCAGATCTAAGCTTAGAAGGATCCATGCAGGTCCCCATCTTTTGGACGCTAAAGTTCAAAGTGGGGAACAAACCTATGACATGCTGAAACACACTTATCTAATCAAATGTGTTTAGGTTGAGTGAATTGTGTGATGCGTGGCCAACCTTTCAGCAACTTTTCTGTTTCAAACCAGACTTCACTTTAGGATTACACAGAAGCGCCAATCACATTGTGTCAGCGGGTAATCGATGGAACTGGGCATTGTGACTGGATAGCGGCAATACTGAAAAGATGTGTTCTGGCTTAGCCTCCAAAGAGACTCTTTTCTAGTCAGTGGGCCAAATACATCCCTGGTACATCTTCATTAATGTTAATACACCAAGTGGTAGTGACTCCATTCATTCAGCAGAGTTAACCAAAGATGAATTTGGCCCAAAATACTGAGAGTTACTCTTTCTTCTCCATCCCAGTCTGCAGGAGAAGGGGTCATGCAGAGCTTCTCTTTGCTACTTGGAAAGTGGGCTCAAAGCCTCTGCAGCACGTCCTCCTTATGGAGATGCTCTTCATCCAGTCCTGGGTCTGTGTGGAAGAGAGGAGAGAGTTGAGGAGGAGGAAGAAAGCCAGGGAAAGAGTGAGTGGGGTGGGTGCAGGGCTCAGGATGGGGAAAGGTTCTCTCCCTCTGGCCTTATGGAAATTAGCTGGAAAAAGTTAATACAGCCTTAAAGGCAGGCAGAATAACTTTACTACTATCCAAACCATTTTTCCAAATCTGGCCATGAACTTACTCCTCAGGTACACACCAAATTGCAAGTTTCAATGTCCACTCATTGTTGGGTAATTTGTGTGCATCTGCAGTGAAGAAAAGAAAAGGATGATGGGGGGGGAGATATGGTATTAATTATATAGTACTGTAAAAGTGAAGGGTTTAGCCCTTCAAATTCAAAAATGGCTGAATAGATTTTGCACTGTCTTTGGGAAATGAAGCAGCATAGAAAACTTTAGACAAAAGGATTTATGCAGCTTTGCCACCTTGACCATGTTGCTGGCTGTCAAACAAATGGCATTATTTGTGGATTTTGTTCTGGGAGCTTTAGAGGTGTTATTGAAAATACTTTATTCCCCTAGTTAGTAGTCTGGTAGGGTAACAGAAGGCTGCATCTTTAATGCTCTGTCAATTTTCGGGTGAGCATTAAAAATGTGATGTTTGATACAGTACAGAAAAAAAAAATTCTTTAGGCTGCCAATTGCCTGAGTTTAGTTAAAGGACAAATGAATTATTTGAACAAAATTCAGCAGATTTAGGAAATCCTCTATAAAATCTTTCTATTATGCAAATGAAGGTTTCTCCTAATCAAACACAGACACTATATGTGGTAAAATACTTTCTCTTCAAATTTTAATGTGGCTGGTAACCAAACCTCAAACAGTATTTAGGACTTAGGAGCTGCTCTTATGACTCAGATTAATGATCTACCAAGACCAGTATCCTGTCCCTGACAGTAGCCAGCAGCAGATACTTCAGATAAAGGTGCAAGAAACTGTAACAAATCTTTTTTTTTTTTTACTCCTGGATTAAATAGTTTTATTTTCCATACGAAAGTTAGTATCTGAAATGGTAAAGCAAACCTCATCAGGTTCTTATTGTCATTCCCATTATTACTGCAGAAATGGAGGAGAATCTACTAGTATCCCCTAGAAGTACCAATATGGACATCATAGGTGGTTTGAGCCAGCTCAATGGTTCTATTTCCCACATGTTTAGTGGAGCCATTTCTGTACACAGCGACTTAATATCTTGCTGATTCTGGGCTCTTTCTCACAACAGCTGCTGCTGACGTGTACATTTGTGAGAGTGGGTTTTTACAGTAGGCTTTATCATTTTTACAGTATTTTAAAGACAAAATTATAGTATTTTTAAAATAAAATATTACATTTTATTACATGATAGAATCTTTAACACACAGTCTCTGACCCAGCAAGAAAGTCAGTAACTAACACAATAAAAATTACTTGGCATCTTTCACCTGGTATTTCTTAGTTTACTGTTCATAAAGGATGAAGCTATCATCATAATCCTTTGGTTAAAAAAAGTACTCTCCTTATAACCATGTTGTTCTGTTTCTTTCCTATTAACATTATATTGGGAATTGCCATCTGATTCGCATATATGCATTTTAATATAAAGTTTAATTACTTATAACCTGCTTCTTCACTATAATTTCCACAAGTGCAATGAGAAGTACAAACTCATTATGACAACCCATTAAAAGTTCAACTATGTTCATACTGCTTAACAACATGTTTGCACTAAACTAGGAAATTATAAAAACAGCAGATAACCCCTGACTTTTAACAAACATCCTAGAAAAATAAACATGGGTTTAAATCACAGCTGCGTGAACTCAACCTAGTTTTGCAAGCCCAAATAGTTCAAGAAGTTTACAAAACATTGAACTCTATGAGCTTCTGTCATTCCAGAGAAGAACCAATATAACAACTCCTTTTAGATTTTACTTATACCAGCCATGAAACATTACATTTCATAGATAAATAGTCTGAGAGGTGCAACCGGGGTGCCTAATTAACCTGAGGCCTTAGACACACAATACCTATCAAAGAGCTCAACTGTGCAACTGAAAGTTGAATTTCCCTATGGGCAGATGAAAGATGAGGTTGGATCATAGGCAGAGAAACTTGCAGGAGTCAGTGCATTACTGAAAAAAAGGAGCAGGAACTCCTTTCTGTGTAGGAAAGACAAATCAGAAGCAGTAGGAGCTGGAACAGACTCAGGCTCCGCACTCTCTGGTCTAGGGGTAAGGGCAGAGGAAGAATGGGAATGGAGA
Organism: Mauremys reevesii; assembly: GCF_016161935.1. Taxonomy (NCBI): domain Eukaryota; kingdom Metazoa; phylum Chordata; order Testudines; family Geoemydidae; genus Mauremys; species Mauremys reevesii. The sequence goes on from NC_052627.1 coordinate 52,461,248, forward strand.
GCATAACTGACAGAGCCTTATAGCCTGTTCCCCGTAAGGTGGCTTTACAATATTGTGTCATGGGTTTTTCTTGAAAGATGGAGGAAAGGAGACTGTAGGGAGGTTTGGCTGGGGCTTGTCCCCCTCTGGGGCGGTGGGGAGCCAGACCGCCTCGCTACTTCAGTCAGGTGTGTCGGGGAATTAGCTTGGCTGTGCGGCAAACAGTCAGCAGCTCCGGCCCTCTGGCAGGGGCTGAGCAAACAGGTTCAATATAAGCAGGCCCAGGCCCTGGGTCAGGGCGGGGCAACAAACAGTCAGTAGCTCAGGCCCTTAGGCAGGGGCTAGGGTGACCAGATGGGATGAAGAAAATATTGGGACACATTGGGGGGGGGGCGGAAAACAAAACAAAACAACACACCAGGAGGGCTGCATCGGGTTTCATAAGTTGTATGGAGGGCCGGTTAGGGAACAAGGTGGTGGCCTGGCCCCCACCTCCTATCTGCCCCCCCCCACCCCTGGGGACTCCTGCCTCATCCAACCTCCCCTGTTCCCTGACAGCCCCTCTGGGATCCCTGCCCCATCCACACATCCCCGCTCCCTGTCCCTGACCGCCCCCGGACCCCCACGGCCCCATCCAACTCCCCCTCTCATTCCTGATGGTCCCCTCCGGGACCCCTGCCCCATCCAACCCCCCCTCTCCCTGCCCCCTGCTGCCCCATCCAACCCCCTCCTTCCTGATTGCCCCCAGGACCCCTGCCCCCATTCAATCCCCCGTTTCCCTCCCCAACCACCATCCATACCCCTGCTCCCGACCACCACCCCGAACTCCCCTGCCCTCTATCCAACCCCCCCAGCCGCTGCCACCACCACGCAGCTCAGAGCACTGGGTCAGGCTGGGCTCTGCAGCTGCGCTGCCCCAGGAGCTCACAACCCCGCTGCCCAGAGCACTGCGCTGATGGCAGAGCGAGCAATGCTGAGGCTGCGGGGGAGGGGCTGAGGGCTAGCCTCCTGGGCCAGGAGCTCGGGGACTAGGCAGGATGGTCCTGCGGGCCACGTCATAGTTTGCCCACCCCTGTGCTAGATGCACTTCTGCCTGGAGTAGACGGGAAGTATTGGATCTCCTGGGCCTGTGGGGAGAAGAGGCTGTGCAAGCACAGCTATGGACCAGCCACAGAAATGTGGACATCTATAAACATATTGGATGGGGATGCAGGCAAACGGGTACAGCCTGGGATCAGCAGGAGTGCTGTGTGAAAGCAAAAGAACTGCACGCGGTTGCCCTGTAAATCTGCTGCTTTTACAACATGCGCCACACCATACTTGGCAGAGACCTTACCAGCACCACAAAGGCCACCATGAACCAACGGAAGGAGCCCAAGACAGAGATCCCTGCTATGAACAGTGTGAGGGAGGAGGTGGGAGATATGGAGGGTGGCTTCAGCCATGTCACGAGCCAGGAGCTGTTCAAAGATTCTGCCACAGTGTAACTAGCCTTGCCAGCTGAGCATGGATGACTCCAGTGAAGGGGAAGGGACATCAAGTAAGCGTATGCATGCAATTTTCCTTACAATGTTTAAGTTGTAAGGGTGCCTTGCCCATTCCCAATTAACACAACACAGAAATCGACTTTTGCTTGTTTTACTCATACAAAACGAGGCGGAGATACAACAAACAGAGGGTGGCCTGGCAGCATTGAGATAGTAGTAGCAACTGTGTGCTCTGTGCCTATGTTACCCTCAGGAGTGAGATATCAGCTAAAACTCCCGCCGCTTGTGGAAACAGTGCCAATATTCAGTAACACTGCCCTATACTTGTACCCATGAATAAGGATCAAAATCACCCCGCCCTACCCTATACTCATATGGGAAGAAGGGAAGGAGTTTTGAAACGTCTCTTTCCTTTTCCATTGTGACTGTGAATCCAGTGGTACCTCTGTCTCTTTTTATCAGCAACATTTGACATGGTTGCCTAAATGGGTGCCCTCTCCCCACTAGCGGAATGCCTGACCCTGATGAGGAGAAGAAAGAAGAGTAGAGAAGACATGCTCACCAAGATCCTGCAAGGCAGTGCTGCATCCAGCTGCGAACAAAAGGCTTGGAGGGCCAATATGACTGATAGCACGGAGAAGGAAAGAGAGGACAGGAGCAAGGACGAGGAGTCCCAGCAGAACAAGGAGAGAGAAATGCATCAGGACATACTGGGGCTTCTCAGACAGTAACTGAAATGCTCCAGACCCTGGTTGACCTAGGTCCAGGAATCCCAGACTCTCCACCCTTAGCAGTCCTTGGAGAACTCTCTAGTCACTGCTCCCTACCCGTGTTCCCGCTAGTTTTCCCCACCCATGTGTGGAATGAATTTTGGTATGTGCACCAATATGGAGGTGATGTGTCACTCATCACCTTCAAATTGGTGCACATAACAAAATTCATGGGGTGGGGCCGAGGGGTTTGGAGTGTGGGAGGGGGCTCAGGGCTTGGGCAGAGACTTGGGGTGCAGGGGTGTCAGGACTCTGTCTGGGCCCAGGGATATGGGGCTCAGGACTGGGGCAGAGGGCTGGGGTGCAGGAGGTGAAGGCTCTGGGGTGAGGCCAGGGATGAGGGATTTGGGGTGCAGGAGGGTGCTCAGGGCATACGGCCCAGCTCTCTTTCCCCGCGGCAGCAGCACCTGGGCTGGCGGGGGAGAAGCACCTCTACACACTGCAGCAGCTCTGGGGTTGGGGCTGCAGGATAGGCGCTTCTCCCCAAGCACCAACAGTTCCAGGTCATGTCGCCTCGGCCTCACCTGGGTCAGGGCTGCTCCGGCTGCGCTGCCCCAGCAGGTCTGGGCAACCCATCTGTGGCTGGATCCGGGCCACTCCGGCCGTGCTTGGGGCTGGCCCGGGCCATGCTGCAGCAGAGTTGGGGACAGGGGAGAGGTGCCCCGGCCGTGGCAGGTTGGGGGCCAGGCTAGGTGGGAGCCAGGGGAGGGGCGCTCCTCTCTCAGCCATGGCAGGTCCATAGGCGAGTTCCTTGAGTGCCTGCACAGTGCTAAATAGGCTGCTGCATGGCTGCGCAACTTACAGGGAACTTAGCTCCTTATATCCCCCAACATACCATGTGGTATCATGGGCCGCATCCTTACCCCTACCACTCCACATTGGGAAACAGCAAGGAAAACCACAGCGTCACACACACTGACCTGTGAGAACTATGCCTGGTGTATGTGTAGCCACAACAGGCTACATTTGTGCACTGAAATGGACAGAAATGTGCTGCCTTTCCAATTTTAAAGTTCCACTCTGTTAATTTATATGTTAAAAATTTGTATAACATTTTGCAGAGATCTGCAGGCATTGTTTTTCTGCACTGTTTTTCCCACTCAAATTTCTATTTTTGGAAAATACAATTATCGTTATTAGTTCACAATATATTTCAGAACGCATTGTGGTACTCAAAGCACACAGTACTTGAAAATGTACAGCAAGCACCACATAATCCATATATTCAGAAAAATACTCAGTCGTATTTATAAACGTCCTGCAAGCACTACACAGTTCTTTGCAGCACCCAAAGCTCTGGGTCCAGAGCACAGTCCAGCACAGAACAATACTGTTGCTGACTGCTAGAATTCTCTTTCAAAGTCTCCCTCAACTACATAGCTCCATGTTCAGGTATTGTAATGGAATTGTGTCTGCCTGTTCAAAGTCAGCGCAGTCGCTCCCCCTCTGACCTCCACCCTAGTGGCGGGTTTTCCTTCCTTGCCTCACAGATATTATGCCAGACACAACAGGCAGCTATAACCATTGGGATATTTTTCTCACTGGGATCCAGTTCAGTGAATAACCACCACTAGCATCTCTTCAATCTATCAAAAGCACATTCAGCTGTCATTCTGCATCTGCTGTGCTGGTAGTTGAATCTTTCCTTGGTGCTGTCAAAGTGGCCAGTGTATGGCTTCATCAGCTAGGGGAGCAAGGCGTAGGCTGGGTTCCCCAGAATCACTATGGTTATTTCAATATCACCCATAGAATCAGCTGGGAAAGTCCTGGCTTGCAGCTTTCTGAAGTCTTGTGTTCTTAAAGATTCAAGCATCATTCATCTTCCCTGATCAGCCCACACTGATGTCAATGAAGCATCCCTGATGACTCACTAATGCTTGAATAACCATAGAAAAGTAGCCTTTTCTGTTGATGTACTCTGTAGCAAGGTGGGCTGATGCCAAAATAGGGATATATACATGTCATCTATTGCCTCACCGCACTTTTGGAACCCCATTGCTGCAAATCCATCCAGTATGCCCTGCACTTTGAGAGTCACAGTCCTGCATAGCGGGAGGTGATTAATGGCTCTGCACGACAATGGCCTCCATTGTTGATCTTCCAACTCCAAAATGATTTCCCATGGACTGGTAGCCCGTTGCAACCTTCCAGAGTGAGATTGACAGTGGAGAAGCAAATGGCAATGCAGCTCTTGTTCTGGTGTCCCTGTGCTGAAGGACTGGGGCAAGCCTGGCACACAGATCCAGGATGTGGCCTTTTGTATCAAAATGTTCTCCTGTCACCACTTTATAATGCAATCCCAGCAGTCAGTGCTCATTTCTCAGGGCCAGAAGCAGCCCTCTGTCTGGAGCTGCTCTGTGAATACCACGAACAAGTTTGAATTGTTTTTCACTATGTCCCTTAGCAAATGGTCCTTGAAATAGTCGTCATGTCCCTCACTGTTGTACTTCCTGAGAGTCTGACAATACAGGAGAACAGTGTATCCTATATTGGCAATGTTCATGAGGTTAGTACAGAGCTCTGCAGGCTCCATGATTCTCTCAGAGAAGGTGGACACCAAAAAGTGCCATGTGGGTTTGCGGGATTTAAAAAAATAATGTATGAAAAGTTTGGGATATGGATAACATTATGGGATGGAGAAGGCTGCATGCTGGGAACTTGACTCCTAGTTCCCAGAGATCCCCTGTCCCACAGCAAAAGTTTCCCAAAAGGTATTTTGCTGGACAGTGGCACTTGGCACACGGGGACACCTGCCCATGGTGCACTGCACGTTGCATCAACACAAGCACACAATGAGTACGCACAGCATTGACACAAGCAGTCAAACATACACATGCTTGAGTAATGTACAAACTTCGGTGGCTGAATGCAGACTTAACTTGCACTGACCAAAGTCTGTGGTATAGATACAGCAACTAATGTTGTTATGAGAACAGAACTTTTTTCTATTTAAATCCACAGTCTTTGCCTTGCAGTGATGGAGGACTTCTCCATTTAAAATTTTTTGTATTTTAAAAAACAAAGAAAAATCCCTTTACTTGTGCTCTCTCCCTCATTCCTCTTTGACCCTCCTTTCAGCTTTTGTCTCCTTGGTCCCTGGCCCCTCTTCCCGTGCTTTCTCCTGAAAATGCAGGAACCAGTGAACGGTTAGGTGACACATTCTTAGGAAGTTAGTCCTTTAAGGGGGAAAATCCATTACTTTATTAATTTGCTATAGGTTTTGATCCTTTTGCCATGAACCACTTTTCACTCCAGCAGCATAAGTGTTTAATAGGATAATTCATATCAATGGAGCTCTTCTTTACTGGTCATTTAATGACTGGCTACAATAATAAGCAACTGAAATGACATTTTTCTACTTGGTCATTAAATGAACAATAAAAACCTCCAGTGGACCCATTGTTGGCTAATTAGATTTCTTTCAGTGTTATGATTAGACAGAGACAAGATGTGCTGGCTGTGATCTTTTCTAAGGCACAGTCTAAGCCACTGTTTAGAAGGACAAAGACATTTCTGCTTGTGTTGCTTTAATCAATGTCAGTCTTGCCAAAGGCCCGAATAAACTGTGGCAAAACAACAAAACAAAACCAGTCTCCAGTGGAAGAAGTACATTTTTCCTGGACTTAGTTGAACTAACTAAAGGATTGAAGTTCTTTGTGGAAAACACACTGACGATACCAATGAACTGTAATTCTGTTATTTATTTTTATCCGATTACAAATGCCATAAAAGGTGCTGTAAACATCTAGGAGTTAAAGGTTCCATCAGACACCATTAAAGTCTTTCCATAGTTGCTATCATAGCCAGTGAAGTATTTTTATTACAAGTGCTAGTAATGTACCCTGATGATCACTCTAGAACTCTCCTTTGTTTTCTAATCTATACACACCTTTAATGGAACAATTTACTGCCACTATAAATTCTTTTTCTATTCTACTCCCAGCTTAAATTCTGAGACTCAAGTTAGACTTTGAGAAAAGTCTTCAGATTGTAATCTATACAGTTTGATCTTGCCATTTATAGCACCCTTTACAGGGGCTTTACAACCATGGCATGCTCAACTTAATAGTAAAACACAAAATTGCTAAAAGAATAATGTATCATTTATTATTAAAATATATCTATTCAACATGATGGGTCATAATCAGCCCTAGTCTAAGCAGAAACAACTCCATTTACGTCAGTGTAGCTATGCTGAGGCTGAGGGAAATTTAACTTTACATCTTCATAGTACAGTAAAAACACACAGCACTGCTATACTAGATAAATATTTTTATCTTCATTTTGCAAACAGGAAAACTAAAGCATAGGGGTTGAGTGACTTGCCCAAGGCCACACAGAGAAGAATGGCACAGCTAGGAATATAACACAGGAATATCTGATTCCAAGGCATGTCTTGGACTCCATGCAGGTCCACATAAGCAGCAAAACGTGGGGCAGGAGGTCCCGGGTATGGCATGGCCCCGACCATGAGGCAGAGGTACGCATTCTCAAGTGCGGAGACGGAGGCAAGGAGCAAGCGCTGCTGCTCCTCTAACAGGATGGGAGGAGAGAGTGAGAGAGAAGAGTGGCTAGAGCGTCTGCTATTTTCATAGAATGGAAGGTGGAGCCACTGCTCCTTTAAGAGTGGCAGAAGGAGTGAGAAGCAGAGGGTTATCCCAGAGGAACTGGGCTGCTCAGGAGGCTACCAGCAGCAGTGACGCTCTGCCCCCCAAAAGGAGATGGTGGTGTGCTGGAGAACAGAGCTGTTTCTAATGGGGCAATAATTGCTAGGAAGAACTGAGTAAAGAAGGAAGTGATTTATTCAGTTGATTTTGGTGAGGGATAAGAATGGACTGGGCCAGAGATCATTTCTGACAGAGTGAACAATTACCAATGTAGTAAAATATGTGGATGTGGAGGTGTGGTTTTGGGAGAGTGACAGTGCAGGCATTTTTCACTTGTGCAAGTGGATGTTGGGGAAGTTATTCAAGTTCTGTTCTTACTCTTATCCAAAACCATATGAGCAGTGGACAGAAACAAGCTGTGCCTCATCAGCAATGAAGAAACCCAACACCTGATCCTGCCAGATCCAACCCAGACAGTTTGGGGTTGCTTGCTGGCCCTCATTCCCCTTCAAAGAAAGTCCTAAGCGCCGCCAAACAGGGGGAAGCACTGGGAGGGTGGGAGGGGGAGGAGGTGGAGAAGAGGAACTTGTGCAATGCTCCCTTGTAAAGTCAGCCAAATGACGTTATAAGGGAGCATTGTACAACTTTAAATGAGTATGTTCCCTAATGGAGCAGTGACGTAACTTCAAAACAATGTTAAGCGGGAGGATGTTAAGTGAGGAGTTACTGTACTGTCCCTACCAGCGCTTCTATTGGTGTAACTTATGTCGCTCAGAGGGGTGTTTTGGTCACATCCCTGAGCAACATAAATTAGTTAGCTACTGTAGACATAGCCTAAGGTCTACTAACCAAACTAACAGAACAGTATACCCTCTTCTATACAGAGAGCCAGATAAGAGTCTACCGCTTCAGAAAAAAAAAACACAGCCACCACCAAAAACAGAATCCTTACATATAAGCCCATGCTGTATGCAATCCAGAAAGTTTAAAAGCTTGAGGTTATGAAAACTGACAAACATCCAAAAATACTAATGAAGATTGCATACTAAGGACACGGGAACTTTTGTGTGAGCTAGCAGGTATTTCCTATGTAAAAGAACAAAGGTGATCCAATAGTCAGGAAGCCATTAACAAATTAGAGAACTCATTTAGACTGGCTGAAACACACTGCAGTTCCTGGTAGATTCTGATCTTCATTTCAAGCCATCCACTACTTACTTAGACAGCCATGCAACAAACAGGTTCACTGCCACAATCCTGGAACATTTATAATTAATTTCTGCCTCTCTCTCTCTCTCTCTCTGAGAGATGCTTCCTACTTGAGTAGAATTCAAAAGGTTGAGCACCATAATCACTCAAAATAGGAAGGTTAAAAACGAACAGGAACTGTGAATAAATACTGAAAGAAATCTATAGCTAGAGTGAGCTGTTTATAAAGAGATCTTATATAAAAACTTATACTAACAAACAGGAAAACGAAAGAAAAAGACAAATATGCAAAGTCAGACATCAGGCAGAGGAAAACAGACAATGACATTTCTAACTTCTAAAACAGCAGGGGAAGACAGAGCTCTCTCCTGCAAGTTCCTGAGCATCCTTCACTCCCACTGATTTTGATAAGAATTGAAGGCTCAGCAGCATCACACAAAATCAAGCCCTAATTCAAGAACCCAGGGTCTAACAATTCCAAATGGGACCTTTGAACATTCCCAGATGATAAATATTTACCAATGCTATTATATAACAATTGTAACAATTTCCTAGTGGTGGCCATCTTGTGCTCTAAGATGTAAGCGTTCATTTAATAAAATAAATTTGTTAGTCTTTAAGGTGCCACAAGTACTCCTGTTTTTTTTGCGGATACAGACTAACACGGCTGCTACTCTGAAACCGTTTAAAACATGAGTCTCTAGTCATTGTGGTCACAGAGACATTTTTCAAAGTGTGATCAGAACGTAAACTGATGCCATGAGACTGCACTAACTACTTTTGAGGGAATTCTGATTATGGCAGCATGTGGATGGAGCTTTGGTTGTGGACCAAGTTCAGAAGAGTACCACTATTCCCCACCTGCCTCTGTGCTTTCCTCAGGAGTGTTTATTCTTTATTACAGTTTTAGCATCCATATGCAGAAATACAACTTTAATCTTTATTTCTTGTTAGCTTTGTGAAAAAATTTTAACTGGTTATCAAGAAATTAAAAATGTCCAGATTTCTATTTACTATAACCCATTAAAGTCAGATTACTTGTACAAAACTCTAAAAGGTTATATGCACTGATGTGAACATGGACATAATGAGAAACCGACACACTAGTATTGATAAACATAGAGGCTGTATTTAAAACTATTACCTAACTGGTGTAACCACCCCAAACTACCTGGCAGGGATGTTCCAGTGAGGATCTCAGCTGGCAGTGGCACCATTAGCTCCAGTGGACTATAAATCTGAGGGGGGAGTGTGAAGGCCATGCCCCCGCTACAGGCATGCAAAAGTCCCTGACTGGAAGCCAGAGTCCTCAACTGCTCCCTTCTTCCACACTGGAGGGAAGGTAAATAAAAGATATGGGGAGCTACAAGCTGTACCATACATGGAAATGCAACTTCTCATCATGCAATGCTGTGCCCAGGACCAAATGCCCAGACAGCCCACTGGATTATAGGGAGATCAATAGGGTCCTGTCCAACTCACCAGCTGCACTGGAACCTGCCAAAGTTGCAGGAACTGTAATTTAACCTCTCCCCCCTGCCCCAAAACACCCAAAACCAAATCCAGACCTCCTGGATGCTGAATGGAAGGTGAAAGTCACCACACAACAGTTTGCCAGTTTTACCGTGTGGGAAAAATCCCTTTCAGACCTCAGAACTGGAGATCTGCCTAGTTCCAGCGTCACTCGAGATCCAGCAACTAGGTTAAGAACGAGACGGGCAGGACTGAAACAAGTTACTAACAATGCTTACATCACCAGGCAGCAAACTGTATCAACTAGCTTCATGCTCCCCTACCATCAAACAGGAGCCCCCAGCACCAGGGGAAAAAGAAGCAGCAGCCCTCACATGCTGTAGGCAAAGCAAGTGGGAGAGAGGAAAAGAAAAGGGGCACAGAGAAACACCGCTGCAGCTGCTCCCAGTTGAATCTCTCACTGCTTGCTCCCACCAAAGCCACAACCCAGCTAGTATGGTGAGCAGTTGTGTTATTTGGCTTTTATGTTAGAAAAGCTTAAGAGCTTTGATTTTATTGTGGCTTCTTGAAAAGAACCAACCAACCAGAAAAGAAAGAATTTATTCCTGATTGATTTTACCTTAGAAATATCAGTCTTGCCTTTCCTGTAAGAGTCCTTGGGTTACTCAGATGTGGATAACGGTAACTTCTCCCCTTTCAAATAAGGATAGAAAAGTGCTACAGCTTAAACAAAGAGAGCTTTTCTCCCAATTTTAACTAAATAGGTGTTAACAAAATAAAGGGTCTGTTCCTCATATGGAAGCCAAGAGTAAAAGTGTCTTGTACATTCTGAATAAAATTCACTGTCCCTCTCAGTAGATCAAGTTTTATTTCATTGGTATCACTGACATCATTAGCCTGCTAGTTCTATGGTTGTCCACAGAATCCCCAAGAGCAGACAAGAATTGCATTTCTAATTTAAAAAATTAAAAAAAAAGGAAAAGAAAATGTTAGGCCTTGCCTATATTAAAATATGCACAAGTTTAAACTTAGTTTTTAAAATTGATTTAGTTAAACCAACGCAACCCCCCTATTATTATTGGCAAAACCGGACAGTCTCTACACAAAACAATAAATGGACACAAATCAGACATCAAGAATTATAACATTCAAAAACCAGTTGGAGAACACTTCAACCTCTGGTCACTCGATTACAGACCTCAAAATCGCAATAGTCCAACAAAAAACCCTTCAAAAACAGACTCCAATGAGAAACTGCAGACTTGGACTTAATTTCAAACTTGACACCATTAAACTAGGCTTGAATAAAGACTGGGAGTGGATGGGTCATTACACAAAGTACAAACTATTTCCCTACGCTAATTTTCCCCTACTGTTACTCACACCTTCTTGTCAACTGTTGGAAATGGGCCACCCTGATTATCACTAGAAAAGGTTTTCATTTTTTTTCCTCCTGCTGATAATAGCCCACCTTAACTGATTACTCTTGTTATAGTTAGTATGGCTACACCCATTTTTTCATGTCATATATGTATCTTCCTACTGCATTTTCCACTGCATGCATCCGATTAAGTGGATTTTAGCCCACAAAAGCTTATGCTCAAATAAATTTGTTAGTCTCTAAGGTGCCACAAGTGCTCCTCACTCTTTTTCCTATTATCAATGTAAACCAGGTTCAAATCAATTTAAGACAGTCTACATAAGGGTTTGCATAAGGTTAAACACACAGATTTAAAGATCAACTTTTGATATAGAAAGGCCTTAGAGCAGGAGTGGGCAAACTATGGCCTGCGGGCCACATCTGGCCTGCAGGACCGTCTTACCCAGCCCTCGAGCTCCTGGCCCCGGAGGCTAGTCCCTGGCCCCTCCCCTGCTGTCACCCCTCCCCTGCAGCCTCAGCTTGCTCCGCCACTGGCGCAATGCTCTGGGTGGCAGGGCTGTGAGCTCCTGAGGCAGCACAGCAGCAGCGCTCAGCCTGACCCAGTGCTCTGTGCTGTGTGCTGTCGGCGTGGCCTGGCTCCAGCCGGGCGGTGTGGCTGTAGCGCCGCCAGCCACTGGTGCTCCAGGCAGGGGAGTTTGGGGTCAGGGGCAGGGGTGTGGATGGTGGTCAGGGGGAAAATGGGGTTGAATGGGGGCAGGAGTCCCGGGGGGGGGCAGAACGGGTGGTTGGATGGGGCGGCGGGGGTCTGAGGGCGGTGAGGGGCCAGAGAGCGGGGGTGTGTGGATGGGGCAGGGGTCCCAGAGGGGCTGTCAGGGAACAGGGGGTTTGGATGGGGCAGGAGTCCGGGGGAGGGGGAGTGGGAGGCAGATAGGAGGTGGGGGCCAGGCCACGACCGCCTCCCGTAACTGGCCCTCCATACAATTTACAAAACCGATGCAGCCCTCAGGCCAAAAAGTTTGCCTGCCCCTGCCTTAGAGGGGGGAAAAAAGCTTGCAGGTCTTTTTAATATAACATAAAGAAGAAATATCTGGCACAAACCACTCCCACCCCACACTTCTCACATCATCTTTAGTGACATGTTACTTTGAGGATGAAATTCAGTAAAACATGTTCAGTTTTAATGATGCAGAAACACACCAAGTCACAGAAGCTAGAGATACAATTGAGGACAGAGCACTTTAAAAAGGAGATATGTACAATACTTTGAAGATTTTTTTTTTTTTAAATGAGGGGGTTTGATTCCTGGATATTTTTTCCTGGATTTTTTCCAACTAAGCTATTTTTCTGGTCCTTCTATATACATCAGACCGATTGGTTCAGTTGTGGGGCTAATTTAATCCTGTCTGCTTCTAGACAGCATAATTAAACAAACCTGATTTACAAGTTAAAACAATGCCTGGTAGGAGGAAATAAAATGCAGCTAAAATTATCTGTTGATACCATGTCTGCTGAGCCCACTCTGTCCTGGTCTTCTAACAATACACTACTGAGCTGAGCAAGTAGGATTAGCATCATAGACACAACTTCTCTGTATTTGATTTGTTCTGGAAGTTCTGATCCCATAGAAAGCTTGTGCTATTCTTTACAATCATAACACTTTACTCATCTACAGCAGCTGTAATAAGGGGGGTAAATATTATCCCCTCAGAGAGGAGAAATGACTTGCACAAAGTCACATAGTAAATCAATAGCACAGCCACAAGCAGAACTCTGGTCTCCTGACTCTGTCCCATGCTCTAATCTCTAGGCCACATTCACCTAGACTCAGATTCATAGACTAACACCAGAAGGGACCATCATGATCATCCAGTCTGACCGATTGCACATTGCAGGCCACAGAACCTTGACCACCCGTTCCTGTAACAGATCCTTAACCTCTGGCTGAGCTACTGAATTCCTCAAATCATTATTTAGACTTCAAGTTACAGACTCCACCATTTACTCCTTGTTTAAATCAGCAAGTGACCCATGTCCCATGATGTAGAGGAAGGCCAAAAATAAAATAAATAATAAATAATAAATAATAATAATAATAATAATTAGTCCAGGGTTTCTGCCATCTGACTTGGGAGAAAATTCCTTCCTGACCCCACATATAGTGATCCGTTAGATCCTGAGCATATCAGCAAGATTCACCAGTCAGACACCTGGGAAAGAGTTCACCATAGTACCTCAGAGCTCTCTCCCTATTCCATCTCTGGACATTGTGGATATTGCTACTAGCAATCACAGATGGGCTACAATGGCATCATACCATCTCATCCATACACTTATCAAGCTCAGTCTTGAAGCCAGATAGGTTTTTTTGCCCCCACTATTCCCCTTGGGAGGCTGTTCCAGAACTTCAGTCCTGTGATGGTTAGAAACCTTCATCAAATTTCAAGCCTAAACTTGTTGATGGCCAGTTTATATCCATTTGTTCTTCTGCCAACATTGGCCCTTCGTTTTGCTACTACAGCACAGGCCAGAGCAGAGCACACAAGGCACTTGTTTTGTGTGCACTCCCATTTACTAATCACTTAAGAAACTGAAAAAGATGTTAATTCTTACATTGACTTCCTATAATCTCCCAGAAATATCTAGTTATGTTCCCTGGAAAGAGGCATACAACAGAAACTGCATCATATATAAAAATGCTAAACTACTGCAGATAAAATTTGCAGATGACACACAGACTGGCAAAGCAGTAAATAATGAGGAAGACAGGGCAGTCATATAGAGTGATCTAGACCTCTTGGGAAACTGGGTCCATTCAAATAAAATGAAATACAACTAAATGCAAAATTATTAAGGCACTCGCGCAATTAAACAGATTAATAGACTAAACAATAGAATTAAATTAAACAGATTAAACAACCAACAATAGAATACCATTTATTTAAATATTTTTGGATGTTTTCTACATTTTCAAATATATTGATTTCAATTACAACACGGCATACAAAGAAAGTATTTCCACTGTAAAAAAAAATAATTTTCTTCAATTCATCTAATACAAGTTTTGCAGTGCAATCTCTATCATGAAAGTTGAACTTACAAATGTAGAATTGTGTAAAAAAATGCATTCAAAAATAAAACAATGTAAAATTTTAGAGCCTGCAAGTCCACTCCGTCTTACTTCTTGTTCAGCCAATCGTTCAGACATACAAGTTTGTTTACATTTGCTGGAGATAATGCTGCTGGCTTCTTGTTTACAATGTCACCTGAAAGTGAGAACAGGTGTTCTCATGGCACTGTTGTAGCCAGCATCACAAGATATTTGTGTGCCAGATGTGCTAAAGAGTCATATGTCCCTTCAACCACCATTACGGGGGATATGCGTTCATGTTGATGATTGGTTCTACTTGATAACAATCCAAAGCAGCGAGGACTGTTGCATGTTCATTTTCATTATCTGAGTCAGATGCCACCAGCAGGTTGATTTTCTTTTTTGGTGGTTTGGGTTCTGTAGTTTCCACACCGGAGTGTTGCTCTTTTAAGACTTCTGAAAGCATGCTCCACACCTCATCCCTCTCAGATTTTGGAAGGCACTTCAGATTCTTAAACCTTGGGTCGAGTGCTATAGCTATCTTTAGAAATCTCACATTGGTACCTTCTTTGCGTTTTGTCAAATCTGCAGTGAAAGTGTTCTTAAAATGAACATGTGCTGGGTCATCATCCAAGACTGCTATAACACAAAATATATGGCAGAATATGGGTAAAACAGAGGAGGGGACATACAATTCTCCCCCAAGGAGTTTGGTCACAAATATAATTCATGCATTTTATTTTTAACGAGTGTCATTAGCATGGAAGCATGTCCTCTGGAATGGTGGCCAAAGCATGAAGGGGCATATGAATGGTTAGCATATCTGGCACGTAAATACTTGCAATGCCAGCTACAAAAATGCCATGCAAATACCTGTTCTCACTTTCTGGTGACACTGTAAATAAGAACAAGGCAGCATTATCTTGTGTAAATGTAAATAAACTTGTTTGTCTTAGCGATTGGCCAAACAAGAAGTAGGACTGGGTGGACTTGTAGACTCTGAAGTTTTATATTGTTCTGTTTTTGAGTGCAGTTATGTAAAAAATAAATAAATAAATAAATCTACATTTGTAAATTGCACTTTCATGACAAAGATTGCACTATAGTACTTGTCTGAGGTGAACTGAAAAATACTATTACTTTTATCATTTTTACAGTGTAAATATTTGTAATAAAAATAATATACACTTTGATTTCAATTACAACATAGAATACAATATTTATGAAAATGTAGAAAAATATCCAAAATATTTAATAAATTTCAATTGGTATTCTATTGTTTAACAGTGCAGTTAAAACTGCAATTAATCACAATTAATTTTGAGTTAATCGCATGAGTTAATTGCGATTAATTGACAGCCCTAAAAATTATACATATAGGAAGAAAGAATGAAGGCCATATCTACAGAATGGGAGTCTATATCCTGAAAAGCAATGACCGAAGTATTTAAGTGGTCATAATGAACCAAAAACTCAGCATTGCATTGGGAGCTCATGGTGTGCCAAGAAGGGCTAATACAATTTCCAGATTTTGCCTTTGTAGATGACACTGGTGAGACCAATACTGGAATACTGCATACAGAGCAGGCATCCATTTTAGAAAGGATGTTGAAAAACTGGAGATGGTGCAGAAGAAGAGCCACAAAGTCATCTCAGGGCTGGACACAAACCTTTCAGTGAGGGACAGAGCACTCAGTCTGTTTAGCTTATCCACAAGAAAACAGATTACAGTGTACAGTATTTTTATGGGAAGAAAATGCCAGGTTCTAAAGGGCTCTTTCATCTAGCAGAGAAAGGCATAACAAGAACCAATGGTTGGAAGCTGAAGCCAGACAAATTCAAATTAGAAATAAGGCACTTTTAAAACAAAAGTAAACAAAAAGTGAGGGTAAAAAACCACCAGTACATACTACCAAGGGAAGAGATGGATTCCCCATCTCGTGGAGCCTTCAAATCAAAACTGGACACCTTTCTGGAAGATAGGCTTTAGCCTAACACAAGTTACTGAGTTCAGTACAGGGGAAAAAGCACAGGAGGGCAGACTACATGATCTAATGTTCCCTTCTAGCTTTAAAAAATCTTATGTGTCCACCATGATTCATCAATTTTCACAATGTGCATCCTGACTTTTTTAAATCTGAAAACTAGGGATGATAAATTCATTTTGCCCCATTTCAAACTCACTCGCACACAATGGCACTGAAATTTGACTCAAACGTGCAAATTAATCTTTTTTTCATCCCTTAGGTGAAAAAAGGAGCAGTCTGTGTGTAGTGTAGTTAGCAGTACTTTCCACAGCAGCAGTAACTTCCAGCTGGGATTCAATTTAATGTAACCCAGATTGGTGATACTTGGAAGCTAGCCTGCGAACAACAGTGCCAGAGAGAAACAGATATTGTTGGTATCAGCCTCAACAAAGAACCCCTTTAATATTCATTATAGTGCTTTCACCATAAGGACAAGACAAGGAGAGAGAATGATTGCAATGTAAAACTACAAACCACCTGTAGACAAGCCTTTACCTCCAAGTGCTCAAGTGCAGTGTTTCAGGTTTTTTCTTTTCAGTTTAGCATCCCCATTAGCTGTTCTGGTTCCATAACAATCTGTTGTTTTTTTCTGGCCTACCCCTCCTGCAAGGTCACTACTCAATCCATTCCTCCTCCAAGAGGGAAAGAAAAGTTCAAAAATAGGAAACTCTGAATTTAATTGCCTTCAAGCCCATCTCCCAATATCTATCTGGAACATGGAATTTTTTCTTCAAAACCCATGCACACCCTCTTGGTCTGGGGTAGAGAGAAGGAAACCCAGGACTACCCTCTCCTTTGGGTTACAGTCCAGGGACCCTATGGCAGATAAAGAGAGTGTTCCTTTGATCCCTCCGCCACTTTTGAGATGCACCTACCTGTATCCTGTTTGTCAATGTTTTCATCAGGTCTTCAGTGCTATCCCCATGTGCATCTATGGTTCCTCACAGCTTCTCCTTAGACAGATATGAAGGTGCTTTCTTGAGCACTGTTCCTAGTCGTTCTCTGAAGCAGCAGAGTTCTATTACAAGATGTTCTCTGTCTATCACCTTTAGAGAAGTCGATATGTCCCTCCTCCAATCAGTTCTCCCTCAGCCCTTTTCCTGGAGCTGGGGGTTTGTGTCTCAGGCCTTTTGCCTTGGAATAGTCAGCTGCAAGACTTCTGCCAGCTCCCTTCATCTGAACATCCTTGCCAATTAACCTTCCAGTTTGGAGGCTTCAGCAGGCCAGCCTTCTCCTGCAAACATCTGCCTTTGTTCTGAGGGAAAATGCAGCCTTTATGCTGGCCTCCTTCTCCCAGTTCATCTCCCAACTGGTTGGGGAAGAAAGGAGCCTTGCACTGCGCACTCTGCCAGGCTCCAGATCCCAGGCTTTTAAAGAAACAGAGTCTACCTTTATTCCAACCACCACTTCTTCTTGGGACCACTTCCTCTCTATCCCGATTGCTTCATAGGTCCTTGTATATCTTTACTTGGCCTTCCAAAATCCTTAAAGGGCCATGTCAGATGGCAGGGTGGGCTGGCCACTAGGCACAACTGCCCTTAAGGGCAGGCCACCCTTTCCCCACCCTGAAAGGAAAAAACCCACTACGGATTAAAATAAAAGAGAAAATGTTGCAGACTTGAACCCAGAAAATAGTTGGTATCGATTACCAAACCTCACACTCCACAATGTACACTCATCCCTAATTACAACTGCCTACCAGGACCAAAATGTTTTTAATATGCAATCTTCTCAAGAAAATTAAACATAGTATATGAATATCTACATCTCAGAAAAAAATATTTGTACTTCTGTAGAGACAATGTTCATCTCCACTGATTTTTATATTTATATTATATTTTTATATATACAAAAGCACCTTTTTTAATGCTTTTCTGTACTCCACAGAAGAACAAAATTTTGTTCTGGGCTTTCATACTTCTTAAATCTGTGCAGATACATCATAGCTATATAAAAACCTACTATGACAGATAAATTGATGGCAAAATAGTAGCATTATGCACTACAATGCCCATCTGTAACCATTAATATTCAAACATACAATTTCTGGGGTTGAGGACTGGGACTTGGACATGGATTTCCATTCAGAATTGATATGTTCTCTATGGGTCTGATCCCACTCCCATTGAAATAAACATTAAAACTCCCATTGACTTAAATGGTGCAGAATCACGCCCTAACCTCTAAGGTCAAAAATTTAATACCTGGGGGTCTAGAGGTAGGCACTTAAATCCATATTTAAGTACATAAAAGTGGCCTAGTTTTCAGAAGTGCTAAGCACCCACATTTTTACATAAAGTTGAAGGGAGGGGAAGACACCTAGCACATAATGAAACCAGGCCACTCTTATTTAGAAGAGTAAGCTTAGATATCAAATTTTAAAATTTTGGCTTACAGGCCTTCTTTTCTCACCACAGGATATCAGTAATTCCCACTCATTTGTATGGGAGTTACACACATCTTGTGGCAGAAGAATAGGGCTCCAAATGTCCTGGCAGGTGTAAGAGCTAAACATGGTTTTAAACAATTACATGTCCCAGTGTTTTAAGGGATGTAATGCCTAACAAAGCAGAATTGTGCACTTCATGGAGCACCTTTAAAAACTCAATGTCCACATGAACCACTGCCACAAGTATATACAGAATGATGCAACTCCACACTCTTAATTCAAAGTTACAATTGTTCCCAATGACTTGTTTTGAGGGACCTTTCCCCTCCAGAGAAACAAAGAAATTCACTCCACATCTGCAAAATGCATTTGCCACTGCCAAATATTTGTGGGCATGGTATTATGCAGTGGTGTTGTAGCCGTGTCAGTCCGAAGATATTAGAGTGACAAGGTGCGTGAGGTCACATCTCCTATTGGTCCAACTTCTGGGCATGGTATTGTAACTCTGGTGTTCCTTTCAAACATAATGTTTCTCTTTTCTTAAAAAAAAGATAGCCTTATTGTTAGATCACTGCCATAAAAGCCTGTAGAAGTATGTGTGACATTCTGTACCTTGGGGGAGCATCCTGTAACCCCCCACATTCTTCCTCATCTGTATATAATTGTGATATTACATATAAAGCATGCCTTGTAAGGTACCAGGGGAAAGGTTATGATCTGCTGAAAGTTATTTCTCTATCCATATATGTGTATTGTTAATGCATGTGAAGTTATGAGAATTGTGTTGTATGGTGGTCACTAAAGCATGCTGGAAGTTGGGGAATCAGCCAGTTATTAGCTCCCCAGAAGCAACAGCAAGTAACCGACACCTGGGTGGGGTATGAAACAGCCCATCAACAGCCATTGTCCAGCAAGGCAGCTACAATGCAATGACTCACCTGCATGAGGCCACACCAGGGGAACTGTAACCTTGCTTGGAGAGACTCAGCAATGTCCCCTAGATATGTCTGGACTTGTTTTCATACTACTAAAATTTGTGCAGAGCTTAGATACATCATAGCTATATAAAAACCTACTACGACAGATAAATTGACAGCAAAATGGACTGAGGGTGTAAAACAGAGAGAGTGGACACATACTGGGCCCTTCTCCTGATCCCACCTACACTGCAAGGAACTAAGACACTGAGAGGAAGACAAGACTCCAACAGAAGAGATTGTTCCTTAAACCTGGGCCAAACCCGTGTATTAAGGGCTGCAATATCCAGCGGGATGAGAAAAATTGCTTAATCTAGATGTTGCCCAGTCTAATAGGGTTGAGAGTTTAGACTGCATAGTTATATTTTATTTCTTTTGGTAGCTAACTGAGTTTTTGCCTATCACTTAATATCACTTAAAATCTACCTTTTATAGTCAATACATTTGTTTAATTGTTTATTTTTACCAGCAAGTTGGTATGAAGTGTGGGGCAAATGTGCTCAGGGTACAAAGGCTAGTGTATATCCACTTTCCACTGCTGAAGTGGTGAACCAATTAATAAATTAGATGATATATTCCTGAGGTACAGTACTGGGAGGGGAGAGAAATTTGGCTGGTGCCTTTCTCTGTGTGATTCATGAGTGGCTTTGGGAGCATTCATGCAATGTAGCTGGGTGTGGGGCTCCACATGCTGTTGTGCTGAGTGATCACAGCACCTGGAGGGGCTTGCGGCTGGTCACTAGCAAGGCATTGCGAGAGACAGCCCAGGCTGGAGAGAGTTAAGGGAGCACAGAGGTCCCACAGTCCCAGGCTGCACGCTGGGGGGGGGGATCCCGTCACAGTATGTTTCACGACTGAAAGAAAATTAATGTATTCTCTGCACCATTAAGATTATGTACAATGCTTCTAAACCTTTCAGACACTTGAATTGGAAATGCAGATTATAGAAAACACAATCTAACTTGAGTTATTGCTCTTTTTACACTAAGAATTTCAGAATAGCTATACATGACTAAGTTTGTGTTAGTATATAATAATGCTAAATTAAGATGTTATGACATCACATAAAAAGAAAGAACTACTATTTATAGCAGCAAGCGAACCAGAATAAACCCCTTTTAGTGCAAATGGCAGGCAAATTACTGTATGTCATTTAAGGCATTTTCAGCTTCCTTGAAAATGTGTTTTGTATATTTCTCCTAACACTGTCTACATTCAAATGCTCCTGAGGCTATTCTCATTTTTGTCTAAATGTTCTTAGAGATTTAAATAAAACCAAATAAAAAAAGCCAAAACAAAACAAACAAACAAAAAAACCACCACCTTGCTCGACCCTCCCATGAGGAAGTGCCCTGGATTAACGGGCAACTAATACTTGTTACCTTTTGATTAGCCGGCTTTCATGAAAACAGTCAGCTGTGAGACTTGGTTCAATTACACGCACTGAGGACATATTCATTATCCAGTATTCAATAGATAGAGGGCTTCTGGAAGAAGGTAAATGCTCCCTTCTTTGTCCATTCAGTCAGATAAAATAAAGTCCTGGGGATCATTGTGCAATATCAATGTAACACAGATATAGCCCTTAAATATACAAACATTCTGAGCCTGTCAAACCCTTGAGGTTCTTTTACTGTTGAAGAGCTAATGCTCAAAAATATGGTGCCAAGACCTTTTATGAAAGTAATAATATGTTTTTTTCTGTTACTTAAAGCAGAACAAAGAAACTGATCTACTGTCAAAGAGACTGACGTTGACAAGGACGGGGGAAAACAGAAGAGGTGATGAAAAAGGAGAGCACGCCTGCATGTGTTATAGCAGTAATGGATTTCCATTCAAACCTGATCTGCCTGCTCCATATTCTCTCATTGTCCTGGACGTACACGTGCCAGAGAACTTTATATTTCAGGGTATTCATTGCTGCTGACTTTAACAAAATGCTATTTGTTTCAAGCCATAGAAGCCTACTGTTACTGCTTTACCTTGATTCCAAATCAGCAAAGCACAGTCACTGAGTATAGGAAGTTTCCATTTAAATAATAAAATATAACAAAAGTAAATAATAAATACTTTGTACTGGTTTGTAAACAATTATTCTGTACAACATCCCTGTGTGATAAGTATTATTGGGCCAAACACTCTGCTTGTGTAATTCAACTGGCTTCAACAGCCCAAACTCTCTGCTGGTGTGACTCAAACTTTAAGGCCAGAAGGGACCATCACAATCATCAAGTCTGACCTCTTGCACGCCACAGAACCTCACCCAACCACTCCTGTAATAGACCCCATGTCTCTGGCTGAGTTACTGAAGTCCTCAAATCATGGTTTAAAGACTTCAAGTTACAGAGACTCCTCCATTTATACTAGTTTAAACCCGCAAGTGAACCAGGCCCCACATTGCAGAGGAAGGCGAAAACCCCCCAAGGTCTCTGCCAATCTGACCTGGGAGAAAATTCCTTCCAGACCCCAGATTTGGCAATCAGTTAGACCATGAGCATGTGGGCAAGACCCACGAGCCAGACATGTATGGAAAGAATTCTCTGTAGTAATGCAGAGCCCTCCCCATCTAATGTCCCATCAGCAGCCCATTGGAGAATTTGCTACTAGCAGTTGCAGATCGGCCACATGCCACTGTGGGCAATCTCATCATAACATCCTCTCTATAAATTTATCAAGCTCAGTCTTGAAGCCAGTCAAGTTTTTTGCCCCCACTGCTCCCCTTTGACATGTGAGAAAACTGAAATAAAGAGGACAATCCTTCAATTCTGAAGCAAGTAGCAGTTCCTCATCTGAATAGTGCCACTGTCTTTAGTCATTTGTTGTGTGACTAAGGGTTTCCAAGACTGGGCCCAAATAAATTGACGCTGGAATTTTCAAAAGCTTACACAGGTAGAAGAAACCTGCTGCTAACTGCCAACAGGGTTCCGTGTACTTTTGGTCATATGGGATTTTCAGAACAGCTTGTTAGTTGTGCTCAAGTCCTTGGCGTAATCTAGGAGTTAGCTTCAATAGGGCAGGTCTGAGAAGTGGCTAAGGGACCAAAAGGCTGCAATGCCCTCAGCTGTCTGCTTCTTAGTCATGTGAAGGACATGATAATTTGTGCCCACTGGCTTCAAGTCACCCGGCACCAGCTGTTCACTGGTTAGAGCACTGCACATCCGGGGGAAAAACACTACAAGGTGTGAAGAGATGGAATGACTATGAGAGTCAGAGAAGAGCAGAAAGATAACCTTTAGTAGAGAGTTGAGGCAGGGTTGGAGTGATCTAGTGCAATTACAGGGGACAACATTGGGAAGGGAACTATAGAGGTCAAAAGGAAGGCTGTTGAGTTTTGGTGTAGAGCATGGAGCTGCACCAGTTATAACTATGTTGTCCTGGAACCTCTGGAGGCAAGTGAGGGAAAGGAAGAGTGCCACCTTTGCTCAGAGATGGGGAAAGATGCCATTACTGTGCAATCAGGAGCTATGTCTTTACTTCCCTCCCCCCTCCCCCCCCCCAAAAAAAAGGATTCTAACTTGAGAGATTTGTCTCACTGTGAAATCCTAGTAGAGACAAGTCAGCGGCAGTTTTTTACCTCACGGTAGCAAATCTCAACTACCCACCTAACATGAGGCCCTGATGGTTGACTGGGGAGGTGACAGACATTGCAATCCTATGCAATATCTTTGGTGACTGTATTGTATGAAGTTTATGTATCACGACAGGCTAGGGATTGTATGCAAGTCCAGCAGGGAAGATTATCACAGCTCCCCCCACAAGAACCAAAATCAGTAGCGGGTAATTAAAGTGAATCACTTGGGATTTAAACACCTGAAGAGGTACCACTCCCTAGGGAGGCTTGCAGATACTGGTTCAAACTGGATTTCCAAGATACCAACAGACCAAAACCAAAAAAAAATTTAAAAAAGGACTTTTGCTATCACAAGGCTGGGTTTAAATGAACTCAGGGCCTTCTTTATGATCCAGCAAACGGACAGGACCTTCTGTCCAAGAGGGAGCCCCAATTGTTGCAGAAGTGTTGGAAAAACTTTGGCCTATGACCCCATAAGACTGATGAGTGACTTCTGGTGTGTTTAGTAGGTGTTTAAACTGGTTTATTGTTTCTCTCAGGGGTTCTCAAACTTAATTGCACTGCAACCCCCTTCTGACAACAAAAATTACTACAGGACCCCAGAATGGGAGACTGAAGCCTGAGTCCAAGCCCCACCACACGGTGCGGGAGGAGGGAACAAAACCAAAGCCCCCCGTACCAGGCTGGGGGGACAAAGCCAAAGCCCAAGGGTTTCAGCCCTAGGCAGGGACCTGTAACCGTAGCCCTGCCGCCCAAGGCTGAAGCCCTCGGACTTGGGCTTTGGGCCTGGGCCCCAGCAAGTCTAAGTCAGCCTTGACGACCCCATTAAAATGAGGTTGTGACCCACTTTGGGGTCCCGACTGACAGTTTGAGAACCATTGGTTTATCTTTTTTCTCAGTAATGCTTTTATCTTAAGAAAGAATGTGCTTGCTTAGAAAGAATGGTTGTGGTAACTGGTAACCGCTAGCAATACAGTGTTCACAGCCCTCACGTCACCATGTAGACCTGGGATGACCAGCAGTGGGACCAGAACTTTTGCATGAAGAAGCAGCTACATTTCTGGAGCTTTGTGAGCAGCTCATCCTGGCCCATCAGCATAAAGACAGACGCATGAGGCCACCCCAGCTTACATAGCCGCCTGGAAGCTGGCTACCCCAGACTGCTACAGGTCTGTTGCAAACCAGATTGGTGTTGGAAAGCTGACTTTGAGGAAAGTGGTGGAGGTGGTTTCTGGGGCAGTCAGGTGTGTGGTTTACCCCAAAGTGGCAGGCGTAGAAGTAGCTGAAGCAACTGCTGGCTTTGAGAGAATGGGGTTTCCAAACTCTGCTGGGCCATTGACAGGACTCACGGGCCCACAGATCGCCCTCCTCAAGGAGCCTATAAACAGCAAAGGGTACTACTGCATTGTTATGTAGGCTCTTGTGTTTACAGACCCATTTTGATTCAAATGTTATCAATACTGTCTGCATTACTGTGGCTTGCTGTGCTCTTCACAATCTTTGTGAAGCCAGAGGTGAGCCATTTCCCCCTGTATGGACCTATGATGGCGAGGGGCCACTGAATCAGAACCCTCAGCCAGAAGGTGCACCTACCACTGGATACACCTGGGGAAAAGAAGTCAGGGATGCTTTGTGCTCCCACATTATGGACTTGCCTGAGGCCAACGGAAGAGGGGGAATAGTACCTCTAGGAATGTTCTTGGGTATATGTGTGGGGGGTGGTGGTGGTATAGGGGCTCATTAATTATTGGGGGCTCAGCACTTGGGGAGGGGTGTGGAATTTTAGTGCCATACAATGTATGTATGAATGACATGACCACCTATGAAATGGGAAAGGGGGGAGGGAGGGTTATTCACAGTATGGATTGATGTAAGGAAGTGACTGAAGTATGACTTGCTAAATAACTATATTGAGGAATAGTCTTTGCATTCTAATCCCTAATTGTCCC
Organism: Mauremys reevesii; assembly: GCF_016161935.1. Lineage (NCBI taxonomy): Eukaryota > Metazoa > Chordata > Testudines > Geoemydidae > Mauremys > Mauremys reevesii. Next base: position 52,486,155 of record NC_052627.1, read on the forward strand.
TGATGACGTGTTTACCTTTATTATTTTAAACATGTATCTTATGATGCGAAGCAGTGATAGAAAAAGCTTATTTAATCAAGAAAGCTTATTTATAAACATGTATTAGAATAGAACAACATTCATCAATTCCCAGGCAGGATAGATGCCAGTACCATGCCAAAATATGGGTAACACAACCTTACCGAAAAAATAAATAAAAACAAAATGCATGAATGAGTGCAAACAGTGAAATCACGTACAATACAGAAATGCCCTACCATGGCACATCCCCTGGTCACCTGTTCTCCTTTCCCCGTTTGCCATATAAGTGGCACTGGGGGAGGGAGGTGGAGGCATCCACAGGGGAAGGGATCAATATGGAGGGCTGAATGGGTAAGGTTGCCCTGCCCAGCCACTCCTGGGGCCCAACTGCAGGTACCACCCAGCCACGGAGTCTTCCAAGCTGCTTCTGAACTGCAGCATGGGGTGCTGCACAGGGGACTCAGGCCATTGTGCAGGGGATGCAGCAGAAGCCAGTACTCTTACTGATATGAACCACTCAAACAGCTCTTTCTGCTGAGCTCTGTCCTCCTCCCTTAGCTGCCATTCCTGTTCCAGGAACTGTGAAGCAAGTGCCTGCTCTCATGCTGAAACCTGTCCTCACACCTTGCAGCCAGCCTCAGCCTTTCCTCTTGCCTTATGGCATGCCTCTCCTCTAGCCACAAGTCCCTCTGTCTTTGGTCTTGGACTTGCTTGTTGGTCCTCTCCAGAACTTCAACCATAAGCTCACGATCCATGAAAGTACATTGGCCCAAGCTTCTGCTGTGGTGGGGGTGAGCTGTGGAGGTACTGCAGCCAGCAGAGGCCAAGGGGCCTGGAGCAGGATAAGACGCAGAAGGTTATTAGCTCACTGCTGGAGCACAGAAAAAATTCTTGTGGAATTTCAAGGACATAAAATGATACTTTTCAAGCTGAACTTCCTGATCAGAAGTATCATTCTCACAATATACTGAAGCTCCTTGGACACAGCCCTTTAAATCACAGCAAAAGAACTGCGGGCACAATGGCAAGTTAAAAATGCAATGATACTTTTTTAATGGTAGAAAATTGCAGAATTACTTGGGTTTGGGGGAGGCCAGGACTGCCATCAATGGCTGCGCTACAAATGCTTTTTTTAGGATTTCAAGCCTTCCACATTTTCGAGGGTGTAATGGTTCTTGTGGTGCCCAACAGGCAAAGGGAGATGTTATTCCAAGCAGCTGGTGAGAAACATGCAGTTTATGCAACAAAAGTATTCAAACATACAGTGACTGAACAGCATGTCTATGAGTGGCGTGGGCTGATCAGCTACTGAGGCGTCCCTGGAAAATATGCCCTTCCCTGAAATGTGACTACTTATCTGCAGTTCAGAAAAAGTCTGCAGCTATCAGCACCCAGTGTTGGGACAGAATTCATGAGGCAATCAACAAGATGCAGTGTTAGCTCCCCTGTGACTTACCTGTTATGACCGCATGCAAACACACAGAACCCCACAGCCTTCCCCATCCCCACCCTGGCACATTTCTGGACAAAAATTTCAAATTGCAGGCATATTTGGGGCAAATGATTTCGTCACCTATGGACTGCCTCTAACTGAAATGGACTAGATTTGTGAATGGAACACATTTCCTCAAACAGAGTTCACTGTTTCCAGGTAACTCGATAGACCATAGATTGGTTATAGAGTGGCATACTTACAGGCATGGCAATGTAAGGTTATTATTTTTAAGGAACAGGAATGGCCTTAGCAAAATTTGTGCCTTTCTCATAAAAGATACACTTTGAAGGTGTTTTTATTGTTTGCAGGACCTGGTCACCTGTTTGAACTCCATGTGGCAGGGCGGGGGGAAGCTATGCTTCTGGAATGCAGTCCACCATTAGCAGAAACACACTGCTAACTGGGGCTTCTCATAACTCTTGCATTGGTTCACAGAGTGGAAATCCCTCCTATTACTGTATTATTAACATTCAAATGGCACCACAAACTTACCGGGCTTAGGGGCAGCTTCCATCCCATCTGTGTCTGCTGAGGCTCCGCAGTGGGCTGCTCCTCAGGAGATGCATCAGCTCCCCTGCCTATGTGCTGCTGATGCGCCTGCTCCAAAGCCTACTCTGGAACCAGTTTCAGCAACAGAGTGACTTCCGTGTCCTCACTCAGGGCCTCCTGCTGGCTCCCATCAATACCCCTGCTGGATTCTGGGACCAGCAGGGCACCATCCCAGCAACCCCTTCATCATACACCACAGTTGGCTCCGTGCTGGGTGCAGTGTCCAGCACCCAGCCAAACTCTTCATAAAACGGGCATGATTTTGATGAGTTGTTTAAGGTGCAGTTCTGGTCCCTCATTTTTCAGTACCCGCTCTTGAGCTGCTTAATCTGCCCCCTGCACTGGTTGCTAGTCCGGTAAATTTGCAAAGTATGTGTGGTCATTCCTGGTACTCTTACTGAAGTCCATAGTTTTGCTGGCCTCGCACCAGAGATTTACAACACCAGTCTGTGCTCCCATGACTGTGAAGCAGCATGCTTTCCAAAAGGCTTGTTCTGTTCAGTCTCCATTGCAAACCTGGAAGGCTCTCAGACGGTGTGTTTGCAGTTCAGTCATCCGAAAACAATGCAAGGATTAACGCTGACTTACTGAGCTGCTGCACCACACCAAGGATGGTTACTTCCATTTTCAATAGAGTAGACTGAAGATTCTTGGGATAAAGAGGACAAAGGAAGTTGGCCCATGGGATTGTGGGATACTTTTTGGAGACTCCCAGGCCCTGAGTCAAGTGGGGCTGGGGCTACATCTACACTAGGGTGACCAGATGTCCCGATTTTATAGGGACAGTCCCGATTTTTGGGTCTTTTTCTTATATAGGCTCCTATTACCCCCCACCCGTCTCAATTTTTCACATTTGCTGACTGGTCACCTTAACTACACTACAAAGCAATAGGGCTTGAACCCTGGGTCAAGGCTTGACCTGGGCTCAGACCCTGCACCCTCACAGGGTCCTGAGACCCTAGGTTTGAGTCCTGGGTTAGTGCAATTTGTATTTAAACAGAAGGAGGTTAGGCCTGAGCTTACACTGCAGTGTAGACACATCCTGATAGAAAGCAGAGCACATGCCTTTAGGGAGACTGGCTTGCTGGGAATATTACATTGCAAGGCAGGGAGCTGTGCAACCTGAACATCCAGGTCAAGAGGGAGAGACACGGGTCTCTAGCTGGAACACGTCATGGCTGGGAGCCAGAAACCTTAAGTGGGTGCCCTTGAGGGACCATGGTGGAGGAATACAGGTGCAGGTATCCTGAAACTGATGGGCCCCCTAGATCCTACTGCAATACAAAATAATAAATAAAATGGGGGAGGAGAGACTAATAGTATTTAGACCATTACAGGTTCACTCAACGTCAACTATACCCATCCCTGGAGTCTTCCTTGTCCTCTGTTATTTTGGTAACAAAAGAAGTCTACAACAAACTTGCATTATTCATTCACTGGTACTGACATTCAAACAAACATGTGCTTTGTGGATGTTATATCGTATTATGATCTACCCCTTATTGCAAACAAGCAATAGGATTGGACTTGACTGAAATAAGAGGAAGACAATGGTATTCCCCCTTTATTTGGGATGGATATGCTTTGTGGCCTGAATTTGCACTGTTAGAAGTAATTTTTTTTATTAAAGCAGGAAGCTAAAAGCAACATTTATGAGCACCAGCTCATTTTGGAATTATCTAGTATGCAGTAAGAGGGAATACTCATAAGGGAGGGTTGTTTTTTTGAAGTCATACATACAAGGGTTGGACATTACTGAAAAGGTGGTGAGGGGTAATCACAGAACCACAGTTTATCAAAAGCAGCCTACCTAGGTTATTTTTCAATTCTGTTTTCTTTTCAAAAGGGAATTTGAGGAGAAGAGCTAGCTAATGTGATGAATGCCAGGTTCCATAGGCAACCATCTGAAATTTAATCCTACAAATCAGTAAAAGGAAGGCATTTGATTGAAACAGCTTGCTCTCAAAAGTGATTTTCCCCCCACCCCCTCAGAATCTGTTCCTGAATGAGCTGCTGCAGCTCAGCACCCTCCCTAAACACACCAACAAAACAGATTAACTGTTAGGTAATCTGATTTAAAAAACTACCTCCCCCACCAGCCATGCTTCATTCTGATAAAAGCACACACCAATAAGAGTCATGAATGGGAAGGCTGCATATTAAGTTCTTCCTGTTGTTTTCAGAACCTGCATACTAAAGCTCTTCTCCAACTCCACCTCCCCATAAAAAATGCAAACAGGTTTCATATGCTATCACCATACTTTTCAAAAAGATGCAAAGAGCACACAGAAGAATATACTGTACCTTAAATTGTGATGAGATTTAAAAAACAATAGTAAATCAAAATGGAAGGTACTACTCTAGTTTATTTTAACAGAAGAACAAAATAATGTCGGTTGTTTAAGACAATGGTAGGTACAAACTCCAACATGCCCCATGTTGAAAAATTTTCATTTTGCTAACTGGAGCAGCTATACATCAGTTAACCTTATTCTCCCTTTTTTTGGTCTTTTAAAGGAGTTTATTTAATTTCTTGGCATTTAGTCTATATAAATGGCAGCTGTGGACTTAAAAAGATCTTTTCTTTAAAAGAAGCAATTTAACTTATAAAGCCCCTTCTAGTAAAGAGGCAGGAAACAACGCCTACAGCAGCTGCTCCTTTTCCAGAGCTGCTGGAGAGGGCCATGCTGAAAACACATAGGGTTACACCAGCCTTTCAAAAACTAGGTACTAAATTTGCTCCTCCTCAATTTCTCTTTGTTAATTTGTAAAGGTATTAAAATCTTTGTTTTATTCAACCTTTAGAAAAAAAGATGATCATCATGACACTTTCAATATTTTATAACCATATATAAAGTACTCCTAAAGATAATGCTGGCATATCAACTACATTCATGCACATAAAAAAGAAAGTCAATCTATACAAGATTATTTGGAAGGGTTTAATATAAAAGTAGCATCTTGGACTCAATACTACATTTCAGACCTTATGGAGGATTTAATGGTTTAGGCTGGGCATGAGGGGGCATCACCTCCTCAAATGGCACCAAAGTTCCCTTGTGAATCTAGTCAATTTTTTTTTTTTAATTATTTTTGGCAGGAATTATTTGGTGAATTTATGTCAAATTTGCAAACAGTTGCGCTCAACCTGAAAGAAAATAAACTATTAATCTGAAAAAAAAATCTGCCCATCTCGTAGTACATGGTGGTATATAGTCTCGGAAATGCTTGCATATTTTTATTTAACAACGTTAACTAGCACAGAACTGTAAACACAACCAGGCAGTTTTCAGTAAGGTTTAGAGAGTTGATTTACAGCATATGTAGGGCCACTAGCCTACTGACTGATACAATGTTGACATCCTGCTCTGTACATCATGTACACAGCATTGAGAAAGAAGGATTGAAAAACTGCAGGATAAATCATACACTGTACTGGAATCTGTGCAATTGTCCATCAAAACATCACTGATGTAATGTGAAAAATATATATAAAAAAAGACTAACAGGCACACATTTGGTATTCATTAGTGGTTGGTATTAGTCAGAATCCTTGATCACTAATCCAGGATATTCATGGCTAAAATGGCGTTCAGTCATTTAGCCAGATGTTTCTTACACTGCTTTAAGAAAATTGCTGTATGCTTGTCTCAAAAATATCTGAATGGTTTAGTCAGTCAACCAATGCTACTTGATTTAGCCAACAGATTGTCATTAAAAAAGAAAAAACCCAAACAAGCATAACCACCTCACTTACGTGGCAAATGTTGGCCTTTTGCCACAATTATTACGGACAATACTCAGTGAAGTTATACTGTTTCAGAGCTTGTACTTAAAGGAGACATGAATTATACTGTGACAAATATAGCACTGAAAACAGTAATTTTTTTTATACTGGCAACATATTGCCAAAGGTCTCCTTTTATAAGCAAGCTTTGTCTGGGATTCTATAAATCATTTTCACTGTAAAGCCTTTTTGTATTTTAGAAATGCAGTCTTAGTACTACTGGGATTATTGCAGACAATAAAACGGTACTTTAAATTTAACACACACACCCCGCCCCCCATTATCCCAGGTCACCTTACCCCATTTCATATTTTTTCTAGCAGTGACAATACATCATCTCATGTAAAGAAGGTTGATTATTTTAAGCAAAGCTCATATACTAATACAAAACTATCGATTTAATATGCTAATCTTTAAACACAGATATTTATTTCCAAAGTTAGTGGGAAAATTGGTTCTATACAGCACGGGGCCAGATCTTGCTATTCTTGGAATAAAATGATGGACTTTGGGTGGAGAAGAATCAGACTCACTGACTACAGTGTTTCTTCCATTACAGAATATTTTTTTGTCTGACAGATTTGCTTATGTATATAGTCTTTCATACCTGCCTGCAAAACTCCCTCAGATAGCCAATGAGTTTGAAACCTGTAACAACTTACAAGTAGATTTAGCTCTGAACAAAACCTTGTAGCTGAACACTGCTGAACTTTGATCCATCTCAAGTAGAAAGAACAGACTATACTCAATGGAACCAAATGTACAACAGTGGCCTAAATTAGATTTTAAAAGTGAGTTCAAAATAATGTCATTGTTTGAAAAAAAAAAAAAAACCCAACCACCTTCAATTTTGGCTCAAGGTCCTCAAGGTTTACTGTGGTCACTCATCTTTAAATAGCAGGACACAAACTTCAAAATCTCTCAAATTATACTCAAGCCAACGTCTTTTCTTTTCTTACTGCGCACAAAACGTGATTTATAAAACCAAGGATACACCAAACATAGGGCAACCCCCCTTGCTCTCCTACTGAATATAACTCTTCACTTCCTACACAGTAAAGTGCCTTTTTGTTTACTCCACACTATAAAAATCAGTTAATTGCTGAGGCTCTGAATCTCTTTTTCTTTGCAAACAGCCATTAAAACGTCTTTTAATTACTATACAAGACACGACAAAGAATTGTTATTTTTAACTGCCTCAAATAAATAGTAGTCTGAAAGGTACCAGATTGCCAGCCAAAAAGAATTGTGTCTTCTGTTTAGATGCAGAACAGGAACAGCATGGACAGTAGCAGTTTAAGATCAACACTGCCCTGACAATCTGAAGAAATGGCAGTGATTGATAATTTGCAAAATGGAGTACCAAAACTACATATAGTTTAACACACTACAAATATACAGATTTTAAATATAATTCTATGCCCAGTAACAGATTTTGAGACTGACTCATTGCATCAGTTATAAGTGGTACAATGACACAGCAAAATGCTGAGTGCCACTATCACATGAAAGGAAAAACAAAATGGTGGGTCTTGCCAGAAATTGTGAGGGGGTTGGGACCAGCAACAAAGTAACAGACTGATACTCTAAGACAATATTTTAGCTGTGAGTGAAGGATTTTATGTTTTACCTTCAGTTGTTACTAGACAAGTTCATAAAAAAGGGAACACAAAATCCATTTATGATCCAACATTAGACGCAGAGGATACTAAAAAAACAGACCACTTCACTTTCCCTCATATTTTACTTCTGGCAACTAAAATGAAGTAGTGTATGAATCATAAACCAGACATCAGTAGCTGGTACAAATTTATTTCCCATCTTCTTTCATATCTGGTATAATAAATAATGACAGATGGGGTGAGAGAAAAGAGTGAGGTGTGCACACAAACTTTGGTTAAGACAATCAATGAAGCTTTGTTAATCTCAGATATTAATAGATACCATGGTAATGGAAACCGGCCATATAAATGGAACACATCTGTTTTGTGAAGGAGTTTGAGAGATATGAAGTGATGAAAACTCTATCCCACTGTTGCATATTATTTTATATTAAACTTTCTAAAAATGTTCCATTTAAAATATGATTTTTTTATTTTACTTTTTAATTCTCTTACAATAAAGTTTGGGGATTTTGATTAAAAGTATGAATCATTAGATACAAATTCTTTCTAGACTATTAGGAGCCAAAGCACACACCTGGCAGAGAAAAATTTCCCTAGATTTGTAATTAGATTATGCATTTGATGGATGACCTTGATGTCATCATAATTTAGCCACTGTCAATATACCTGTTCTTTGAACAGGTTCCTCAACCAGTACCAACATATTTGATGTACCTCTCTACAGTAAGATTGCATTTGAATAAATGGCCTAATTATCTTTTTCAGTAACAAATGCTATTCATGCAAAAGCCTTTGATGTAGGATGAAAGATCATCAAATTATTAGTCTCCATTTTAAATTATAAGGTTACATCCAAAGAGAACATAGATTTCAATTCAAAGCCCAGGCCTGATTCTGCCTCATGTATTCATGCTGAGCAGTCCCTTGCTCTGTGAGCAGGTTTGAAGAGTAAGGTGCTACCCAGCATGAAATGTGGCAGAATCAGGCCTTCCATGACCAGGGTGGATAAAAATCAATGATTTTAAAAAAAATCAATAAAAATAAATCTGATTTTTTATTTAAAAATCAGATTTTTTGATAAAATGCTTTTTGAGGGAAAAGCAATCTAAAGATATTTATTAAAACTAAGTTGGTAAAAACTTTTTTTTCATACTTCTTTCTTAAGCACTGCCTGTCTTCCTTCTGGACTATTCTTGAATGCTCATGTTTAAGCAAAAAAATATATAGTTGTTACTTTATGGTACTATCATTTTAGATGCAGTTGGGATCAAAAATGAATAGCTGAAACAGGCCGATCTTCCTTTTACAATTTCACCTTTAAAGTAGTACTGAGTGTCAGTGAATGCAATGAGGAATACTAAATGAGCATTATGGTTAATTATAATTAAATAACAGCATTGACTTATTTTGCTTAGGAGAATCCATCCTCAACATACAGGATTCTGAAGACTATCCACCTTCAAGATCACCATCATTTTCCATAGTTTGAGTTATCTGCCAATGATAATGTTTCAGTCACATCAGTCACATAGCCACAGTATATCACCTGTAGCAAAAGAAAAAAAAATCACCACCCAGAAACAACCATAGATAAGTTTGTGATAAGAACCAGCAGATTATAAAAAGAGGTAATTGATGAGAAAATTGCACGGTTTGTTTATGCAACAAACTCTCCTTTCCGTAAGATTGAGAACACACACTTCATTTAATATGGTTCAGTCATTAAGGCCAGAATACAGTCCACCCAACAAAGCAGATGTCACAGGCAAATTGCTGGATAAAGCATATGAAAGAGAAATTGAGCTGTGTGCAAAAGGTCTAGAGAATGAAATTGTTAACCTGAGTCTTGATGGGTGGAGCAATGTTCACAATGATCCTGTTGTATGTGCTTGTGTAACAACAGAAGAAGGGAATGTCTACCTTACAGAAACAACTGATACATCAGGAAATGCACACACAGCAGAATACTTACAAGAAGTAACAGTAAAAGCTATAACAAATTGTGAAAAAAAAATTCAAATGTCTAGTACGCAGCTTGGTCACAGACAATGCTGCAGATGTATCCAAGATGAGAAGAAATTATTTAGAAGAGAGTCCCAAGCTAATAACATACGGTTGCAGTGCTCATTTGATGCACCTCATAGCCAAAGACTTCAGTGTTCCAGAAATAAAGGCTAATGTCGTTGAAATTGCAAAATGCTTTTGTAACAACCACTCTGCAGCAGCTGCTCTGAAAAAAAGTGGGAGGAACCAAGCTAACTCTCACACAAGATGAGCGATGGAACTCAAGAGTGGACTGTTTTGAACACTATATCAAGAACTGGCCTAATCTGATGACAGTTTGTGAACAAAATCGTGAAAAAATAGATGGCACTGTCACAGCCAAAGTTCTCAACATTGGGCTTAAGAGAAATGTTTAACACACGATGAGTACCCTGAAGCCTATTTCTGTAGCCTTGAACAAAACACAGGGAAATAGCTGTTTTCTAGCTGACACTGTTGAAATTTGGAAGCAACTGAGTGAGATCTTAAAAAGAGAAATATGCAATGACAGAGTTAAATTACAAGTATTAAGAAAACAAATGGGACAAGTAGAAGCAGCAAAGAATCCTGTGGCACCTTATAGACTAACAGATGTTTTGCAGCATGAGCTTTCGTGGGTGAATACCCACTTCTTCGGATGCAAGCAGTGGCAATGGGACAAGCTCATCTCTAGCTCATTTTCTTGCAAATATTCTCAATACTCAGTACCAGGATCAAACCTTAACTGCTGAAGAAGAGGAGTTGGCTATGACATGGACATCCAGCAATCGTCCCTCCATAACGCCAACTATAATAAACTTCAGAGCTAAGGGTGAACCATTCAAGAAATATGTGTTTGCTGATGATGTTTTAAAGAAAGTCACACCAGTGAACTGGTGGAAATCACTTAAGCACTTGGATTCAGAGACTGTTGAAGTGATAATCTCACTTTTAACAGCAGTAGCTTCTTCTGCCAGTGTAGAAAGTATTTTCTTCCATTGGATTAATTCATTCCAAACTGAGAAATCGTTTGGGACCTGAAAAAGCAGGAAATCTTGTTTCTTTTCCAGATTATGAACAAACAGGAAAATGAAGGTGAAGATGACTGAGTTAGCTGCAGAAGCCAATATTTTAAGTTTCTTATGTTGAATTGGCTGACACAGTTGATTTTTTTTAAATATTTCATTTAAATATTTTAGTTAAAAACATTTTAACAAAAACAAGCCTGATTTTAAAAAACTTGAATGTTAAGCATATGCATTTTTTAATTTAGTTTTGTTAAAATATTATGTTTGCTGTTGAAGAAAAAAATACAGAATACATAATGTTTTTTTAGTTAAATAAATCAATTTAAATGTCTGTCTGGTGATGCTCTCTGCCTAATACAACCTGGCAAGAAAATCCTCCAAATATTAACAATTAACCTGTTGAATTAGAGATAGTTCACTGCCCAATGACTTCATAACAGGAAATTTTTCTACTGAACATGATCTGCAGTTATCAAACATTTGTCATGTTGGTAAATTAAAGCCTTTCCCCCTTCTTCCCCCCTGACCAAACAACGGCTTAGTTCTCATTGGTGACCAGGTACATGATATTTCAAACACTAGCAATTTTTCTCTAGCCCTGCTCAGAAGAACGGTTAGAAATTATTATTGTCGGTTTTATATTGGGAAAAATATTTTTCAGTTTTCTACATCTAAAAAAATGGCTAAAAGGGACATTGTTCAATCTCTCTTTCCAAAATCAATTAGTCTCTGAACTGAGAGAAAACATGGGCAATGTCAGCTCAAAAAGTACCCCCTTTGGAAAGTCATGATCATGTAAACACAGAACTCCATTGGAAACTGTTCTGCAGTCTTTACTACGATGGCCACCACCTGCAACTGATATAATAAGAAATGCATTACACACACACACACACACACGGATTGCCAGTTCTGGTTGCACATATTCCTGGAGATCTCTCATCACATGACAATCCTGGAGGATTGGCAATCCTAACATACACAGGGAAGGAGTGAGTGTTAGAATATTTCACTACTTTATGTTCTAGTTGCAGGAAAATAAATATTTGCATCTGGTATCTAGTATGAAATGAGAATATTGAGCAAGCATGAGCCATAAATCAACAGAGAAGAAAGGACAGTTTAGAGTAAGCTCCTCCACCAGTATATTTGTAAACATCAGAGAGCACATAACATGAGTAAGAAATAACCTTCTTCAGCAGGAAAAAAACCCCAAATCAATGTGTAATGGGATACAACCATAACTTGATTGTAGCTTACTTGTATTAGAAATTCCAACCACTTTTCCTGGAAATTATAACTACTGACCTTAAAAACTGAATGGCTGCATGTGCACTATGAATTGACTTAAGAGAAATAAAAATCCTCAGTGGAATCATCTTCAATTCTGAAGTGAGTCACAAAAGCTCAGAATTTGGGGCAATTGTGCAGGAGAAGACAAGCCTTCAAAACCTTATTTTGGAACCTTGAAGTTAGTTTATACCAGGGTGCACAAAAAGTTAGCAAAACAAATCTCTCGATTTTATTTGTAGCTTTGATTTTTCTTCCAAAATAATTCTTTAGAGTAATAGAATCTGGACTCCTGTCAGGCTTAATACTTGGAGTGGGCGAGTGGGGGTGTGTGTGTGTGGCATCTCAGTGTTCACTTTTGTCAGGTTTCCAAAGTGTTCTTGGTTAAGACAAACTAAATTAAAAATATCAAAACACCTGTATCAGACAGACAGGTACAGGTTACAGACTCCTCCCCCTGTAATTAGGTCCTCTCTTCTTAGACACTAATACCAGACTGAACAAAACTAGCAGGTCAGTCCCCAAAAGCAGAAAGGAGATTTCAAGTATGCATAGCCAGTGGATTTCTCATCCACACTGTTACCTATCATAATGTGTTCAGATGCAGAAGCCTATTAGTTTATTTCTTTAAGAAGGGGACAGGCAAAAAAATAAGGCAAATAAAGGAATAGGTGAGGAGAAGAAACAGTTACAGGTTAGTAAAACAAAAGAAAGCAGCTACCCTGCATGGAACTCAATCCTTAAATACTACCAAGCATATGTTTACTGCCTTGAGCAGAGCCATTAAAATCAATGGGAGGATCATGAAATTAAAATTAAGCATGTGTATGAAACTTTCCAGGATCAGGGCCTACATGTGGTAGTATCTGTTGAAGGATTGGACTTATTTGCAATTTTAGGATCTCTTCTCTGGGAAAAGCAATACAAGAACTAAAGCCATAGGACAACCTATGCATTATTTTTTGTTGGTGTGTTTGATTTGAGGCTTTTAGCTGAAAGTTTCTAATCAGTTCTGAAATAATTAAAAAATGGCAAAAAAAACCTCTCCCTGATGCTGTCTGCATTGAAAATGGAGTTTCTCTGGTAGATGAGCTCTGAAAGAGGATCACTTCATCTTACAAGGGGCCTGTACATTTGTAAAGCCTGCAGGATTTCACTAAATTGTTTGTTGACAAAGAGCCCTACCCCCAAGGACAAGAGGCTATTTCCACATTTAATTTGGAAGTTTAGCTGCTTTTCAATAGAAGATGTGGTTTAGAATAGAATGATTTCAAAGAAACATGAAACAACACAAGGAAAAGGGCAGGTTGAAGACATACTATAGTTACCAAGGACATAGGGAAGGGTAGAAGAGAAGTCCTGGAGGCCAAATTTAGGCTGCTAGGGAAGAGACTGAAATCCAAGACCTCTATGGTGGCATTCTCAGGGTACATCTACACTACAGGATTATTCCGATTTTACAGAAACCAGTTTTGTAAAGCAGATTGTATAAAGTCGCGTGCACGCGGCCACACTACGCACATTAATTCGGCACAAAGGGCCAGGTAGGCAGGCAGAGTTTCAGAGTCTCAATGCATGGATGAGACGATGGTGTAGAGAGGAGGGGTTTAGATTCATTAGGAACTGGGGAAACTTTTGGGATAGGGGGAGCCTATACAGGAGGGATAGTCTCCACCTAAACCAAAGTGGAACCAGACTGCTGGCACTTACATTAAAAAGGTTGCAGAGCAGTTTTTAAACTAAGAGATGGGGGAAAGCCGACTGCTGCAGAGGAGCACGTGGATTGGACAGAGACTTCTCTTACAGGAGAGTCTATTGATAGAGATTCTCTAGGTTTTAGTTAGGAGGAGAGGATGGAAGAGGATAAAGTAGGGGCCAGATCAGACAAGGGCAGACAAATAAACAGTGACAAGTTTTTAAAGTGCTTGTACACAAATGCTAGAAGTCTAAATAATAAGATGGATGAACTAGAGCCTCGTGTTAAAGGAGAATATTGATATAATAGGCATCACAGAAACCTGGTGGAGTGAGGACAATCAATGGGACACAATCATTCCGGGGTACAAAATATATCAGAAGGACAGAACAGGTTGTGCGGGGGTGGGGGCTGGGGAAGGGGAGTGGCACTATATGTGAAAGAAAATGTAGAATCAAATGAAGTAAAAATCTTAAGTGAATCCACATATTCCATAGAATCTCTATGGATAGTAATTTCATGCTCTAATAAGAATATAACATGGGATCTATTATTGACCACCTGACCAGGACAGTGATAGTGACAATGAAATGCTAAGGGAGATTAGAGAGACTATCAAAATAAAGAACTCAATAATAGTGGGGGATTTCAATTATCCCCATATTGACTGGGAACATGTCACCTCAGGACGAAATGCAGAGACAAAATTTCTCGATACTTTAAATGACTGCTTCTTGGAGCAGCTGGTATGGGAACCCACAAAGGGAGAGGCAATTCTTGATTTAGTCCTGAGTGGAGTGCAGGATCTGGTCCAAGAGGTAACTATAACAGGACTGCTTGGAAATAGTGACCATAATATAATAACTTAACATTCCTGTGGTGGGAAGAATACCTCAACAGCCCAACACTGTGGCATTTAACTTCAGAAAGGGAACTATGCTGCATGGACACTTTTCAAAGACACCATAATAGAGGCCCAACTTAAATGTGTACCCCAAATTAAAAAACACAGTAAAAGAACTAAAAAAGACCCACTATGGCTTAACAGCCATGAAAAAGAAGCAGTGAGAGATAAAAAGGCACTTTTTAAAAAGTGGAAGTCAAATCCTAGCGAGGTAAATAGAAAGGAGCATAAACACTGCCAAATTAAATGTAAAAATGTAATAAGAAAAGCCAAAAAGAAGTTTGAAGAACAGCTAACCAAAAACTCAGAAGTACATCAGAAGCAGGAAACCGGCTAAACAACCAGTGGGGCCCCTGGATGATCGAGATACAAAAGGAGAACTTAAAAAGACGATAAAGTCGTTGTGGAGAAACTAAATAAATTCTTTGCTTCAGTCTTCACGGCTGAGGATGTTAGGGAGATTCCCAAACCTGAGCCGGCTTTTGTAGGTGACAAATCTGAGGAACTGTCACAGATTGAGGTGTCATTAGAGGTGGCTTTGGAATTAATTGACAAACTTGACAGTAACAAGTCACCGGGACCAGATGGCATTCACCCAAGAGTTCTGAAAGAACTCAAATGTGAAGTTGCGGAAGTATTAACTATGGTTTGTAACCTGTCCTTTAAATCGGCTTCTGTACCCAACGACTGGAAGATAATGTAACGCCAATATTTAAAAAGAGCTCTAGAGGTGATCCTGGCAATTACAGACCGGTAAGTCTAACGTCAGTACCGGGAAAATTAGTTGAAACAATTGTAAAGGATAAAATTGTCAGACACACAGAAGAACATAAATTGTTGGGCAAAAAAACTGAAAAGGGAAATTGTGTCTCACTAATCCATTAGAGTTCTTTGAAGGGGTCAACATGTGGACAAGGGGGATCCAGTGGACATAGTGTACTTAGATTTCCAGAAAGCCTTTGACAAGGTCCCTCACCAAAGGCTCTTGCATAAATTAAGTTGTCATGGGATAAGAGGGAAGGTCCTTTCATGGACTGAGAACTGGTCAAAAAAAAAAAAGGGGGAACAAAAGGTAGGAATAAATGGTAAATTTTCAGAATGAAGAGGGGTAACTAGTGGTGTTTCCCAAGGGTCAGTCCTAGGACCAATCCTATTCAACTTATTCATAAATGATCTGGAGAAAGGGGTAAAAAGTGAGGTGGTAAAGTTTACAGATGATACTAAACTGCTCAAGATAGTTAAGACCAAAGCAGACTGTGAAGAACTTCAAAAAGATCTCACAAAACTAAGTGATTGGGCAACAAAATGGCAAATGAAATGTAATGTGGATAAATGTAAAGTAATGCACATTGGAAAAAATAACCCCAACTATACATATAATATGATGGGGGCTAATTTAGCTACAACTAATCAGGAAAAAATCTTGGCATCATCATGGATAGTTCTCTGAAGACATCCACGCAGTGTGCAGCGGCAGTCAAAAATGCAAACAGGATGTTAGGAATCATTAAAAAAGGGGATAGAGAATAAGATGGAGAATATCTTATTGCCCTTATATAAATCCATGGTATGCCCACATCTTGAATACTGAGTACAGATGTGGTCTCCTCATCTCAAAAAAGATATATATTGGCATTAGAAAAGGTTCAGAAAATGGCAACTAAAATGATTAGGGGTTTGGAACGGGTCCCATATGAGGAGAGATTGAAAAGGCTAGGACTTTTCAGCCTGGAAAAGAGGCAACTAAGAGGGGATATGATAAAGGTATATAAAATCATAAGTGATGGGGAGAAAGTGAATAAGGAAAAGTTATTTACTGGTACTTGTTCCCATAATATAAGAACTAGGGGCCACCAAATGAAATTAATGGGCAGCAGGTTTAAAACAAATAAAAGGAAGTTCTTCTTCACACAATGCACAGCCAACTTGTGGAACTCCTTGCCTGAAGACGTTGTGAAGGCTAGGACTATAACACGGTTTAAAAGTGAACTGGATAAATTCATGGCTATTAGCCAAGATGAGTAAGGAATGGTGTCCCTAGCCTCTGTTTGTCAGAGGGTGGTGATGGACAGCAGGAGTGAGATCACTCGATCATTACCTGTTAGATTCACTCCCTCTGGGGCACCTGGCATTGGCCACTGTTGGTAGACAGGGTACTGGGCTAGATGGACCTTTGGTCTGACCCAGTATGGCCATTCTTATGTTCTTATACTAACATTACATCTCTATAAATTCAAGTAATGACTTTCAGGATTATGTAACTACTGCAGATAATCCCCCTGCCTGAAATATTGACAAAGAATAATGAATAAAATGAACATAAAAGCATGATAGTATTCTAGGTCTGACTCACTTATAATAGTGGTAAAGATCAAGGGAAACTCTTAGAATAAGGAGGTCTCACTATGACTGGCCAAACTGATGAAAATGTTTAGCAAAATTCTTGCAAAATTTTAACTTAGTTTGCAATTTCCCCTTGATTGAGAGACTGAAGTTTTTTTTCTTTAAAAACAGTGACGTGTGAAAACACACAAAAAGTACCTTTTGCATGAAAAAAAACGTTTACCAAAAAAAACAAAAAAAAACCATTTTCATGAAATTTGAAAGAGGAGAATTAGTTGAGTTTGCAACAACAACAAAAAACTCAACAAGAGGGCAATGTCCTTAAAAGGCAGGTGGTCTGGTGAAATTATATAGGTGGGCATCCAAAGAGTTTACAAGCATTACATTCACACGCAATTAACAGTGACAAGCACTGCACTATCTCCATTTTACAAATGAGAAAATGGAGATTCAGTGATGTCACTACTGTTCCTGGATGACACTGGGCATCCATGTTAGGGCCAGGATTAGACCTCTATCTACAGTAATTTAACTTGCCCATTGAGCAGTTGGAAGATCTACGTACACCACTTTAGACTGCAGTACATATTGGTACAAAGTGGACTAATTTACACCACTTTATTCAACACCTCTTAATTTGGCCCTATGTTTGCTTGGTTTTGGGGGATAGCGAGGGTAAAATGGTATTGCCATCTTCTCCACTAGTAGTTTTTTCTAAATTTACACTTGTGAATTTAATTAAAAACTTTTGCAATGAATATTTTTTCCCGCTATAGTCCTTACAATATTAGAAAGACAGGGTGCAGGGTGAGGTAATATATTTTATTGGACCCACTTCTGTTGGTGAGAGAGACAAGCTCTCAAGCTTGCACAGAGCTCCTCTTCGGTTCTGGGAAATCTAGTAGTTTCCCAGACCCAAAGGAGAGCTCTATGTAAGCTCGAAAGCTTGTCTCTCTCACCAACAGAAGTTAATCCACTAAAAAAAAAAAATATTACTTTACTCTCCTTGTCTCTCTAATATCAGGGGACCAACACAGATACACCACCACTCCTCGCAATATGTCAGTTTCCCATAGCAAGGATAGCTGACGAAGGAAAGTGTTTCTGTATACTACTAAAAAGGAAAGCCTGAGAATTAGTGTGAATTGAACAAAAAGGGCTTTTTCCCCCCCCAAAAAGCGACCTCAAAGGCTGCACATGAAATCCCAATGTGCAAAGCTCATATTGATTTAAGTGGAACTTGGGTAGTTAAATGCTCATTTATGTATTCTGCATGCACAAATGCCTATTTCCACATTGCATGCAGGTTTTTTTGCATCCCCAAATTGCTAGGAAGCCTTCCCAGAGATATGTGAATTTAGTTAGGTTTCCTGTCACAACTCAGCCTAACACTAACAAGATCTGCGTGTATAAATTCTCAATTGCTGAGATGGGAATATGTATCACAGGACACGCTCACCTGACAACAATAATCAGCAGCAAGGAGACAGCTGAACTAACACATTTGTGGTGCTAGACTCTATCCCCAGACAGCAGAGCTAATGGCCTGTAAACAAATCTCAAGGAAGGTACATAATCTTCAAGTAACATTAATCCATTATTGTAACTTTAGCCAATAAACCAAACTTGAATATTGCTTCACAGACTATTTGGCAGCAGAGCAGCAGCTCCAGCTTGGGAATTCTTCCTGCAGGTGAAGGAACCATCTTGGTGAAGACAGGAAGTGAATGTATCCATTTTTTTTTAAATGGACAAAATGAGGACATTCAGATCAGATCAGCAGTTAGGAAATGCAAACAACTGATTCAGGAAACTAACTAATACTGTTATCAGTGAAATATCTATGGCCAGTAAAGTTAAGGAAAAAAAGAAGGAATTCTTTAAATATATCAGGAACAAACAAAATCCTAACCATATAGGTCCAATACTAAGCAAAGACTGTAAAATTTTCAATCTGATGCAGAAAAGGCAGAAGTATTCAGTAAATATTTGTTCTGTATCTGGAGGGCAGCAGGATGATGTATTCTTGTCTTACAGCATGGTTTTCAACCTGTGGTTCGTAGACCCCTGAGGGTTCTCAAACTATGTCTAAAGGGGTCTGCAAAAGGCAGGTGTTAACATAGAACCGGGGTTTTCAAACATGTAGTCCATGGACCTGGGGATCCATGGATGCTGGGGGATCTGCAGACTATGTCAAGATTTCCAAAGAGGTCCGCACCTCCATTTGAAATTTTGAGGGGTCTGCAAATGGAAAAGGTTGAAAACCACTGCTTTACAGCAGTAAGGAAATACTGTCTATATAATCAGTAATTAGGGAGGATGTTAAAAATGTTTAATAGTTGCAGTTTTAAACCAGCAGGACTGGATAACTTGAACCAAGGAGTAGTAAAAACTGACTGAGGACCTCTCTGAACCACTAATGTTTATTTTTAGCAAATCTTGGAGAAGTCCCAGAGCAGGGGGGAAAAGGCAGTGTTGTGCCACTATTTAAACAGGGTAAGAGGATGACTTTAGAGCCTAACACTCATCTTGTGCAAAATCATGGAAAGGCTGATATGGGATGCAATCAATAAGGAATTAAAGAATGGTAGCATAGTTAACACCTGTCAGCATGGTTTGATGGAAAATAGGGCTTGTAAAACAAACTGGACACTGTTTATTTTTGTTTTGTTTTGAATAGCATTACAAGGATGGTTAATAAAGGCAGCTGTGTGGACACAATATACCAAGCCTTCTGGAAGTCATTTGACTTAGTCCTGCGTAACATTCTGATAAAAAAAGCACTAAATAAAATCAATGTACCCTACAGAAGTAGTTCTCAACCAGGGGTACACATCTCACTGGGGGTACACAAGGGTCTTCCAAAGGGTACATCAACTCATCTAGGTATTTGCCCAGTTTTACCACAGGCTACATCAAAAGCAATAGTGAAATCAGTACAAACTAAAGTGTTACACAGACAATTTTTCAGTAACAGTGTGCTGTGATACTTTTCTATTTTTATGTCCTATTTTGTCAGCAAGTAGTTTTTAAGTGAGGTGAAACTTGGGGTACACAAGACAGATGCCTGAAAGGGGTTCAGTAGCCTGGAAAGGTTGAGAACCACTGGTTAAATGAAGTCAGACTGCCCTCAGAACAGTGAAAGGGTTGGTTCTTCGTCACATGCTTCCAGCCATTGACTCTTGCATTTATTCCCTCCACCTGGGGAGGTGAGCTAAGGCAGACAGAGCCAGCTAACCTATTCCCTGTAGTAAGTAATAATCTTTCCTTTTATCTTTAAAGTCAGATTTTCCATTCTTAAGTTTTGCATAACACTGTAATTAGAAGTGTGAAGAGATGAGAAAGCAATAATCTTTTGTCTTGTGCTGAAGGAAGAGGAAACATGACAACACTATATATCCAGCTGTTTTAGCCAGTAAAAAGAGTTCAGAACACTGACCCAGATGGAGTAGCAGCAGCTATTTCAG
The DNA here is from genome assembly GCF_016161935.1 of Mauremys reevesii. Classification (NCBI taxonomy): domain Eukaryota; kingdom Metazoa; phylum Chordata; order Testudines; family Geoemydidae; genus Mauremys; species Mauremys reevesii. The sequence goes on from NC_052627.1 coordinate 52,506,382, forward strand.
CTGTTCATTTCACAGATAAAACAATCTGCAGTTTTGTTCCTGTGATCTAATCAAAACAGAAATTGTGCTGACATATACCTCAGTGGATACCAATTGGATTTAAGATTTGATGTGTTAATTGGCTGATCTGCTTAATTGCAAGAGTTTTAAATCAACCACACTTCCCTTCCTGGCACAGGCTTACCAATCACTATAGAGACATGACATCTTGCTTATGTTAAATATTGGCACTTCACAAAACTCCTTTCAGTGTGTTAGTATCCTATGCATCTATCTTATTTAGATATAGGAAAAGAAAGACTCCATGGCCTGACATCCAACAGGATTCTGCACAAATAGACAAATGTATTAATACATTAACAAAAGCTGCCAAGGGGGATGGTGACAGAGAGTTGAACTATTGAAAGGGAAGAGTATGTATGCATGGAATAAATAAATGACAAAAGGGAAGAACACCCAATGGGAGACAAAGGAACTTGAGACATGTGAATGGAATTGCATGTACACAGCTAGGGTGCGGCAGATATTTTTCAGAATGAACACATGGGGCCCGATCCTGCTCTTACTGTAGTCCAACAGTAAAACTACCACTGACTTCACTAGTGCAAAATCAGGCCCACTGGAGGATTAAAAATTACCAATTAGCTGGATCTAGTTGCTAACCAACAAGCATGTTGAAGCTGCTTCCTCACTTCAGTAGCATCTCCAATAAGCTATTAAGTTTCCTGCTTACAGTTTGTGAGTAATGGATCCTTTCACCAAAAGGTCCATCTGTACTAGGAATCTGATCCATCATGTTATATTTTTTTGAAAGCCACACCCACTCCAGAACACTATAAATAAATAAATAAATATTTAGCAAATTGCTAATGGGAACAGACCTATGGAAGATTAAAAACAGATTTTGCTATGACAAAAGTAATGTCCCCAACAAAACAGGATCACTCTTAATATTGTTTCTTTATATAATGCCAAAATAATAATTCTGACTAATTGACTAGTATAGCTGTGTGAATGAATAACTGATTTTTCAGGTCACTGTTCAAAAATAATAATAATTAAAAAAAATCTAAGGTCACCTGAAATGAAATTTTTAAAAATATTTGGCAAAGCGAAAAGTCAGAAAAAAAGTTCATTTCAGGCTGAACAAAACATTTTGTTTAACTTGAGCTTCTTAATTTTTTTTCAAATAAAATTGCAGTAAACTTCTAAACAAAGTCATTTCAAATAAAATAATCAGTATTTTGTTTATGAAAAATGCTGAAGTGAAACATTGATTTTTTCTTCTCTATTTTTGACCAAAACAATTCTGCAAAAACTAGTGGTGGTGGGGGAAGTAGTGGTCAAAAGCTTCCTCCCGGCTACCCTAACTATATGCTGTTGGCTAAAATCCATGTTAACAGAGTTCTTAAGAACTCATTAATTCCATGTCTTTGCCTAATACATGGACAATTATTCCCTTTTGAACACTTGTCACAAGAGTCACCTACTGATCATTCAAGATATCAGCTCCTCTGAGCATTTAGTTTATATTTACTTTTTAAAATTTGTAAGTACACCTCTACCCCGATATAACGCAGTCATGGGGAGCCAAAAATCCCTACCACGTTATAGGTGAAACGCCATTATATTGGGGTAGTGGTAGCAGGGCTGCAGCGGTGATTTAAAGAGCCTGGGGCTCTGGCCACAGGGAGCCCTAGGCCCTTTAAATCACCAGCGAGCCCTGCTGCTGCAGCCCCGGGTAGCAGCGGTAGGGCTCCGGCGGTGATTTAAAGGCCCCGGGGCTCCCCGCAGCATCCGGAGCCCCAAACCCTTTAAAGCGCTACCCGAGCCCCGCTGCTACTGCGCTATATGCGAACCCGTGTTATATCGGGTCGTGTTATAGCGGGGTAGAGGTGTATTATTCAGTACAAAAATCCATCACTTAGAATTGTAAGGGTTGGAAGGAACCTCAGGAGATCATCTAGTCCAACCCCCTGTTCAAAGCAGGACCAAACCCCAAATGGCCCCCTCAAGGATTGAGCTCACAACCCTGGGTTTAGCAGGCCAATGCTGAAACTACTGAGCTATCCCTCCTTCCCCTCCCTTGATGCTCTACAGTATGTGTACATTGGATCTTTTATTTTTTAAATGTGGCCTAGTTGTTGGGAGAATAGTTGATAACAACCCTGATTATTTCTCATGAGTTAAAAATACATCTCTCTGACTTTAGACTTTCTTTCAATCCCCCTTTATGCTCAGATCCTGCTCCTTTCAGACAATTTTGAATGTTCAGTCTGTTTTATTCAGTGTCCTAGCAATGAGAAACAATGATGCTGAGGAGTGTCAGTTCTGTATAGCACAGTACTATACGGTACCTAATTGTGTGGTTAGATTGCAAACTCTGTGGATATTAATTTTCATTTGTTTGGCACATCTTACCTATTGCACAGAGCCATATACAAGGATGAAACAAATATAACTGAGGACGGGAATGCACTGTTGGATATAGATAATTATTTTCTCTCTTGTTGCAATAGTAGTCAAGATTCTTAAAGTGAATGTCAGTTTTTCTAATGTCATGCTGTACAAAGAATAGTTTATTGTTTGAGTGTTTCTACTCACCCCGACTGTGGCACAGGCAACCGCCTCCCAAGAGCCCCCTCATGTCCAAAGGTCACTCTACAGCACCCTGCCTGTTTTGTTCCCCTCTTCAGAGCCCTTTAAGAACTCAGTTCAAAAATAGTTCAAACAGTCCTCCTCTTGGAATCTAATTTCTTCAGTCCTGTGGTGCATACAGGCCCTGAGAGAGATTATGTCTGGCCATTACAGTCTTTCACATGCTTGTGCAGTGGTCTCTCCCACTCCCCCCTGCCTGGAGAACTTTCTTCAGCTTCCCCCTGTTGACTCAGGGGCCTACAGGAGCTTTCTTGCTGCCAACAGTGCCTCCAAATATAGCTCAGTCTCCTGGACTCCCCACTACAAAATTGTGATATTTTTAAAGGGGGTGGGGAGGCAGTAATCACCCAATTCACCCAGATGTGGCTCATCCTGTAATCAGGGCTGGCTTAGCTCCTCGGCTCTCAAGCCCACAGGCAAGTCGCACTGAAATATGGATGTTTCTTATTTCTCTCCCACTACAACCTTCTGTTTCCCTATTTGCATCAATCATGCATCCCTTTGCATTTATACATCCCTTGTCATATGTTTTCAATGGCCAATATGGAACCTTCCCTGGCTGCTTCTTCCATTAATTCTGAGAGCATTCCTCCTTTCGGAGGCAGAGGGGAAAGGCGCAGGGAGAACGAACACACAAAATCACCTCAGAAATATGCTCAGCCTGAGATACTGAGTGCAATCCAGAACAATGTCTACTTTATAAAGGCAGCACAATGTGCTTTTCATTAGCCTTGTCACCTTCAAGACAGACATATCCATAGGCGGCAGGTTTGTATAATTTTTGGTGGGGCCCAAAATGGTGGTGCCCCCCTACTCCCGCCCTGTAAGCCGATATAAAATGAAGCTACAACGCGTCAGTGCCACAAGATTACAAGGGTCAATTAAAAGTGGAAAGTCAGAAGCAGCACTTGCCTACTTCAATATACAGTATTATATTTTGTTGCACCTGTTGTGATGAAGTGGGAATGTTCTTAATATTTTCTCTGAATACTGTGTGGGTGCCTCAGTTTCCCCTGCAAGATGCCAACTGAAGGTGTTGGGGACAAAGAGATCAGGTAGCCTCCTTGTCAGGAAGAGACAGAGGCCAGAGGAGGGAGTGTCAGTTTGGAGCTGGCTGGGGAAATGGGGAGAGACCCAGAACTTGGTTCTGGGCTCCCCACCCCCCAAGATGGACCTGACAGAGGGGTTCTGTTTTCTGTACCAACAAGCTCTGTTTAAACTGTGTTCCCGTCATCTAATAAACCTTCTGTTTTACTGTCTGGCTGAGAGTCACATCTGACTGCGGAGTTGGGGTGCAGGGCCCTCTGGTTGCCCCAGGACCAGCCTGGGCAGACTCGCTGTGGAAAGTGCATAATGTGGAAGGGCATGCTGAATGCTCCGAGGTCAGACCCAGGAAGGTGTAAGCTTCTTGCCCTGGAGACAGTCTGCTCCGAGAGAGGAGGCTCCCCCAGAGTCCTGACTGGCTTTGTATGGAGTTGTTCCAAAGCATCACAGCATCCCCTTCCACACCGTGCACTTCCCAGAAGTCTGCACAGGCACTGACACTCCCTCCTCCGGCCTTTGTCTCTTTTCCAGGCATTAGGAGGCCACCCGATCTCTCTGTTCTCCAACACCTTCAGTTGGTACCTTGCAGGGGAAACTGATTTGGGAGAAATGAAGTAAAAGCTGCCCAAACCGAGCTTGAGCACTCCTGAATTTTGAGGTGTTCAAATCCAGAAGGCAGGTGCTGGGGGTGGGAGAGGGCTGTGGGCTCCATGGGGGAGCATGGCAGCAACTGTCTGGAGCTGCACGGAGCCAGACACTCTGGTCTGAGTGGCACAGTAAGCGGTTTGGGGGTTGGAGAAGAGGTAGGGAGTTCCGGGGGGCAGTCAAGGGACAAGGAGCAGGGGGGGTTGGATGGGGCAGAGGTTTGAAGGGGCAGTCAGGGGACAGGCAGCAATTGGATAGGCATGGGAGTCCAGGAGGTTTATCAGGGGACAGGTAGGGGTGCGGTCCTGGGGGGGAAGTTGGGTGGGGTCTCAGGAGGGGGCAGTTGGGGACAAGGAGAAGGGAGGCTTAGATAGGGGCGGAGGTCCTAAGGGGCAGTTAGTGGAAGGGGGTTCGGGAGGGGGTAATCGGGGACCAAGGACCAGTGGTGCTTATATAGGGGGTGGAGGTCCTGGGGGGCAGTTGGGGCAGGGGTCTGGGGAGGGGGCAATCAGCGGCCAGGGGCTGGGATTCAAAGAGCTCTGGGCTGCTGGCAGCCACGGGGATCCCAGAGCCCTTTAAATCCCACAGCGGGCAGCCCAGAGCCTCCCTGCCCGCTGCGGCGGGGAGCCCAGAGCCCTTTAAATCTCAGCCGCGGCTGGGATTTAAAGGGCTCTGGGCTGCCTGCAACCGCGGGGAGCCCAGAGCCCTCTGATTCCCGGCCGCGGCTGGGATTTAAAAGGCTCTGGGCTCCCCGCCGCAGCGGGCAGCCCAGAGCCCTCTGATTCCCAGCCGCGGCTGGGATTTAAAAGGCTCTAGGCTGCCAGCAGCGCAGAGCAGGGGAGAAACCTAGCTCCAAATATTGCTGGAGCAGAGCCCCTGTCTGTGAATATTCCTGGGGCTAAAGCCCCAGGAGCCCATATAAGTTGGCGCCCATGGACATATCTATGAGAGATTATCAAAGCTAAAAAATGTATTTCCAGAATGAGCTTTAAATGTCAACTTTGAGATAGAAGTTAGCTGTGAACATATGCTGTTGAGACTGTCTACGTTAAAAGCCCCTTACACTTTCCAGATTTGTATCAGGAGGATTTACTCTGTGCATGTTCCAATAGCTAATCTAAGGACAAAAGGACAGGTATGGTCATTTACAACACTAAACTAGTCATTGAAAATAAGAAATACCCATTGTCAAAATTCCACATAAAATTCCTGCATAACATCACTCAAAAAAAAATTCACAAATCCTCTAGAATGCCTACAACATTTTGGGATCAAATCTGGTTCTTTAAGTACAACAGTCAGCCAGTAGAGGTCAGCTTTTCAGTTATTTGGTATCTAATGGGAGTCACCAGAGTGCCTAGGCATCTAACTTCCATTTAAAAATCAAAGGGAGTTAGGCATTTAGGTGCCGTTGTAAATCTTAGGAGACATCTATCTGCATCTTTAGGTGCCTAGAAACCTTTATATATCTGGCTCTAGGTGTCTCTTAGCCTAAAATTTAGGCAAATAATTTTGGTTCAAATATCTGTCTCCAAGACTTGTACATGGTTTTCTGTCCTATCCATTGTTCCCAGTTTCATCTAACTGATCCTCTGCAATATATTATAAAACCAATATTCTCTTTACATCGTCTTTCAGTGAGGAAAGGGTACTTGGCATAGTCTCTACTTTAACCATAATAAATTTCAAACATTTCACAGTGTGGTGTATTTTGCTCTTTAGACAACAATAATATTAAGAAACAGGGATGGCTGGTTTCCACACAATCATATTTATTAAGTCTATATAGACATTCCAGGCTTCACTAATTATGTAGTGCAGCTCTGTCTGGTTTCTAAAACATGGAACTCAGTGAGTACCACTACAGTGCTCACAACTATTTAAAGGAATGATATCCTATTGCTATACACTACTCGTGTCAGAATTAACCACTGAAGAGGAAGTAGGAGATAGCAGTTCTATGTCAGAAGATGGTGCTGTTAAGAGGTTTACTAGGCCTGAAAAATCTGATTGGTGACTTTACTTTTGTTTGTGGGCCTTTATTGGGCCACACAAATTATGGTGGTGTCTTCAAAAGTAAATACTGAGGAAAAACCATCTTTGAGAGGATGATTGAATCTCAGTATAGTTGTGGATTTTAAGGTGAAGCTGCAGGGTCTCAGAAAAGCAAGTCATCTTAGTTCAGTGCCCAAATGCAGTCCCCAATGGTTTCACTTTTCTATTTGTGTGCTGTATTGCACCAACTCTCCTCATACATGTAAATAGCTGTGAGATATATGTCCCAGACCACTTGGAATTTTTTTTAAACTTTAAAACGTATCTTGCATATTCTTTTTGACACGTGACAACTACATAATATTTTTGTTACTTCAATGACCTACAGTAAAGTAGTGTTCTCAAACCCAGAGCCTGTTGACTCCTTACTATCAGACTACATAACAGTAAGTTGGAAAACAAACATGCAGTGAATTGAAGGATACAATATGTGGAAATTAGGTCAGATTAGAGTCCTATTATTAACTTTTTGTAACTGCCTTAAGAACTTCAGAAAGAAAAGCCTCTTTAAAAAATTATATAAAAATAAAGGACCAGGGACCATTGTGGGGGCATCACACTTTGCTCAGGTGAGCAGCTGACTCCCCCAGACAGTTGCTTTGTGCTGATTACCCCTGAGGTAACTGTGATTATGACCACTTATTTTGAGTCAAGAGCTAAGGGTTCTATCATATGGGACCCTTAAGGGTGGCAATGAGAAAAATAAAAGTTTAGGAATGGGGGAAGGGAAGGGAACAGACTAAGGGTTCCCTCCTTCCCCACTTCAGAATAAATGTTTGAATACTGGAATTTTCAAAAAAAACATTCTATTTTCTCTTCCTATATGAAGAGTGAGAAGCAAAAAGACAATTTTTACCAGGGAAATGAAGGAGAAGAAATGAATGTAAAAGTAGGATTTCAGTGATTAATATGGGGGGGGGGGGGAGAGAACACAAAGATATCTGATTTAACTTTAGATTAAATAAAATAGTAAAAGCAATTTTCTGACAGTGCCACTGGACATAAATGACATCTTTCAACTTAGGGTGCTTCAAAGCATCAACTCTTTGGCATAGAACAGCAGCTAGAGGGCCTGCACAGACTATGGCCCTGATCCTGCATACTAATCTGAGTAGAAAGATCGCTGAACCTGCACATAACCTGACAGACTTTAGTGGATCTCTATGCAGGTACAGCAATCTGCCTCTAGGATCTGGGCCCATTTTAGCACATAATGAAGGGTATAATTAATTTACTAAAGCATGGCACAGTGACAGATCAGTTAAAGAAATAGGCAGGAAAATATACATCAGTATATCTCTGTTTACATTCATCTGAAATGGGTTAGAGAATCTCCATATTTTCAGCACATTTCACTTTCTCGATTTGTATTAGTCACCTTTACCCACTGCCATCCTTCCCTTTTGGGGATAGAGGGGTCTGAGGCCCAAAAGTCAATAAAAATGCAAAAAAAGATTCAGAATTGTTATACTTCATTTCCATCAGGCTACAGATGTGTTCCTTAAAAAACTGTCTGAAGCATAAGTATGGAACAGAAGCTCCAAATTTATATCATTAGGATCCACACAGGAATTCTCTTAAGCAAATCTATTAAACAGTAGCAGAAGTAGCCCTAATACACGTCAATGATACAATTATCCCACTGACAGTCTCCTTTATTTTCATATATTTATTTCCAGTTCACTTAAACGTTTCCTTTGTATATACCTGTGCATCTCTTAAGCATAAACATTCCTCTAATCTCATGCTGTAGCTTTTGCTTTCTCTTGCTCCCATTATTTCTGTGCTTCAAAAATAAATTATATTTATTTCAAAATTGACAGAATACTCAAAGAAAAACATCTATTTATAGCCAGGAAGAAAATTACTGTACATGCCAAACAGTGCAGTAACAAAGGAGAAAAATTATCAGAATTCCTACTTGCTTGTGACTTTTGTCTTTCTAGTGAGAAGGACAACTATAATGTAAGAGATTCTCATCACGACATCCAGTTACAAACAAGGGTAACCACCTTTCCAATGAGATTTAAGTGTCTTAAATAAAACAATAAACAAAACAGATTTTTCCATATCTGCTGATTTTCCCCGGTCTAATTGGATCAAGATGGACCACAGATTTCTCCAAATAGATAAGCCACTAAGTTTCTTCATTTATGACAGAGACGCAGCATACATCTTCCTTGTCCAGATGAAATATTTGCTTGGACAGATGAAATATTTTGTGGGAAATAAAATACAGATTTTTTTTAAAGTCTGTTACAGAGACTTCTAGTAACCATCCTATTTTCTTGCTGGGGTAGATCATTTATTTAAATGATCACATGTTGCATTGCTAATAACATTCTACCTTTGTGATTGACAAGGTTAGGTCTAAACTATTATTAAATGCAGATTATTTTAGTTTTAATAGGAACCCTCTGTGTGACAGGTAATTATGTATAGTTGTTGCCAGAGTTGATCTAATCAGTATGATGTAGCTATTAGCTCCTTTATAGTCAGGCCTGAAACAAAATGGACACACAGATAATAAAAGTAATTGCTCATCAATATATTCACACAAGCAAACTCACCTGCATATAAATCGCAAGGCTATGAAGAGAACTGAAATCACAGCACTGCTGTGCTCTTATACCAGCATTAAAGAAGTTACATCTAGAGTAGTCCACACTTTTATAGACATAGAAGCAGCCATTTAATTACCCCCAGAATATACAGTCTGCTTCTTGCTGCACTTATTAACAAAATTTCTTTCTAGTTCATGTGTAAGGCTTTTAAACTTGAAAATTATCTTCATAAAATTTATGTGCTTACTTGATTTATAAACTCTGAAAATTACCTTGATTCAGAACGGCTACCACAGTCAGGCTAATAGGACTCATTCATTTCCACGATGCTATCAGATTGGTTGCCTCACTATGCATCATCATTATGACATGCAGGGGTTTTTAATTGCTACCTTTTTATAATTTAATGTACTTCTGGCTTTTGTATATTGTATTTACTTCTGTTTGTTTTTTTGGGGGAGGGTGGCAGCAGATTTTAAATGGACTCTTTGGAATGAATCCCCACCCCGATCAAAGATGGCACTAGCAGGCTTTGGGGGTGGGGGAGGGATGACCAAAATGTAGACTGGAGACAGAATCCTCCCCTAACCTGAAGCCAAGGGACAGAGAAGTCACAGAGCCATTCCATGGACCTCAGGATCTGCCAGTGCAAGACCATGCCATCATGAGGAGTTCCACTGAGATCTCTGACTCTCCACACAGGAGCAGGAATCTATACTAGCAGATCCTAATGTAGGAATGGGTCCTAAACTGGATTTTTAGGCAGTGGATCAGTGTGTTCACAGACCTACTGGTCATAGGCCTTTCCCAGAGGTGAAAGTAAGCCGGTACAGGGTACCGGCAAGAGCCAGTACGCCGGACCCGACTGGCTTCCCCAGGCTGGTAATTTAGAGGGCCCAGGGCTCCCTGCAGCAGCTGGAGCCCCAGGCCCTTTAAATCACCGTCCAAGCCCAGCTGCCGGAGCCCTGAGGTAGCAGCGCCAGGCCTCCAGCAGCAATTTAAAGGGCCTGGAGCTCCACTGTGGTAGCAGCAACTGGAGCCACGGGCCCTTTAAATCACCCCTGAGCCCCAGGACTCCCAGCCACCTCTGCAGCTGGTAGATCCGGGGTGATTTAAAGGGTCTGGGTATTTAAAGGCCCCATCTCTTCCGGTTGATGCCACGCCTCTTCCGGTTGAGGCCATGCCCCCTGCTCAGGACTCTGGCATACCAGTAAGTCCTTTAAGTTACTTTCACCCTGGCCTTTCCCCAATAACTTTGCTGCCTTGAAATAAGCAGGAAGTAGAGTCCCTTTGTAGCTGCTAAATGTAGCCTGTTTCCCCACAACACAGGTAACAAAATGGCTTCTTTAGCTCAAGTGATAGAGACCTTTTGCTGCTTATGGTCCCATGTTCAGTTGCCATTGATGATCCATGGTGGAGTCTGTTACATTGTCATTGCAAATGGAAAAGTGGAGAGCGTAGTAAAACAAGAAAGAAAAAAAAACAACGAATAGAAAACAGTCCCTAAACTATTTTGTAACAACCCATTTAAAAACCAGGCATTCTAACTCCCTTGAATGCAATATTAGTTCTTGTTTCCCTGGGTAAGTGTTTATGACATGTATGCTATTACTCTCAGTTTACTATTGATGCAATAGTACCCCTTGTCTTGTGGTAAAAACATCAATGTGTAAAATGGTTGCTTGAAGTGCCATCACCACCACAATGTAGGAACAAACTATCCACCAGCAAAGCCTCCTGGTGGGTTTCTGTCCTTTGGATTTTTTGGACAAGAGGTAAATGGCAAGATTCTTTTTCCCCTCTCTTCTACTTATTTCTCTGTTCACCAAGTCCCTATAAAAAGTCACTTAAGTATTTATCAATGCAAGTCCCTAATGAACTCAGGATAGTATGCCTGGATTCTCATAAGTTTTTGTAAGTCTCGGGTTATTTCTGGTCTTTGGCTTTAAATTTGAAATGGCATCACATCCTGAGGATCATCCTGATATCCTTCACTTTATATTAGTTTCCCAAACTATGGGATTTCTTTTTTTTAAAGAAGTCAAACTTACGGAGTTTTAATTTTATTTTAATTCCACAGTCTTGCAGTTAAGCACTTTTTGTTAATTTGAAATGCTGTAAAGAAATGGACTTTTAAAGATCATGTAGCTAATTTACAGTACACTGGCAGTCTCATTTTCTCAGGTGCTGGGCATGCACTTTCCATTAAAGTCAATGGAAATTGCAAAATTGCAGGCCATTAATGTACAGACAATTCAACTATTAAAGGATTTTACTGTCAAATATCTGCAACATTTCATGCCAAATTAAACAGATTACACATAAGACTGTAAATTCATCAAATGAAAACCATCTGAAGTAATTATATTTAAAAGGACATGTTACAACTTACAAATGGCTGAGTAGCTAAAGAAAAACAAATGAAGATTTATACCCACTCTAAAGCCATAAGTACGGCAAACAACGATATAACAAATTTCCTCCAATTACACTAAATACATCTAAAAAAATTCAAGATACAAAATGTTATTTTTAATACTTTGTGTGTTCTAAAAGGGAAATTAAAAAAACTAAATTAAAATAAACATACATAAGCAGAACTAAAGAATTGAAGAAATATGCAGTTAAGCATTAAAGATCTGACATCATTTTAGGCGCTATACGACCACTTAATGGTATCTTACTATGCACTCTTGGGGTTTGCCTCAACCACTTTAAGAACAAAAGCCACACTCCATCAAAATTTTTAAAAAGCACTAATGGCATCAGAATTTGCAATACAATTATACACTAATTTAATGGCATTTGTGTGAAGGACCTGGTATTTTTCAAGGCTGCATGAGTGTTTCAGGGATCCCTTACCAATACAGTAATGCAGCTGAATTTAGTCTAGTTTTGTAGCACATTCATTTTTCTTTAGGTCATCACTGGGAGCAAGTCTCTAGCCCTATAGTTTTGGCTCTTAGACCAGACTAGATCAAAACTAAATAAAAGGTTCTTATTACTACATCTTTCTGATATTGTTTCAGAGAACAAAGCTGTTGAAGAAACAAAGATAAGCACTCCTGTTTATTCAATTTAAAATAACAGATCAACACTGAATAGAAATGGTACCCATAACCAGCATAAACTGGTTAAACCCTAGAAATGCTGCAATTTCACTCCTGTAGATACAGGCTGTGCCGCATGGGTGCTACAGTGATTTTGCCTTTCCCCATCTTCAGTTATCCATGAAGAAGACTGTAGCAACCACTGCAGAAAGCATGCCTCAACTGCCCTTCCCCAGTCGGAGCCAGGTCAGCTTCAACAGCAGTTTCCTGCCTCAGTGGAGGAGATGAGGAATAGCATGCATAAAACAAAGGAGGATAATTAGAAAAAAACCCACCAAAACTATATTATACAACAAAAATATTACTGCACATGAACCTCTTTTAACCAAAGATCTGTGGATCTAGCACAGCTTTTATTTCCTGAAGCTACCCAGGCTGAAAGAGTTCACTATGATTAGCTGTTCTGCATAAGTAGCTTCAGCTCCTCCAACATTCTTTTTGGCACATTCAATTTCATTCAGCTTTTTTCTTATTATTTTTATTTATATCACCCAAGTGCATCCATCCCTTAACTCAAGAGACCCAGTGTGGAGGAACAAATCAGCATGAGCTTCCTGTTGCAGCTAACCTTCCATTCTTCATGACAACTTCACCACGGACTTGAAACAAAGTTGAGTGAAACATTCAATTACTGGAGGGCAAGCCAAGCATTCATCTACTGAATCACCCTGCTTTCAAGCATATTCCTCTATTAAAATAAAGAATGATCTTGTTACACAATTAAAAGAAAAGAAACCTCACTGCCCTGTGCACCCATTTTAATCCATTAAAATTGGATTTAATTTATTACAAGCACATATCTGCATATACTAGAAACTCAGAATGCTCTAATCTCTCTCTCTCTCAGAGCAAGCTTTCCTCTACATTCTGGCAATCAACTGAAGTGAAGAGAGAGACAGGATCTCTTTATGGTGAGGAAGTGAGTGCGCTGGCATTCAGACAGCACATGCTTAACCTGGAATTAAAGCCTGTGTGTGTCCCTTAAATGCCACTTACTCTTTTAGGTTAGGATATTTTTTCTAAAGCTTTTTTCTCTAGAACAAATATAACAGGTTTTGACAGTCTATCAGCATCAAGAAATTACTGCGCTGAAAGCTGAACTACTTTGTTTTAGGCCAGTTTTTTGTTCTTGTTAAAATATGCTCTGAACACTCTGAAGCTACATAGATAAACTACCTAAAATAGCAGCAGTCATAGCAACTCTAATATCTTAAAAGGGCAGAATGCTGTCTTTGCAATAAGAAGTTTCTGTTGAAAAACATTTCTGATTGAAATAGACTCCAAGACGTTTATGGCTTGACTTGGAGCTACCGGTGCTCAGCACACCTGAACATCAGACTATTTAAACATAAAACAAAGAATGAAAAGATGATCCTACCCATTTAATTTCTAGATTAAAATAATTTTTAAAAAATGTACTGAGGCTGTTCATAGAGTGTTAAATTCTTTATCAGCATATCTCACTCAGTATTTTCACAAGGCATAGATGCGGATTATTTGTTCAGGTCAAAATTTGAGAAAACCTCTGATTAAAGTATATAAGATCAAAACAGCAATAGTATTATAGTATACATACATATCTCATAAGTGCTGTATCTCGGTATATTTTTTAAAAAGTTAGTAGAAGACCAGGACTGTAGTACACAATATTTAAGTGTTTTTAACTTTGTAAACAACTTTTTTTTTTAAAGCACAAAAATTTGAGAGAGGACTTGTTTTCCTCAAAACCCAAGTCCATAGGAGGACAGAAGCTCTTTAAAAACAAGGTTGGGTTTTTTTGGTTTTAGTTCTGAGGGGAAAGAAAACAACTGTCACAGTTCAAATTGAGAATTCAATTGAGCTCTGAGTCTTTCCCCTCAGTGGTCCGGCAAGGTCACCAACACAGGCTTCTGGATCCCCAGCCATTGCTTCTTTTGGGTGGAGACCCATGTCTCTCTCCCTTCTGACTGGAGTATTTCCAGGAAGAACTGCCCCCCGCCTTCACTGTGTTATATCCCCAGCAAAGGACAGTCTGCCTAAACAGGCCTGCATCACTTCTCTCCTCAGAGATGGTACAGGATTCAATTGTAATTGTGGTTATAAGCTACCACACCACTCTTTCTAAGCAAGGATTTTTTTATTCTGAAGGTAAAAGCTCTAGAGAGAAAACATTAAAAACAACTAGAAGAATCTACACATATGCTCACAAGCTTACCAGAGCTCATCCTCTCCAATATGGGCTTTGGCAGGAGCAGTCCTTCAAAACCCCACCAAGGAGTTTCAAGTTCATCTCACACACTGCTCAGAACACGATTACAACCCATGACCGAGTCACTCATTTATCCAATTTGGTTCTTTGAAGAAACTGTGAATAAGTCATCAGCCAAACAGTGGGTCTCTGCTCAAAGTGCAGCTTCAAAAAGATGGATCTGAGGCAGGTTATTTGCATTTCCTTCACCCCTTCCCCCCTGCCATAAACCTACTCCCCAAAAGTATTGTATTGTCCCCAAAAGTCCTTTGAAGTTTCTAATATCTCCCAGAGATTGCATTAGTCACGCCCTCCTCACAAAGAAGTTCCACTCAATCCCACAAATATCTACATTTTCAGTAAAATGAACTCCCAAAATACCCAAACTCAACTCAGTAAGATTTAGCCTATTTCCATAAGGTTTGTCCAGGATGTTGCAAGATATTGTCATATCCGTCACAGTAATAATACAGTAATTCCTCACTTAACATTGTAGTTGTGTTCCTGAAAAATGCAACTTTAAGTGAAACGAACCCAGTTGTCCCATAAGATTTATGTAAATGCGGGGGGTTAGGTTCCAAGGAAATTTGGGGGGTGGGGGCAAACAAAAAGCATTATACTGTATACTGTACAGTGGTTGGGAAGTGCCCCTGGCTTACCCCACACAGGCACAGCCCACTGCAGGCAAAGATGCTAGGAAATACCTTTGCTGCAGCAGCGCAGCTTTCCCGGAGAACAGGCTCGGATTTTGCCGGGAATGCTCCAGGCCCGTCTCTTCCTGTCTCCGCTTCACTCCAGGCCCACCTCTTCCCACCCACACTCCCCCCCCCCCCCCCCACACACAAAGTCCTAAGTGCCGCCAAACAGCTGTTTGGCAGGGGGGGAAGCGCTGGGAGGGAGGGGAAGGAGGTGGAGAAAGGAACTTGTGCAATGCTCCCTTGTAAAGTCACTGCTTTTCCACGGAATCTTACAAGCAGGCAGCCAAACGACATTATAAGGGAGCATTGCACAACTTTAAAATGAGCATCTTCCCTAATTGAGCAAGGACTTAACATTGAAACAATATTAAGTGGGACAACATTAAATGAGGAGTTACTGTAGCTTGAGAGTATTTTTAAGGTGCAATTCTGTTCTGAAAACTGATGTTAGAAAAGTGGCATGGTGGGGTTCCAATGTTTTGTGCTTTTCAATATTTTCCATATTAAACGTACAACTTGCAAGTAAAAAGATGTTTTTTCAACTAGTATAGATACAAATGTAGCCTCAGAGTCAGTCTTAGTTCTTTCTATCTCTCTCATTACTACCAGAGGCCAAATTATGTACTCAGTTATATCTGCACAACTCCCTTGTCTTCACATTAGGCTCTTAATGACCTGTAAAACCCCCTGGCTTTCAATGGGTTTGTATAGGTGTAACTGATTAGATAAACAATTTTGTTAATGATGGATAATATGGAAGAGATTCTGTCTCCCTTAATATTAGCTATGTTGGCTATTCAAGGCCAACAGGAGTAAAATTCAGTAGAAAGTTTATTTTCCCTCACTCAGGTGAGCAGATGTGACTTTGAATACACACAAGTAGCTGATTTGTGGAGTGGGAAAATGCCATGCTTACAGTCACTTTTCAGAGAAGAAAGTAACAATGCATAAGGGGAAATGGTGCCCTTTTTCTTCAGCCTAACAGTATAGGCTCTAGTCCTGCAAACGCCTAATTTTATTCCAGTGTAGAAATCTTTCCAGGGGTCTCCATTCACAAGATAAGGAGAACTGGTCACCAGGAATAAATGGAGGAATATAGCTTTTTTTAAATTAACTAGAGTTGGCATTTCTGAGACCATTACCGAAGATATCCATCTTACTAAAAAAATATGGTTTGTGGGTTTTTATTTGTTTTACTTTTGACATTTAGCATGGGAACACCAGTCAAGTGTGATTCTATCACGATTCAAAACAAGCATAAAAAAATTTAAAATGTTTAATTTTAAAAGCTGTAATAATTTATAATATGTAAATAATGATTAAGTATGTGAGGTGAGGCATGTGGCCAGACCCCTCTGCCTAGACAGAGCCCATTAATTGCAATGGAAATATGTACAGGCCTGAGAGTTCACCTGAGAGGATCAATATGAAGAACAAAAGGCAAGGTAAAAGGCTGTTTATAGCATCTTCCAACAGACTCTATGTCACAAATTATATCACTTTGCAGCAAAACAAGTACCTCCAGAACTAGGATAAAAAATGCCAACTGAAATTGAAAACTTATGTATTTCACAGTTCATTCATGGTGATAAGGGCTTTATGTCTTGCAAACTCCAAGACCGTTGGGTTGAGAAAAATAGCTGTATTCTTCCTTTAGCTGGTGAAAAAAAATCCATTCTTAAAAACACCTTTCATAGTTCAAAAATCACCAGATAGTTTGATAAAAATTCTTTCACAACAAATTCACTTCTGGGTTAAAAATAAGCATGATAAATTTAACCCTAAAAGGTAAATTTTTGTTAGAAAGTTATAAGCAGCATAAAACTGGAAGTACCTTCTCTACCATAACTGTACCTGTAGCATGATATTATAATTAGCACAAATTCTAGTCAACATGTAAGAGGCTAATTTTTTTCCTTTGTACACTGAATTGCCATCCAACACAGTTACCCAGAGTACGGTAATTGGAATTGAAATAGATTATAATTGAAGCTCTTGTTCATCCAGAATGAAAACCGATTCCACACTATTAAAATCTGACAGTATGATATTGGCATGTACAGGAAGGCTGACAGCTGTAGCATTAGAGTGCATTTCAGATCACTGCATTACTGAGCTATTGTGTATTTTTTCATAGTTCAGTGACATTTAAACTCATTTTCTAGTATTAAACAAATGTACAATATGTACTGTATTTACAAGTATGAAGTCTTCAAAAGCACCATGTTTTCTTCCCTTTCTCTTGTGGATGGTAGAGTCTAGTATGATGTGTCAAAATACTGTGAAAGGTGCATACACTGCCTTACACCCAGAGAAGATAGACAGAAAAAAAAATAAATATATATGTCTGCCTATGTGGTTCTCAAATTGCAGATTGAGAAAACAGAAAGTGTCTCCTTACAGAAACCTCAGCCTAAAATGAAGGACTCAAAAGGTGTCCCTTTATGGGACTGAGATGAATTCAGGGTAACAGCTGACATGGAGCCAAGATGGCTGGCAGAACTTATTCACTACTGTATTTTTGTAAAATACATTTTATTTCTTCCTTCTGGGGATAACGTGCTTTGATGAAACATCTCTTCTTACAGGGACCTCCCAAGGGGAATGCAAGTAATATTGCATTATGTGATTGAAGCCACAATGATATACATAAAGGCCTGATGTTACAGACCCCATTAGTATCAAATAAAACAAATCAATCATATGTTATAACAAATGGCAATCACGTTTCAAGACAACCATCTGTTTAAACAAAACACACTGTGACATGCTTTAATTTAAGGAGACAAGGTATCCCAGAAAGCTATGCCCTTATCGAAAAAGCGTCTCCTACCTATTCAAACACAAATGTCAACAAGATAAGAACTAGTTCTTTAGAAAGTGTACTACAGACATTATGTTACTTCCCATTTTTGAAAAACCTTCACTTTACACATCTGTCTTTAGGCTGCCTACTGCTAATATCTTCAAACAAAAGCAGCATCATACAACTCTCTTCTAGAGACTGAAGTGTTAACTGGTCTACAGTACCATTTTTTGTGTATTTAAAAGACAAAAGTAAGCTGGAAACTATAATGGATATTTTTAAAATTAAAGAATGTATACATCTGGCACTGGCATCTCCTGATTCAATGCTAGCATTACTTCATGGCATAATTGTTGATTATTCTTGTAGTTCAAAATAATAAATAAATAATAATAATAATAATAATAATGCCTTAATGCTATATGAAGAAGATGCTCAATGGTTTGCAAATTTATGATATGATCCTGCTAACGTTTACTTACCCACTGAAGTGAACATGTTTATTCACAAAAAGCAAGCACTGTGGCCCAAATCCATAAAAAGGACTTAGCTGTTGCTGAGTGTTACAATGCCTAACTTAGGCACAGAAAGCTGCCTAAGCTAGCCAATGGGAGATGCTGATGAGACAGAGGTGTGTCCTAAACACACACATTTCTCAGAGATAGGTGCCTATCTCTGCTAGCGATTCACAAACGGGGAAAGATAGACTCATTTATGTCATGTGCAGGGCCTGATCCGGTAGGTTCGCTCAGAAGCTAACTGAGCAAATGGGGGCAGGGAGGAGAGGAAGGAGGAGGACCAAGATCTCCTTTATCACCTTTAGCACATTTGTTAGAGCACTCACCCAGGATGTGGGCGAGCAGCAGTTCAAGAACTTCCTCCTCCTCCTGCGTAGAAGAATAGATTTGAACAGCGATCAACCACCAACCAGCACAGTGCCCTAACCACTAGATTATGGAATATTCCGATGTGGGTCTTCCTCCATCTCTCCTATTGATGATGTTCCACTTTGATTAAACTACTGAATAATTAAATATCAACTGGGCCAGTGAAAGAGTTAAAATGACTTTGTAGCCCAGGGGTTGGAGCTCTCACTTCAGAGGTAGCAGATCCCTGGTCAAATCTCTTCTCCACATGAGATGGGGCATGTCTCTCTTCTAACCACTGCTCTAAAGGTTATCAGGGAGGTCCTCTTTTCCCTGCCCCACCCATTCTGCATGAACTTAGGCTGCTTCTAAGCATGCCTACCAGATTGGGTACCAGATGAACACTTGTCTCCCCCCAAGTTCTTGGATCACTCTGGGGGCAAGGGCAGGGGGATAGGTGCCCAGATGCCTAAAGGGAGGCTGCAGTGCACATACCCAGAGAGACAGAAACTCAGGTGCCTAGGGAATTTGTACTGAAAAATACATCAGTGGCAGCTGAGTGAGGTTTTGTGGATTGCACCGGTGCCTAAAAATGGGATTTAGGCATGTAAGTACGTCTGTGGATCTGGGTCTACAAGCCTAAACCAAATATCCATTACCATCAATTGGCATTGGATAAGGCCCCAAAACTGGTACTAAACGCAGGAGTAGGCCATAGTGACAAAAATAATGAGGGTAATATCCTCAGCCCCATTACTTTTGCTTTTCCCTGGTCTGAGTCAAGTGGGAATTGATTGATAAAATTAACTATTAAATAAACAACCATACACAATAAGAAAGTGAAACACCTGCAGTAGCAAGACAGAATGTTCCAACAGCTATCATGGGCCGTAAGAAAGAACTAAGGGTAGGTCTCCACTGCAATCACAAACTTGCAGCTGGCTCATGCCAGCTCACTTGGGCTTGCGGGGCTCAGATTAAAGGGCTGTTGCCACCAGACTTCTCCTTGTTTTTGTGGATACAGACTAACACTGCTACCCCCTGGTAATTGTGGTATAGACATTCAATGTCTACACAGCAATTAAACAGCCCCTTTGCCAGAGCCTTGTGAGCTCGAGTCAGCTGGCATGGGCCAGCCATGGGTGTCTACTTCCAGTGTAGATATACACTAAGAAGCAGCAGGGTGGCTCTGCCCTTTACTGTATAGCATCACGCAGCAGCATGAAGCAGCAGAAGGCACACACTGCCCTTAAGGGAAAAATCTCCAACGCTAGTGCACTGGGCATGCACACACAAAGTGGAATGGATACGTACAATCACTTGAAGAAATATTTCTATTGCCCTTCAGTTTTAGACAAGCTTGTTTTTACAATATCTGTATTTGGAGCTAGCTGTGACCTCCCTGTGTTCCTTTAAAACAACAAAACAAAAAACTGCCCATAGTTACCATAGTGGTGCCCAAGAACACTGCTGTCTTGTGTTATTTCAATTTTTGTAGGTTTAGTATTTGACCATGTTTATTTGCATTGGGCTTCAATTTGGCAGGCTGGTTCTCAGCCTTTACGTAATAATGTCATATTAAAAGAGGTTTACATCATTTTTAGCAATTGTTGGCTTACACTAAAAAAAACATTTAGTTCTGATTGCTTTTTTTAAAGTCAGACCACTAAAAATAGATTAATTTCACAGGCAGCTCTGGCCAAATTATGCTCTACTGACCATCTAGATTTAGAGAAATCCAACTGACTTCAGTGGAATAACATGTGCTGAGAGCACCTTTGTATTTATTGTGGACTATTGACTATGTTAAAACAAAATCTGTTTCAAAATATCTATTCCTATAGCCACAATTAAGGGAGATGCATATGAAAACAAACATACACCCTGAACTTTTGCATTTAAGTAAACCTTTTAATACGACTTAACTGTAGTTTTTCATATATAAAACTCATCACTTTATCAAAAGGTGTTTGTTAACCAAGATAAAGATTTGCAACACGTTTAAAGAGAAGCCAGTAATGCATTCTAGGCTTAATATGAGTTTTCCAAGTTACGTTAAATCTGAGAACTGTATTATATAGTTTAAAGGGTACTGAAAGTAAATACCCAAAAATTTTTTCCTGGATGAATGGCTATGCCAGTTTTACATTAGACAAATGAAGCATATACAAAGAGTCTTTAGAGAGAATGAGTAAAATGTTATTAACAGAAGTTAAATTTGTGTGTGTGTGTCTATTGTAACTATATTCACTTATATTACAGTATTGCCAAATATGTAGAGGGTCACTCTAGCCCTCATGCACAGAAAATTCTCATTGATTTCAATACAAAATGAGAGCATAAACTCTATGACATTTACCCACACTGGGCACAGGACTACTTAAAAAAAACAAAACAAAACCCTCTTCCTAATTTCTCTGGCTTTCCTTATCCAGATCATTTACTTACTATGAAATTCCTTGTGGGACTTTTTTTAAAGGGAGTTTTTCAAGTATTTTGTGTTTTATTTAACAAGAGAAAAAAAGACTATGTTGGGCAAAAACAAAACAATTTTCATGTGGCAAATTATGACCTCACTTTCATTTATGCAACTCTTATTGATGTCAATGAACTTGAAATCATTATCATTGACATTAATGGTTCTTAAGCAGTGTGTTTAAGAGGATGATTTACGCCAGTATGTATATGAGAAATCAACGTTTAAAATATCAATGTAAATAGATATTTAAAGTATAAAAAAATTACACTACAGATATTCCTTCTTTGTTTGCACAGAACCTTGCACATTGTGGGGACCGCCAAAAACAAAATAAAAAAATAATAATGTGGTAGAAAAGATAAACCAGGACACAATAATTGATATAGCTATATCAGCAGACAGAGCCGTAAAAAAGAAACAATAAGACAGCAAAATATGATGAACTATGCCACAAAGTGGAATGATTATTGAAAACAAGAGCAAAGATGATCCCAGTGATTATTGGACCACCTGGAGAGATTCCTAAGGGTACAAATGAGCAGCTCAGGAACACGTTAAGGAGCTACCAGTTGTAACTGACTTGTCTGCTATACAGTAGTGATGTGTTTCCACTGCCATTGACTCTCAAAGGCCAGCAGGAGAGGAAAGAATAGTTTACAGGATCATAGAAGAGATGGAAAAGGCCTGTTACATCATCCAGTCCATTTCCCTGCCAATGCTGGGTTTTTCCCTACAGCACATTTTTAGTGCATTGTTGAGTCTAATTTTAAACGTACACAGAGATGGGGCACTCGCTACATCCCATGGGAAATTTTTAAACAGCTTAGCATCTCAGACAGGATATTTTTCAATTATTCAGCCTACAAAGGAAATAGAGGTTATTATGTATTCCATAGTTATTATGTATCCAAACTCTACAACCAAGATGTATCTCATGATTTTTTAAATGCTGCTCAATCCATATTTAGGTGCCTAAATATGCATCTTGAATTTCAAAAGACATCAAGCACCCAGTAGTTCCATTAATGTTAGGACTCTAAATATGACTTTAGGAGCTTAAATTGAGGCCTTTATTTTTATTCTTGGCCCATACAGTTAGATCTTTTAGTCTTTCCCTATAAGACAGTCCTTCCATTTCAGCCTCTTTACTCACTTTATCGGGTCTTCTCTGAACTCATTCTAGTTTAATATACTTTCTGTTGGTAATAAACATAGGACATTTATAAATATGTCCACGGATTACCACTCAAACCATTTTTCCTTCTCAGGGCATAGTTACACTACAATCTTACATCGACCTATGTTAGGTCATCTTACAGCCACCGCAGTCCACTGACTGAAGAGGGGCAGTATGTGGGGGGAGGGCCTGAGTCAGGGCGCTCAGCTTCCCACCTGGAGCCGTGAAATCGACAAGACAACTGACAGCTGATATAAGCAATGCAGTGTCTATACAGACACTGCCTCACCCTAACTACACCGACATAAGCCCTATGCCTCTCATGGAGGTGGAGTTATGTCAGTGTAGTAGGGCACTTACATCATTGAGACAAGGCTGTAGTGTGTCCACTGACATAATTACATCAACATAAGATGTCTTACGTCTATCTGTCTAGTGTAGACAAGATGTTAGCTCTGAAAAGACACCTGTACAGACAGAAACTGTGTTTCTATTTAAGAGGTATAACCATGTTTGATGGGCCATCGTTCTCAACTATCTCAAAGAGTAGCCAGTTCACAGAAGCATAAGTAAGAGGGATTATTTGGTCTACCTCTGTATATTTTCTAGTGCTTTCAAATGTCTCAAATGACCAGACTTTCAATTTCCTCATGAGAATTTCTGGGTACTCAAAGTAAAATAGCTTCAAACTCTATTTATTTTTTAAACTCTAACCTGGTTGCAATCTTGCAATAAGTGCACGTTTCTCCACAAGTGCATGCTTATCATACTACTCCCTACTAGACTTGGGGGAGAAGGATAGCTCAGTGGTTTGAGCATTGGCCTGCTAAACCCAGGGTTGTGAGTTCAATCCTTGAGGGAGCTATTTAGGGATCTGGGACAAAAATTTGTCTGGGGATTGGTCCTGCTTTGAGCAGGGGGTTGGACTAGATGACTTCCTGAGGTCCCTTCCAACCCTGATATTCTATGATTCTCCCCCTCCACTCTTCTACATAAGAAATAAAATGAAATACTGCCCTCAAAGTGTTATGTGCAGAACACATGTCTAAACCTGTCTGAGGGCAGGCTACTGTAATGCCTTGCAGACAGTTGCCCTGTCCAGGAAAGGTGCTTAACACTTCATTGAAGGAGTATCCTGAGAAGACTGCAATCTGGAGGCTTTGATTTTGATGGTCTCTCAACTAACTGCCCACCTCCATGGAACAATGTTTTTTGTACACAAGGGCCTGCTGGGAGAATGATGGGCAGAGGTGCGGAGTGTCATACTTAACAGATTGGTGCTAGTCTGTGCAGAGGGGCCTGAGGAGGGAGCAGTTACTGCCACATATAAGCAGGACTGGCAGGAAGGATTCTGCCCAGCCTGAAACAGTAACAAACCACGAACTCACAGCAAGAGTGAAATCAGACCAGAGGATCTCAGGCCTTCTGTTGTTTTCAAACATCTGGAACTCATGGGCTTTAATAGTAAAGTTTCTGTAATTAGGAAATTCCTCTGCTAAGCCTGTGCTCCCTGCTTTCCTGCTGTGTTGTCCCTAAAGGGAAGCCCACAGCCTAGGTGAAGCTCTGGGAGAACAAGTATAAGTGATTGTGGGGTGGATGAGAGGTTTCAGGTAATCAGTGACTCTGAAAATGATTTAGCGGCCATGGTACATATGGGGTGACCAGATGAGAGACATGAAATATTGGGACACGGGGGGGGGGGGGGGGGGCGAGAAGGGTTTGCGGCAGGGGGTTGGGGGAAAGCCAGAGTATGGGAAAAATTGGTGGGGCTGAGCACCCACCGGCAGCTAAGGTTGGGACGCGGGACAAATCATATTGAACATGGATCTCAGGGTGACACTGTAGCCAAGAGTGCAAATGCAATTCTTGGATTCATAAGCAAGGGAATATCAGGTAGGAGTAGGGAGGTGGTATTACTGCTACATATGGCATTAGTGAAGCCATTACTGGAATATGGTGTCCAGTTTTGGTGTCTACATCTCAAAAAGGATGTTGAAAAACAGGAAGGGTTCAGAAAAGAGCTACATGAATGCTTCAAAGTTTGGACAACATGCCCTATAGTGAGAGGCTAAAGAAGCTCAATCTACTAGTTTATCAAAAGGAAGGTTAAGAAGTGACTTGATCATGGCCTACAAGCACCTATTGGGGCAAAGATTTCTGATAGTTGATAGCTCTTGAATCGAGCAGAAAAAGGCATAACAAGACCCAATGGAAGCAAGCTGAAGCTAGACAAATTCAGACTAGAAACAAGGGCACACATTTTTAACAACAAGGGCAATTAACCACTTGAACAACTTACTTAGGGATGTGGTAGCTTCTCCATCAACTTTCAGTCTTTAAATCAAAACTGGATGCTTTTAGAAGGGATATATTATAGTTTAAACTGAAATTATGGATGTGTATCAAATTACTGGGTAAGGTTCTTTGGCCTGTGTTATGCAGGAGATCACACTGGATGATCATCATGGCTCCTTCTGCCCTTTAAAAAAAAAAATCTATGAAATGCAGCACTGGATAGGGTGACTGAAAACTACTGATACAAATAGACTGACTAGATATGGCACTACCAGAGATTACAGACTTGGACAATAATGATATCCCTTGCCAAAGCAGTCCATAATCCCTTATAATGCATTATTTGAGGGTCTTATTGCTATTGTAAGTCAAGATGAATGAAAGCTTTATATTTAGTGGTGTATAAAATAATCAGTGCTTAATTTAATTTGCTTATGGCTTATATTTCCCATTCTGGATCTCTGTTTTTCCTCTCACTGCCAGCTTCTAAGTGAAATGTTAACATACTCTAATCTTCCTTTTAGATGATTAATTTCTTCTTTTTTAAGAGACTTTGCAGCATCCAGCCAAAGAGGATGCTGGACATATGCAAGAAGAGGAGAAAGAACTAGTTTGCCGTTTGGAGGATGGAAATCTATGAATTGACTGGAACAGCCATTCCCACACCTTTTTTCTTTCATGCCATGAGGGAAAGGACTAAAGGATCTGTGCTGAAGCAGATCACCTGTCCTTGCTACATCACCATGCTGTAGGGGCCTATCCCCAGTGTTGCCCTGGTTCTGCTGTTAGGCTACCTTCAATGGTCACGAGGGCAGGATTTACTCCAAAGAAGTGATGTCTACTAAATGTGAAGATGTTTTTAGTGTTGGAAAATTCCTTTATTTATTTTTTAAATAATGTTTCACTGTCCATTTTGGCTTGAAGTACAGTTCTCAGTGATGAGGTCAGGGCTTTACAATCTAATACAGATGATCCTTTGATAAATAATATATGTTAAGATTCTAGGCTACTGATATATATTGGCTGAAATAACTGCAAATAATTGTGATCACATGGCTTCAAAGGGCCATCTTACTGACAGTCACTCACTCACATTTTTTAAAAATTTCAAATGATTAGAGGCAATTTCCCATTCCATTCATTCAGAACACTCACAGTATCTACTGTTGGTTCTATTGTCTCTGGGGGAAATATTGCTTCCTTTCACAGTACATAGAACCGTATTTACTTGAGATAGAATCAGGGCCAGCTCCAGCTTTTTTGCTGCCCCAAGCAGCAAAGAAAAGAAAACAAAAAAACCCACAAAAAACCCCCAATTGAGCTGCTGCCGAAGTGCGGCCAAAGAGGAAGAGAGGGACTGAAGGACCCGCCACCGAATTTCCGCCAAAGACCCGGAAGTGCGGCCCCAATAACAGACAGAAGGTCCACCCCTTTCTATTGTCTGCCCCAGGCACCTGCTTCCTTCGCTGGTGCCTGGAGCTGGCCCTGGATAGAATAGACTTCTTAAAGTAAATCACTGAGCCTGTTCCTCTGCAAGTACCCTTTTATAGGATGGATCAGTTAAACTGACTTAAATTATTAAAGATTTTAGATTAATGATCTAAAAACACAGATTAATGAAAGTTTCTGTTCATCCGGGTAGAACACAAATTATCCAAAAATAGCAAGTTTGGTTTAAAAAAAAATCATAAAATGTACATAATCTGCAATATCCCAAATTAGGATTAATAAATTTTACAGTACAATTTAAATCTTAATGCTACATTTAAGCTTAGTCAAAATGCCAAGAACTTTGAAAATACAGTATATCCACTTTCTTGGGGCGCGCGCGCACACACACAATGACTTGAGTTTACTTTGATTTGGGACTCCAGAGGTTGACAAGAACTACAACACTTGATAAGAATGTTTTACATATTTTCCATTAATAATAAAAAGGTACAGTTCTGTAAACACTACCAAATGAAATGGTTGCTGGTATGAGTGGCCCCATGAAAGTCAAGAGGTTGCAGTATGGCTGGAAAGAATTTTGTCTTATGTGTTTACTAGTAGAAAAATGCTTAACTTTTTTACTTCGGTGGAACTACTCAAAGTAGTAAGCACAATAGCTGAAAGCGTTTGCACAATCAAGCCCCAAGATGACAAATTATGTATTTCTCACTATGTCTGGGAGCCATAATTAGTAAACATATAGGGGAAAATTATCTCTAATTCACAAGATCTCCTATCCACATTGTGGATCTCTGTTACAAACTCCACACCCATTTTGCTACAGTATTTTGAATATGCAAATCATTACCTAGAAGTTAAGTATTATTATTATTCTGTACAGAATTTCCATTGCCACCCGTAGCAGTTCCATGGGAAGAACAGCTATAGGATATCCAATAGGTATCCACAATGTGCATAAGGGATCGTATGGACTACAGTACAATATTTTGCCCATAGTATTTAGTAGAAACATAAAATGTGTTATTGTACATTATATTGTTTAAACATTTACAGAAACTTGTGAACATTAAAAACATTTTTTCCACTATAAAAAGATATACCCAGCAGCAATTTGGTAGAAACAAGTTACTAACTTACAGCACCAGAAGAAAAATGAAACATTTCAGTTTTCTAAAAGCTAATTAAAAAACTGTGAGGCTTCATGTCTAATTTTTACATTCAGATCTTTTTCTCCATTCACAATGATGGACTGCTGGGTATATCAGGCACGTAAATGACACTGCTCTATCCTCCCTTTAGCCCTCAGCAAATTTGCTGTAACAACTGAACAGTACTGATTCTCTCTCTCTTACTTAGTGAACAGCTAAAACAAAATTTCAAACTCTACTCCTGCAACCAAATTCATCCTGCACAGTCATTTACAGTAGTCTTTTGGCTTTCGGACAAAGTAGGTAAAATTCTGCCCACCTCCATCCAAAGGCAGAATTTGGCCCATTGTATAGAGCATGAAACAATGCCAAACAGATTCAAACAATCCAAAGCATCAGTTGTAGTGGGAAATGAAAATACCTGAACTTTTAATTGATCAGGCCAGTCAATGTTTGTCATACAGCACCAACAAATGAGTGACACCAAGTCTATTACAGGGAGCCAAATGACAACAGGGTATGGGTTTTGTAGTCTCTAAAGTGCCACAAGTACTCCTGTTCTTTTTGCGGATACAGACTAACACAGCTGTTACTCTGAAACTTCTCAAACAGTTCAACATCACCCACCAGAGTGGTCAGCATATCCATGTTAAAACCAAGGCATTTAAATTGCTGTGTAGCACAGCTACAGTACTGCTTTCCTTCCACCTGAACAGTGCTTACAGGAAAATTGAGAAAAGCAAACAATGTATGTTTCAAAATCTACCAGCTACTGTAACCACCTGTTTGAAATATGTTTAGACTGTACTAAATGCCATTTTAATTTGGTCAGATTGGAAGCAGGTAGTTAATCACCTCCAGTCTAATTATACCCCTTTTCCTCTGTTCTTTGACTCTCTTTTCAAGTTGAAGGCATTGAAACAATGGTTCATATTAATTCAGACAATATAGAATTTAGATTCCAAATTTTCATTGTGTTCCACTACTATTAATTTGTAGCCATTCCTCTGACAGATACATCAAAGGAGAAATACTTCTGAGAAGGATGTCCTTGCAATTTCTTCTTAGTAGAAGAGTCAGTGAGGAATAGTGTGAGAGTTATACTGCTCGCTTGCTCCAAATATAGCATGCATCTTCTCTGTAGTGTACTCAGCTAGCGCCTGCTTGAGATTTGGAAACATTTTTCTGAACTATGACTTTTGGATGACAGCAGTGTTTCTTGCTGTTGTGTGGCTGTCTGCTCACTGTTCATAATGGTCACCTGGCAGACTTGAGCATCTCTCAAGCAAGGCTTTTTCAGATTCTCCCTGCAGTAATGCTTGAATCCAATCCATTTGATGCAATAGCCATGGATCTCTTGCAAACAAGATGTTAGCTATACAAGAAATTCCAAAAACCAGAACACTGTTTCACAAACCAGTAGCAGCAATGTACTTATGTCACCTACAAAACTCAAGCACTCACATGGGAAGCTAATTAACAATGACGTAATTGTGACACTGGCAAACTAGGTGCCAGGTCATGCCAAGGCCTCAGGCCTCACTGAACACTTACAAATATATAGCTGAAGCCAGTCTTGCTTACCTGTGTGTTGGCATTATCAAAAATAAATATTAGATGTTAAGTTCATAAGAACGTGTTCAGTGTTTTATAACACGCTTGTAGGATACTGCATGTATTATTCTCACTCAACTATGCCCCATGTTATAATGCAACAGCAAACATTTGCATTGTATATATTCCTGCAACTAAGTAACCCAACAGAAAGAAGCCTTGCGTAATACAAATGAAGGACTATAGCAGGAAGATGCTAATTCCTGCACATTGAAAAGCAACTGGTCATTTTGTAGATGCTCTCTCTCCATCATCAAAGAAAGCACCCACGTGGGTAGCCAAAGTCAACTTGTTTTTCTGTAAAGTGAAGCTGTAAGTATGGACACAAGCTAAAAATTCTTCATCTCTGGACTATTGGATTCTAACAGGGCAGAATAACTGAACAAGAAGATGGAGCCCCCAGAGTTACTCCGGGTAGTCCAAATATAATTTTGGTAAACTGGCAGATTACTATATCACTGCTACCTTTTGAAATTATAGACTGATATTCACCTGTACATATATTTTACCTGCTTTTACCTCTGAATAACTCTTATTCCTTTTTCTTAGCTAATAAACCTTTAGTTAGTTTCCTATAGAATTGGCCACCAGCGTTGTCTTTGGTGCAAGATTTAGGATGTAGGTTGACCTGGGTGAGTGATTGGTCTCTTGGGACTGGGAGTAACCTGAATATTGTTGTGATTTTTGGTGTAAGTGACCATTTACCATATGGCCCATCTGTGCCTGGGTTGCAAGATAGACTGCAGTGCCTAAGGTGACTGACTGTGACTCCATTGTAAGACTATTGTAATACTCTGGGAGTTCATATTTAGCACTAGGTTGGTGACATCTAATTATAGAAGATACCATCAGTTGGGGTGTCTGCCCTGAGGGTGGAGTCACGATTGTGAGCCACTCCAGACAGCGTGACAGTCAAACTTTACACTGGCCACATAATGAATATAATCACTTTGGGACAGATTGTGGTCCTTCTTCCAACTTGTGAATAGCTACAAGTAGTCACACTCATGACATTCATGGAACTTCCTGTAACGCTCTGTAGCCATTTGCTTGTGCTCCTCTTCAAAGCAGTTGTGACAATGGGGCACCAAAACTATCTCCTCAGTTAAAACTTCATGACATCATGGACATTCCAAAAAGACAAATCTGTACAATGAAACTTTATCACAAGTACAAGGCATGATCCATTTGTTGTTTATCCAGGGCACTTAAGCACTGCCTATTTTATCAACTTTTCTGATAGTGACATTACAGTATTCATGACTGAAAACAAAGGAAGTTACAATTACTCTTTGCAGTCACCAAAATATTATTCACTTGAATAAAGACTTACTATGCAATCATAAATAGTGAAATCTATTCAAAACAAGTTTTTCTATTGCTTTAGGGTAATAGCATGAACACCAGGTTAATCTTCAAATTAATCAAAACTGCAGTAATTCTCTGAAGGGTGGATTCTAATTAGGTTTTATTAAAGGAGACACATTGGGGTCCAAGCCTGCAAGGTGCTGAGCACCCGCAGAAAGGCACTGAGCACCCGCAGAAAGGCGCTGAGCACCCGCATCTCCTACTGAAGTTAATTTGCATTGAGGGGGCTGAGCATCTCTTAGAATTGGGCTTTTGCTGATGCATACATGTCTCCAGGGCATTGGAGGTACAAGACATAAGCCACCTAAGGTGTTCATTAATCAGCACTATTGGCTGGATTGGCATGTCTTCCTGTGATTATAAAATTCTTATGTGGGCAAATTTAAAAATACCAGAATAGCAAATATAACCTTGTGCCCTGTAACTTAGCTCCAGATTAATTTCTGTAAGTAAATATGGTAATTAAACAATGAATATTAATATTTAATATATGACATTTGTCAATTTTCCTTCCCTCACTCTTGGCTGAGGTTTTCCTTCCTCATCATATGCCAATCAGCATCCTCTGTTCACATGCCTGTGAGTCTCCCAACTACATCATCCACTGCCAGATCAGAGAGTTAGTGCCGTTTAGAATGGACGTATACAATCAGGCACATTAAGGAGCCTCTACTTGAATTTCTCAATACAAAGTGAAACTGACATGCTGATGGGGCCACAAGGGAAGGGTGAGGGTTGTAAACAGTAAAGCAAAATCAGCAAAAATTTAAAATTATATTGAAAATGGAATTGGCTCAATCATTCAAGGTGTAGTGATACTGTACAGTTGATAAGCCTTAAATACATGTATATTTCTCAATTATGCAATTCCCTTATTAGTAAGAGTAGATGATGATCACTGTACGGTTATTTTTTAATTATGCAAACTTCTCCATTCTGACTGGCTACTATGAATTACTCTGATTTGGTTGGGCACTGCCCTCAAATCCATTTGCAAACAACACCTGGTCTACCCCTTCTTTCCTCATCTACCATTGACACTCTGTGCACCTCTGGTCCCAGATATTAAATACAACTTAATTTAAAAAATAAAGTGTGTGTGGGTGTGAGAGCAGAGGTCTTAAGTTAAGCATCCCCCAAGGGAAAGGAGGAGCAGTGACAGGCATTGAAAAGACTGCAGTGTGGGGCCAGGAAGAAGTTGAGGCAGCCATGTTTATCATTGGAATGTGGAAAGGGAGGGAGTTCTTAAAGCATCAGCCAGATCAGATCAGTGACATGGGTCCCACACGACATTCTCACAAGCAAACTGGATAAATGCAGGCTCGGTAGAACTATCATTAAATGGATACACAATTGGTCAAAGAGTAACTATTAAGGAATGATATCAGATTGGAAGGAGGTCTCAAGTGGGGTTCCATGGGGATCTGTTCTTGGTCAAGCGTTACCTAAGATCTTTATTAATTACCTGGATGTAGGAACAGAAAGCATACTGATCAAATTTGCAGATGACACAAAGCTGGGGTGGAGGGTAGGGCTGCAAACACTTAGGAGGACAGAGCTAAAATTCAAAAGGGATCTTGATCAACTGAAAAACTAGCTAGAGACAACAAAATGAAATTCAGCAAAGACACATGTAAGGTGTGAAAGAAAAACCAAATGCACAAATACAAAATGGCGTACAACTGGATTGGCAGCAGAACTGCTGAGAAAGATGTTGAGGTGGTGACTTACCACAACACCCACATGAGTCAACAGTGAGATGCTGTTGCAAAAAAAGTGTAAATGCAATTTCGGTTTGCATTAAGAGAGGCATAACATGCAAGTCACAGGATGTGATAGTAGCAATCTACTCGGCTTTGGTTAGGCCTCAGCTGGAGTACTGTGTCCAATTTTGGGTACCGCTGTACAGAAAGGATGTAGAGAAACCTGGAAAGGATCCAGAGGTGAGCGACAAAGATAATCAAAGGGATGGAATGCAAGCCATTCGAGCAAAGGCTGAAGGAACTGGATATATTTAGTTTGGAAAAGAGGAGATTTAAGGGAGAACATGATAGCAGTCTTTAATACTTAAATGGCTGCCATAAAATATATGGAGAAAAATTGTTCTCTCTTGCCACAGAGGACAGGACAAGAGGCAATGGGTTCAAACTACAGCATAGCAGATTTAGATTAAATCTCAGGGAAAACTGTAAGAACAGCAGGACAATGGAACAAACTGCCTAGGGAAGTCGTGGAAGCCCCTTCACTGGAGGTTTTCAAAAAGAGACTGAATAGTCATCTGACTTTGATGATTTAGACACAATACAACATGCATCTTGGCAGGGGGGTAGACTAGATGACCCTTGCAGTCCCTGCTAGCCCTATGATTTAAAGTAGTCAAGGAGATCACCAGGCAGAGAGGATGTTGACCACATTACAGCAACAACATAAGGATTCTCCCATGTTTACACTGGTAATAACAATGCTCTGGGCTAATAGACATGTTTGCTTCTTGCCTTAGAGTAATTTTTTTTCATGAAAACCATCCTTAACTACTTAGGTTCCAATTCAGGAAAATAGCACATACTTAAAGTATGTGCTTACTTAATGGGAACTAAGCATGTGCTTGAAGTTAAGCATGTGTGCAAGAGCTTTCCTGAACAGCAAGATGTTCCTGAATTGGGGCTTTAAGCAAGAAGCACCCCCAAGTAACCCAATCAATATTAAATATAATATTCACATTAAAATTTTTAAATATCTAAAATGCATGAAGTGCCATAGAAACTCACTAACACGGCACCAAAAAAAGAGAGTAAATTTTAATATTTATTTTTAAGATACCTGTTTCATAATGACAGTAAGACTTTGGACTCTGTCATAGTGAAATACCATGTATGTTGTATCTCATTGCACAAATCAGCACTACTGGACAGCCCAGTGTGTTTATTGCTGTATGTGCATCTAGTAACTTCTGCTTTTCAGGCTAGTTCATGTATGGGTCTAATTAGTGTACACACACCCACCCCTTATTGGGTCACAGACAAGAACTTGGCAATAAAAAGTTAAAACTGAGCACTGATCTTTAAATATACCTGAACAGGTAGAAAATATACTTGGACTCTGACCCCAGGATAATCACCTTGAATTGGCTAACAGCAGAATCCACTATACTGGATAAGCAACATATTGGCCAAAACCTAAATAATAAATTTCACAAACCTTCATGTCAGATGTGTAAAAGAATCACTAAATGACATTATATGCTAAAATTTGGTACTCACAGTATTATTTTTATGACTCTACTAACGAAGTCTAAAGGAGCAGGATATATAATTAATTACACAGGATAATAGAAATAAAAGCCCTTTGACTATCAGAAAGACATGAAAGGAGAGGTCATGCCCATTTAGAAGCCAGGTAATGCCTATTCCATCTTACAGAACAATGTCCTTCACCAGTTCACCCTCCTCCATTCAACATAGTGAAAATAATCCAACTCTTCTTAAAAACTGGCTATTAGCCATGTTATGTACTGCATCTCAATCATTTCTGGTTGTAAGAACTAAGGTTGCAAAAGTAGACTTTTGGGGAGCATGGTTGGATAGCAGTAAAGGATTAATAAAAATAATAAAGAAAAAGAAGAATAAGCAGCAGTAATGAATAGCGGCAGATTCTCTTCTTTTATTACAAGAACAGCAATCACTGGATATTAAGAGATTTATTGATAGCACACACATTAGTTTTAATGTAGGAAGCAAGGCTGCTAGGCCATGGTGGTGGGAGGAGCAAATAAGTAACTGCTGGACAAGGGTCTATAAACTTTCGAGGTCCTTGACTGCCACATGACAAGATAGATTATTGTTTTCCTTTCTGGTTACATCGTGTAGAAACATCCCTTACCACAATGGTGGGAGCATGCCATGCCACCATTGGATCTACTCATGCCATATTCTTTGATCAATACAACTGCCCCCACTGCACAGGCCAACCGAAGAGACAGAGTTTCAGCAGCAGACCGAATACTACCAAAGAAAACTTGCAACTCTAGGCAGAAAATCAGACAGGCACCCTACACCAATAGTGATATCGCCCCTCAGTTTGTAAAATTATTTGATAAGTGGCAAGAAGGGACTTGGAGCAAGAGAAGAGGAACAAGAGCAGGAGGAAGATATAGGGGGATAGGAACAGAGCAATGGCATTGAGGCAAGGAACAAGAGCCAGGAGGAAAGTGGAAAGAGGAGGGGATGACGTATGGATTGGTTGAGAGGTTTTATATCTCCCCAACACGAATAATATGTATGCACTCCTATTGTAGGTATGTTAGAGATTACAAGATATTTTAACTGCTTCCCTCTCCCTACAAACAGTCTCATCTCTACAAGATTCAGCTTTATACAGTTGCGCCTCATCTATTAATTATCTTAGCCAGACCTTTGAACAATTTGGAGATGGTGCTATTTGATAGAAGAGTGATTCAGAACTGAGTGTGATATCTCCAGCATTTTATGCTGAACTGTATAACAATTTCCTCTATTGGCTTTAGATAGATTTTGAACAAGATAGAGGCCGACATGGATCCTTGCGGGCCAAGACAGGTAAGAGTTCTGGCAATGGAGGAGCAGAGAGCTGTGATAGACATCTGAGCATAGTCTGAAAGGAATGACTGAAGTAATCTTAGCATGATCCCACTAACCACCACCACATTTCTGAGATGAGGCATCGGGATTCCATGGCTGACCATAGCAGATGCTGAGGAAACATTCAGTAACTACTTCTGGGGGAATTTGGCACCAAAAAATTAAAAATTCTGCAAAATTCTGCATATTTTATTTGTCAAAACAACAATATAATCACTTCAGTTTCAATTATTTTAATAAATTATTTCAAAATACCTGTTAACATGTCAACAAATCCAGACAACAGCAAAAAAGATTCCCCCAGGAGTAGAGAGTTAAAGAAACTCCTACAACAACCCAGTTCCAGTTGGGGGGTGCTGGAGGGAGCTATGTGGTGCACCCCGAGCCCAGACACCTACACTCCTTCACCCCCAGAGCAGTGGTTCCCAAACTGGGGTTCGTGAACCCCTGGGGGTTCACAAAATGTTACAGGGGGTTCTTGGGGAAAAAAATCCCTAATGGCAGACAGAGCTGTTCCTAGGGACCCCAGGCAGCATGGGGCCAGCAGCCCAGAGCCTCTGGACTTCCAAGAGCTAAGCAGATCTGAGTGTGATAGATATGCTTGCTTTGAAGATCTAACCTTCAAGACTCCTTATAAGAAATGGAAAGGGAGGTGGATATTTTTCACTGTTTTTAAAATTAAATAGGCAGCTAGTATTGTTTTTAAAATTTTATGAAGAACAAGTTTAAGCTTTGTTGTAACGAGTGTTGTTTGCGAGGACTACTCAAGACCTGAATGCTTGTTTAAGAGGAACTCTTTGAGTTGGCTTCTTAAATACCTTCATGCTGTTTCACATCTGATTCTCCTTGATGAAACACAGGAGCCTTGTCGTATAACAGGCTTATTCAAAGTGATACAAACTACGAAAGGGAGAACTTGGAAGAGTGTTGCCATTTTCATAATGTAATAAAAATATTGTAATGATAAATAATAATAAATAGTGGGTAATAAGCAGGTCATAAAAACAAATTTTATATTTCCAATATCACTGCTTTTATAATTTATACTCAGGTAAAGGAGAAAATCCCTGGAAATATTCATTTTTCAGAGGGGGTTCACGAGACTTGACATTTTAGTGACAGGGGTTCACAGGCTGTTAAAGTTTGGGAACCACTGCCCCAGAGGCAAGCCACCACCCCGGTCCAAGACACCAGCATCCTCCCTCCGCCCAGAGCCCAGCTGTGGGGCAGCCCCCAGACACCAGCAGCCCCAGGGCCTTTATTCCACCCAGCTTCTTTACAGTCCCGCCAGGGGACATGGTGTGGTACAGCCCTGCCCTTCCAGCCAGCTCTGGCACAGGGTAAGGGTCTCCCAGGTCCTTGCCCATCCCCAGGAGAATAAGGATCAAAGAGCAGGCAGCCTCCAGCCCCATCAGGTTGGGCACTCCGCTCACTGTTAGCTGGGCTCTGCAGAGTCCAGCGGGCCCTAGTGGAGGCCAGAAATTCTGCAGGGAAACAGGGAATTCTGCACACCACAGTGGCGCAGAATTCCCCCAGGAGTAACTAACATGAATATGGATGTATGGCTCATGTCGATGGCCAAGAGAAAAATAATCATCAATCAGTATCACCACCAGCAGCAAACAGAAGCTCTTTAAACTTATAATCAGCTGCAAAGGGAAAGTGACTAAGATTAAGCTCACAATCTTACAGATAGCTCCATGTATAAAGCATTAGCCTTTGGTTGTTGATGTTAACCTGGCTGGAGGGATGGGGAAGGGGGAGGGGGAGAGGGGAAAGAGAGAGACAACAAGAGAGGAAATGGAA
Source organism: Mauremys reevesii (assembly GCF_016161935.1). NCBI lineage: Eukaryota > Metazoa > Chordata > Testudines > Geoemydidae > Mauremys > Mauremys reevesii. Next base: position 52,543,010 of record NC_052627.1, read on the forward strand.
GTACAGAGCTCACCGAAAAAAGGGGAGAGAAAAAGAAAGATGTAGGACAGATGAGAGCAATGAAGAAATTACAAAAAGTAAAAAAGGGAGAAAAAGAAAAACTGCAGAGCACAGAGTGAGTACAGAAAGAGGAAGAAAAAATGAGACTGACAAAAAAAGACCAAAAAGGAGAGAGAGAAAATAGACAAACAAAGACAAACACAGAATATATAGGCATGTCAAGAGTCACATAAAGGGAGATGAGAGATTACTTATAGATGTGGGAAGGAGGAGAGGATTAGTGGGGAAGGAGACTGCCTAGCTCATGAAGTCAGATATAACTGAGTAAAACTGTGAGACAGTGAGAATGCATCAAACTTTTTTAAAAGGCATGAGAAGGGAAAGCTAGACATTCTATATAAACCCAAGGAGTGTACATAATGAGACAGCTGTATCCGATCTTCATGTTTTAAAGGTATTGTTGTAAAAAAGACACAGTTGCAATAGAAAAATGGTCAGAGATTTAAAGTGCCATTGTTCACAGACTACTGAAGGGATTATTAAAAAAAACCACACAACCCACACAGAAGGATAATATATTGCTAATGTAGTACTGCAAGAGAGACTGCAAGAGAAAAAGATACAAATATTTTGTCTTCTACGCAGACAGTTTGGATAGACAATGGCAATAAAAGCATTGAGATCTTTCCTGGGTGTTCCTATAGACCACCTGCACAGTCAGAGAAATCAGGAAATGTTTTGGAGGTTTGGTTTTTCTTAAACAGGTAAGTGAAGCCTGTAAAGGTATGTCTATGCCTGTTAGGGTATGTCTCCCAGTCTGGGCAGACAGACTTGCGCTAGTGGAGCTCGCGCTAGAGTGCGAAAAATAGCTGCGTGGATGCTGCAGCTCCAGCAGAGACTCAGGTTAGCCACCCAAGCTGGAACTTTGATCATGGAGAATTTTAATTAATTACTTAGGTATTGACTGGAACAACAACTAAATGCAAAATCTTAAAAGGGAGAACATGTCTCTAGTGTTTCACACATTGATTTTTTTTTTTTAAAAATCAGTTTATTGAATAGGTATTTTATTCCTAATCTCAACTGAGCCAAATATATAAGGATGAAATTAGAAAGAGCACCTACTGTAGGCTTTTGAGACCAATCTTGCACCAACTAGGAAAGAAGGATTGGGCCCCAGGTATAATCACAGACACATTCAACGTAATCATGATGGTAAATACTAGAACAAGCAATACAATTGTTTTGACCAGGATTGTAAAAAAATCAAGCAATAAATAAAACAGACAACACAGCTTAAAGATATATAATGCACAAGGTTGAAAGTCTAAGCATCAAATGGCATGTGCTTCTTTCAAATATATCTATAGTACTTGGTGGAATTTTGTTGCAATGACCTGCAAAGGAAATGTGTTTTAGGAGACATCTGAATGAAAATAGGAAAGTCAACGAGAACAAAGATAGGGAGGAAGTTCAAGGTGTAAGGAGAATGATGGGAAATAATGCTGCACCACAAATGAGTCAAACGTTCAAAACCAAATTATGGCTGGGCCTATAAAGATGTGCTAAAGGAGTGGGGTAGTGTGGGGGATGCAGGGAACCCTTTTCCCTCTGTTAGCACATCAACATCAGAGGAAGCCATAACTGAGGTGAAGGCATCATGGAATGCAAGCATGAAGGGAGGTGGCTAGTACTGCCATCAGTGCCAACTGCCCCAGAATGGTTATGACTGTGTGTTGTGTGGCATAGTTCAGTCTCTCCTCCAGCACACAAGCAAATGCTGACTCGTCTGCATCGGAGGGAAAAGAAAGCGAAACCTCTACTTCAAAGATAGGCTAGGAGAACAATCACTTTGACCATGTCACACCTCCATTGGCTCCCCGCTTCTTTATCACATCAGACATAAGCTGCTTGTCTTCACTGTCAAGGCTCTTCACAGTCTATCCCCACCCTACCTATCACACACTCTCACTTGTTATCAAGATGTTGACATTTAATGCCCGCTTCCATCACCCATGTGTTAAATTTTCAAACAAGCACCTTCATGTTTTCTCCCATGCTGCCGTTCATACATAAGAAGAGCTCCCCATAAATATCTCCAGAACTCCCTTTCCTCCTTTAAAACCCTCCTCAAAACTTGCCTTTGCTGTGACGCCTGCATAAAACTTGACAAGGGTTAGGATGCCGATGCACTGATGATACCATTGCCTATTATTCTGATCAATGTCTCACTGTTTCCTTGTATTTCCCAGTCTGACTCTTGTCTTATATTGTAAGCTTGCTTGGGCAGAGACCATCTTTTTTATCTGTGTTTGTCTAGCACAATGGGGTCCTGATCCATGATAGGGCTCTTAGCCACTATGGCAATACAAATAGTAAACACCAAGAAAACCACACTTTTTAAAAAGGTGTAGCAAGAGCCACTGCTCACCCAGTTCACTCTACCCATAGAGACATAATGTTTTATGCAGACATAATGCCTCCTTCCATGTAACAGTGCAACAGATGCCCTCCTACACCGATTCTCAGGTCCACAGTTTAGCCCTTCATGATTTTGCACTTCTATTATTTCTAACTGAAAAGTGATTTTTTTTTTAATTTTGCTTAGACTGAGAGTTTGGAGACTATTTTTTGAGGTAGAGAATCAAACGACTTTTTTCATATGTAAATGCAAAACAGCAATAAATCACCAAACTGGTTAATTCTTTTCACCATTTCCCTTCAGTTCTTCAATGTTTTCAAAAGCCTAAAGGAATTTTCTGAAGAGAAGCCAAAATATAAACAATGTAATCGCTAAGCCTCTTTTGTAAAATATAGTTGCATAATATAGTCATCTCACAAAAAACTGATTCTTTATAAAGTTTTTCCAATCTATTGTAACTGGGGCAAGAGGGCTGCTCCCAGATATCCCAGCCCAGCATATTGAATAGAAGACCACCATTTCCCCAAAAACACCACTATTATCATCAAATGTGAGGCAAACAAAGTATGGACCAAGCATCAGCCAAAAAGAAAACGAAAAAGTCATGATTGTTGAAAGAGGAGATAGCAACGACGCAGCATATGTGATCAACAGTGAAGAATACATCATGGTTAATTTAGGATATATGTTGGAAGTACAATTAGTGCCAATGATCAACTCCAATGGGAGGTGAAAGCAAGAACTGGGAAAAGAAATAGAGCCTTTTTCTGATGGACATATACCTGGAAAAATAAGGAGAGTCACACAAGAACCAAGACAAAGTTATTCAAGGCCACTGTGATACCAACATTATCATATGCTTCTGAAACTAGGCAAATGCTAGAAACTCACAACAGGATTCTTAATGCATTCTATCTATTTGGTGTCCACTAGTGGGATAAAGTAACCCACACCAATGCTTTATAAAGGATGGACTAGCACATTGCAAATACAATGATTTGAGAAATAAGGCTGAAGTGGGTTGGAGACATGTTGTACAAATGCCCGAAAAGCAATATTCCTAGACAAGCCCTTGATTGGATACCAGCTGGTGGAAGACAACAGATGACATAAGAAACCACAGAGAAAGATGTCGCTGTCATGGAAACAGACTATAATGGAGCAAGTATCAGAGGGGTAGCCGTGTTAGTCTGGATCTGTAAAAGTAGCAAAGAGTCCTGTGGCACCTTATAGACTAACAGACATATTGCAGCATGAGCTTTCGTGGGTGAATACCCACTTCGCATGAAAGCTCATGCTCCAATATGTCTGTTAGTCTATAAGGTGCCACAGGACTCTTTGCTATAATGGGGCAAGAAACGTGGCAAACAGATGGAGGTGGAAAGATGGGGTTGCCTCATGTGCCACACGGAGACGAGAGCACCTAATAAAATAATATCCCCAAGGTAGAGGATAATACGTTAAGCTAAATATAGGGTCCAGGAAGAGCTCAACAGAAAATTTTTCAATGGAATATTTTCCACCTTCAGAAAATGCAGATTTGTCAAAAGCCAAACATTTCACAGAAACCATGTTGATTTCAACAAAATTTCACCTTTAAAGAATTTTTCTTTTTATAAGGTTGAAACAACGTTTTGGAATAGAAGAGTTTGATTTTCTGTTTCAAAATGACATTTCAATTTTTTAAATGTTATATTTATATAAATTATATAAAATAAATAAATTGAAAGCTAATTGATCAAAAACATTTAACCTGAAATTAATTTTATTTCAGAATTTTCTTTCATGGAGTATTTTGAAACCTGTTGGTTTTGTTCTGTTTCACAATGGAATTGGTTTTGAAATAGTAGATTTTTCCACTAAATGAAAAATCTGGTTCCCACTCAGCAACAATCACCCATTTTATTTCTTCTGTTTTACGCAATTTGCCTTATTAAGCCCCTAATCTCCCCTGAAATTGCACAACACTGTGATTTTGTTGGCCTTTGTACTCTACTTCATTCGTCCCACTGCCTGTATCTGCCAAGAGCATTCATATGTGGATGTTACCACAATGAAATATTATTCCTACACGCATTACTTCTGGCTTACTTGCCTCTTACTTTTCCTATCTCAAGTTTCAGTATCATCCAGTTGTATATATAGACTGTAACTGGCTCTGAAGAGTCCTGTGATACTTTGCTATAGAAGATGCTATATAAAAAATAAGCTGTAAAGGCACTGTAAAAGCACTAGACTATATACTCTAAGGAACAATCCTGCATTAGCAAGGGGACAGATTACATGAACTAATGGATCAGAGATTTTATTGTAACCCTCCTTCTGTACCAAACAAACAGCCTAGTACCCAGCACTTGGATACAGCTGAAAGGCCTTGTCTGAAATGAATACTGTTTCTGTGCAGGTAAGTGGAAGGTATTGGAATCTGGAAAAGCATTAAACAGGGCTATCCCTCATAATGAATCTTCACAAGGCTGGCTCAGGGTATAAGGAGACAGAGGTCATTTGAAACTCAGGCTTCTTTCATGACAATGCACTACATTGTCTGGCAAACCAACTGGGCAAAATAATGGACTCATTCAGTCCTTTTGTGACATTTGAAAATGGTGTCCCTTTTCTATTATAAGGAAAGCAAGCCACCCCAAGTGCCAACTTTTACGCAGCTTCATTTTTGTCTCTTCTGTTAAAGCATTCCAGTGGTAACGCACGGAGATGTACTGCAAATGGGGTGGGGTGGGGGTCACTGCAGACATATATCTGCATGAGTTAATGAGCTGCATCTGTGTTAACACAATAGTGACAGACTGCATTGCCATAATATCATAATAACTCTAATTAGCAAATATCATTTTAATGCCAAAATACCAATGGGACTAGAACAAACAAACAATAATGAACTACTGCTGTAATTGTAAGCCATCCTCTCAAGGCCAGTATACCAAAATGGAGTACAAGATTAATGACAAGAGGTTAGAACAAATGTTAATGTAGTTTCATTTAAAAGGAAGCGATTTCTCTTGGCTGAACTATATATAATATACAGAACCTAGCAACTGTGCAAGTATGATTCTGAACAACAGCTAGCACAGTGCCTCAGATAACGGGAGGGTGAAAAGGAGGAAAGAAGTCAATCAGTTAGTAAAGTTTGGTCAATAAATGTTACAAACTACACCTCAGTGAACCTACTGCTTTAATGAACTGACCAGACGCTCTCTCAAGGCCTAATCCAAAGCCTATTGAACTCAGTGGGAATCTTCTCATTGAGTTCAATGGGTTTTGGATCTGGTGCTCACACCATAAGTGTAAGATAAAAGATTCAAATTAAAATGAGAGGCAAGTTTTCAATAAGTCAGAAAAAAAATCCGTTTTCTTGGGAAATTCATGGAGGATAGGTCCATCAATGGCTATTAGCCAGGATGGGGAAGGATGGTTTCCCTAGCCTCTGTTTGCCAGAAGCTGGGAATGGGTGACAGGGGATGGATCACTTGATGATTACCTGTTCTGTTCATTCCCTCTGGGGCACCTGGCATTGGCCACTGTCGGAAGACAGGATACTAGGCTAGATGGACCTTTGGTCTGACCCAGTAGGGCCGTTCTTATGGAAAAACTGGGGAAAATATTTGAGCAACTGGGAGCAATGAATTTTATCCATAGGAGGCCTGGAATGCAGTAGATTAAAGAAATAGTTTTTTCACCTCAGGGAACATACAGTAGTGATTAAAGTTAGTTTGGTGTTCTCTTCCTAGTCTCCATAGTCAAAACTCATCCCTGTTCTAACCCCTTTGAGTTACACAAGGATGAATTTGGCACTAGCTGTCTACATCACAAAGACACCTTACAATTAGACATAACTGACAGCCTCAGCTAGAGAGAAACCCAAAACTGGAATACTAGCAGAGTTGTAATTCAGGGATGAGGTTCAGTGGCAGAACTGAGTAAGAATGTTGTACAGTGCCTATTTGCACTATGCTTAGCTCAAGCCAGGCATTAAGGACCACACTTTTAGTGCTCATTAAAGTAAGTATTTTCTAATGTCCCTAAGTGACTTAGGAGCACAAGTCCCACAAAAAGCCAATGGAACTTATCCCCCTAACTCAGGCGCTTTTGAAAATCCAACCCTAAATTCACTCAACAAATTTTATATATATTTAATGTGACTATTCTCACAAATAATTGTACTGAGTTCAATAGACTATCTAAAATCCAGCAGAAGCTTTAAAATCCAGACCCAAAACACATAAAGCATAAATAACTATCTTACTGCAATGTTTAAGGTCAGTTGTAAAAACAACAAATAAAAATAAATACAATATTGAATTAAATCTCAAACTCAGTAAAGGGATACATTTTCAACTGCAGTCTCTGTTTGTGTCCCCTGAAATAGGTCCATAAATGTTTGCACACTCAAAAAATGTGCATGCCATTATCTGAATGTGAAAATGGGCATTTGTGCATACAAATCAGGTAGTAGGGACATCACTTAATTGCCATGCAGGAATGATATTTGCACCAGAGATACACATGAATTTTTTTTTTTTGGGACAGGCATCAGAGACTGGCTGAAGTTGGCTGAAAATGTGGCCCTACACACACAATACATTATTATATGTGCGGAATATATTTTACTTTGCTGGTTTAAGCACAGCCTTCATATACTGTAAACCAAACCAAAAACTACTTTGTTTTACAGATCATGTATGTGAATTCTAATTTGCATATCTGCGCAAGCCCTAAAATTTAGTTTTAATACAATACAGGATTATAGGTGGAAGCAGGAGAAAGTGTATTACTAGTCTAAAATAACTCCACCTGTATGTTCTAAAATGTGTTAAAAGAAATAGCTGGGTAGAGACCTTGATAGAGTGTGGGACAAAAGCACTGTTGCTTCCAAAGAGTGGTCTAGAAAAAGTGACTCCAGAACAGAAGACCAGAGATTACATCTTGCCTCCATTGAAGTTACTGCCAGTTTTGCTATTGACTTCAATGGAACAAGGATTTCATCCTAGGTTCTTAATGAAAATAATCAAAATACTCTGCTTTTATTATAAGACAGAATATTTTTGACAATCATTACTAACACATGACAGCCATTTCAAAAATCCAAAAAGCACTTCCCTCTTAGAGAGCTGGATGTCGCTTTCCACTTACAATATGCCACTAAAAATTAGTGATGACATGCAACATAAATGCAGAATACAGTGGAATTCAGACTACTTGACTCACGTACTGTATATGTGCTGTTCAGAACAATTACAACATTCTAAATAAATGTGGTGATTGGATCAAAATTTGTGAGGCATTCAGATGCAATATCACAATGTTGATGGCACCAGAGAACCCATTTGACATTTGTTCAATACTGTAAATTATACTGATTTCAACTGATTTTATTCATACTAAGTATATAATATGAATTATGTATATAGACTGTCATATTTTATTAAAATTATGCACAGCAGCTAGCTTTTCAAACCTAAACTACTGCTATTTCGTTTTAAATGGGGGGCGGGGCAGATACTCAAAGGCCTAGTTGACATTATGGATTACCATCCTGGAAAAATCTCTTAACACACACATTTTTTCATACAAGTTCATTATTTAGAAGTGATAAAAGCTTCTGAACCTAGCAGAAATTCTAGATGTTTTGCTCTCCCATAATTAAAAAAAACTATTTAAATGAAAAGTAAGCACATTCCAGCTAATAGCTTCTATACTGTACTTCAGACCAATATAAAATTAAAAGACAATTAATAAAATCTTCATAATTTACAACGCAAATACTCACAGTCTCGCTAGCACCAGTACTGACATTTTTTTTTTAAGAAAGTTTGTATTTCCACAACATGAAAAAATGACCTTGTTTCTCTGAGGTTTGGTTTATGGACTTGTAGCCAATGACCCAAGAACATATGAATGAAATTCAAATTACATTTTAATACAGGTTAAAAATCTTCAGATTTACACATCAAAAGGTACTAAAAGCTCATCACCACTTGTCTCTTTCAGATTCTAGAGATGGGCACAAAACAAAACTCCAAAGCTACATTCCGATCAGAATTTGTAGCTCAACCTAGTCGTTAAGGGCCAAACAAACCTAAACACTCCTTAGGTCTGGGAAAGTTCAGATTTGGATGCAAATTTTGAACATGTAAGTTCAAGATGGTTTGAATTTAGGGTTTTGGTTTGGCCCTTTATAAGCTCTATGAAGTTTGGGTCTGGGATTTTGAATCCCTCTTTTTTAAGAACAAGTACCAATTTTTTAAGGGTAAATTAAAAAGAGATCATGTAGGTTTGCATGAGTATTACCAATTTTGTGAATACACAGAGGACTTCACTCTCCAGGCCTATCAATCTGGCACTTTTCATTAATATATTTACTTGAAAAATATAAGAACAAGCATTAGCATTAACTTGACACCTTTTGCTAAAACATAGACCTGACTTTCACTAAACAGCCTTTTAAATTTTGTCCCTCATTTCTAAGTATCAGCCACATATCAGGAAATAAAAAATCCTCAGCATGTCTTTCTGCACATTTCACTGGAATTAAAGTTGCCATGCCTGTGGTGTTCACTTGGTGCCTGATCCGAAGACTTCCACTGACTTCAATATGACTTCATTGAGCTTTTGGATCAGGCCCGTGACAGTGAGGATTTCAATATTGAGTTTTAATTCAATGCAAATCTAAACTTTTGTCTGGAGCAACGGGGCACTAAAAAACTTTCACATACAAGTCTCAGGGTTTGTGGAATAGCTCCATGATAGCTCTGGTTTCATATTCAACACCTGTTTTCTTTCAAAGCACCTCTCTTACATACCAGAATGACCTTAACAACTATGAGTTCAAATCTGTTAGAAACTGCAAAAAGATATCAGAGAGAACTATTATCTTTAATTACAGAAGAGAATGCAGGCACAGTAGACACACATTTTAGTCACTCAGTGGAAGAGGACAGCAGCACGCACAGGCAGCAGCACATGCTTTTCATGTCAACAGTTTAGAGGGAGAGAAGATAGAGCGTTTTGGGTGGCGGGGGAAGAGTTGAAAGATAATAGGGTAAAATAGTTGGGAGAAGAGGAAGTGATGTGGAGTTGGGAGAAGGGGAAATAAGAGACAGTGGAATAGAGAATAGATAGGAAGGGGGTGTGTGTGTGTGTGCAGGGCGGCTAGGGCACCAGCGGGCTGCGCCCCGCGGGGGCGCACATCCTGGGGCGTCATTTTTGGTTTGGCTCTCTCCCGCCGCTCGCCTGCGGCGCGGCAGGTCCACGGGCCGGGTCATGCCTGCGGGGCGGGTCCCGTCTTCTTCCTCGGTTGAGCTCCTCTCCCGCGCGGCGCGACTGGCGCTGCCGCAGTCCTGCCGTCGTCCGGCGGGCCGCTTGGCACGAGGCCATACGCTCCGAGCCTCAGCCCGCTGCTCCGGCCTCCCAGAAGAGGGGACCGCCAGGGGAGGAGGGGAGGGGAGGGGACTGGGGCGCTGTGTGTGTGTGTGTGTGTGTGTGTGTGTGTGTGTGTGTGTGTGTGTGTGTGTGTGTGTGAGAGAGAGAGAGAGAGAGAAGCAGCAAGAAAAACTGATAGAGGAAATGAGATAGAAAACAATGGGGGGGGGGGGAAGAAGCTAAAAACAGTTTGGAGTAGAGAATGTGTTAAGAAACCAAAGCTCTTAGCATTTTCTTGTTAGTGAGGGACAGGAACCACTACATTATACAGCAGGAAATGGTAACAGCTATAAGGAAAGTCAGAATTCACTTTACCTTACATATAAAAACTGAAAAGAACAAGGGTAAAATAAAGTACAAAAAAACCTGGTGTCATATTTCTTTTGACTTTTAAAATACTTCCAGGTTGCATTTCAAAACCATCCATTTCCACATTTTTCCATGGTGGAACCTTTTCATTTTCCCACTATGGGAGTTTAGTGTTTGCAACACACACAGCAGATGTGGCTGGCCTGAAAGCCCAATTCAACCTTGCCCTGCACCTTGTGTCATCATTGACACCAGAGTACAGTGAGTGTAAAATGCTAACAAGTCAAATTGGTAGCAGTTATGATTTTATACTCTTTTTACACTCACTTTGCCTTGGTATTAATGATTACACCAGATGCAGGGTATGGATAAATCATCCCCTGGGTTTCCACTAATTCCTCAAAAATCAGCTAGGCAGGACCTAGGGGATAGCAAAATATCCCTACAACTATGTTTAATTAATAATAATTATGTTTCTTCTGTTTTAATAGGCCTGGGCCTAAAATACCTCTGTGTTTCAATTGTGCAGAGTACAGGGTTTTCCTAAGATATGAGTGTGAACTGTTTTTCAGCATCACAAAACTAAAATGTTCATTGCTTTTTGAGAAAATGTGAAAAAAACGAGTTTTGAATTTAATTTGAAAAATAAATTAGCTTCAAGGCCTCAATGGTCTCTGACTGATCATAGTTTATAAGAATATTTTTTAAAAGTTTCATTTCATTTCAGCGTATGGGATGGCAGAATCACACGGCTGGGTATTCCTGATTAAGAAAGTAGCATTTCTAATGGAAACCAATGCAGTGCTTGAAAAGGAGTTTCTGAATAAGCTGCAAAGGTGCCAGGTAACACTAAAGAAGCTGTCCCCATGTTACTATACTCGATATAGTATTATTCTGAAAGCAGAGGGCACAAAAGGTAATAAATAATCTTTGTTTCATTCCTTTTGGACTTTAATCTTTAAATTGTTGAAAGATTTTTTTACTTCCAGTTTCCAAATAAACCACAATTTGCATAGGAAAACAGCTTAGTACATTCTTCAAAAACAGGCTAGCCATTAATTGATCCAACATGTTGGCAGTTTTAAGGAAACTTATTAGACAACAAATGGTGTATCCTATTTTGTGTTGAAATACCCTGAGCATGACTTTCTATATGTCAAGCTCCTATTATGTTGCCTGCTAAATAATCTTCAGTACTTAAAGTAATAGGAAGTAGAACCTAAACAGAAACTAAACCATATGCAGTTTATTGAGAACAGTTCTAAGACTATTAGGAACTTTAATTTTAAAGCCATAAAAAGTCCTAAGCAACATCAAGATAAAAATTACATATAACCCCTTCCTCTGATCCAATCCACTCATCTCAAAAGCATATGAATTTGCTCCAGTAAACAGTTAATCTCTTCATAGAAGACTGAGTGCAAGATGTTCAAAATGTTCTAATAGCTGCACCATTATGTTCGTAATGCAAGGAATTCTTTTACTTCTCATCCATCCTGGCTAGTTTATTGCAAAACGTAAAAATGTAATTAAAATATCCATGCTTTGTAACCTAATCATGTTCTAATTTACCCCCAACACCACTACACTGGCATGACAGAGCTGGGTATGATTAGTTACTGGATGCAAACCAGAGATTCCGCTAATAGATGGCATTTTAGTCTGCATGGCATATGTTCTTGGCATAAGAGACTAGTGGCCCCTGGCAGAAGACTTTGTCCCTAAAAATAAATCTGATTAGCTGATCTTTAAAACAACAATTTCAAAACAAACATTTTTATTAAAAAAGTGTTTTCATTATATAGCAAACTCAGTGTTTGTTTTGGCTTTGCTGTTATTTCTGATGGCTATGTTTGTGTTTACTCTCTCATGGCACAACTTGATTAATTCTTTGAGTCCTGAATACCCATCTCCAGGCATCAAAGGCACACATGGGAAGGATGAGAAACCATAATTTGAGACAAATGTCTGCACCTGTATTTCATAAAATCAGATACTCCACAGTGTTTGGTCCCACAGATGAAAATAATTGCAAAAATGATGATAGACACTGTATTCCCTACTTTGCTGAACCTCCTAGTACTTAAGAAACAATGTTATCCTTCACATCTTGAAGAGCTCAATCTCACCCACAGCCCCTGCCTGACATGGGCCACCGGATCTTAATGATCCAACAAAATGCTTACAGCTGCCTAACTGCCCCCTAAAGGGACCACAGGTCCCATAAAATCCACAAAAGTGGCCAAAACTTCACAGCTTTTGAACTTTTCCACCAGACTGAATGTTATTATTTAAAGGTCTTGGCAACCTGTCAATTTCTCTCCATGGCAGCAGTCAGAAGAGTATTTACAATCTGTAAAGGTGCCCAGAAAAACACTTATCTTCTGTGCAGAAATGAAACAGCTAACTCCTGGCAAGGATAACTGATATACAAACTGACCAAGAGGGGCCGTCCAGCCCACCCCAGCTATCAGCTCAGCCCAGCTATTTGGGGGGAGAATGTCCCCCACTTCCCCATCTCCACGCAGCATCAAACGCCTAGGCTGGCGAGCGAAGCTGGCTGTAACACCACGACCAGCTACCTAGGTACCAGCAGGCACGGTCCCCGTTAACGAGCGGGGTGAAGGGAGGGGTCAAACTGGCCTTAAAAGCGCCGGCCTGGGGGGCAGCGTACCCCGCCAGCAGGGATTTCTGCAGGCGGCCCGTAGGGGCTGCAAGCGAGGAGGCGGCCCCGCTCCCGCTCACCTGCGTGCGGCATGGTGATGGTCTCGTTGGCGCTGCTGGAGCCCACGTTGAAGATCACCACGGCCGAGGCGTTCTGGGCGGCGGCGTGCCGGATCTTATCCTTGTACGTGCAGTTGCCCTTGGGGATCAGCGCGACCCAGCTCTTGCCCTGGCCCGGGGCGGCGAAGCGGGTGTGGGGGTCGCAGGCCAGCCGGTCGTGGGCGGAGGCGGTCATCACCACCTGGCCCCGGGCATCCTGCTTGGGCGAGTGCTCCCCGTAGCGCCCGCACTCGCTCTTCTCGCTGCGCAGCTCCGGGCTGCCGGGCGCCGGCTCGGCGTAGGTGATGTTCACGAAGGCCGTGTACCACTCCTCTTTCTCGGCCACCGTGAAGTCCAGGCAGAGCAGATGCACGAAGCAGAAGGAGAGCAGCCATGTTGAGAGGGCCAGGCTGCGGCACGCCTGGATCAGAGACATTGCCATCCTTCCTCGGCCTCCCCCCTCGCCTGCGGCCCGGCTGCGCGCCTGGCTGCGTGTGCGAGCGGGCACCGGAGCCTGCTCTGCTCTGCGCTAGGCGGCGGCTGCTCCCGCGGCTGGGATCCCGCCGGGGAGCGGGGTGGGAGCTGGCTGGGTCACCTCAGCTGTAATGCATTTCACTGGGGGCTTTGCCGTGCCTCTGAGCGCCTTGCTCCGTAGCTCTCGCCCCCTCGCCTCCCTTTCTACCCCTCCCCCTCGGGCTCCTTCCTGGCTTTCCGGGCGCTTTCCTCTCCCTTCGGGGCAGGGGGTGGTTGCACACACTGCACGGGAGCTTGGGGGACCCCCTCCAAAAGGGAGCTCCGGCTGGCTGAGGAGGCGGCGTTCTTGCTATATGCAGCTGGGGGGCTGCTGCTCGCCCTCCCCCGCTCCACCCCCTCGCCGGGTAGCTGTGCAGGCGGCTCGCCAGAGGAGATGCTGGCTCTGGGGGAGCGGGGTAGGGGAGGGCGTGCAGGAGGGGCTTTGGTGTGATGTCAAGAGCTCTTGCGGCTCTGCTTTAATGGCGTTCAGCCTTGGGTGGGCAGCAGCGCCACCTGCTGGGAGACAGGCGGGACAGCGGCAGCACCAGGCTGTGAGCTGGTGGAGGGCACTATCACCACCGCTTCAGTCTTTGGCAGCAATTCCGCGGCTGGTGCTTCGCTTGGAGAGGGAGTGAGGGACCCACCCCTGAATTGCTGCGGAAGATCCAGATGTGCCGCCCCTCTCTGTTGGCTGTCCCAAGCACCTGCTTGCTGGGCTGGAGCCAGTTACCCTAGAGCAGGGGTTCTCAAAGTGGGGATCATGAGCCCTCATGGGGTCACAAGATTATTACATAGGCGATCACGAGCTCTCAGCCTCCACCCAAAACCCCACTTTGCCTCTGGCATTTATAATGGTGTTAAATATATAAAAACATGTTTTTATATATTTATAAGGGGGGAGGGGTCACACTCAGAGGCTTTCTATGTGAAAGGGGTCACTAGTACAAAAGTTTGAGAACCCCTGCCCTAGAGCAGTGGTTTTCAACCTGTTGCTTGTGGGGTGCACACAGACTGTTTAAGATTTCCAAAGTAGTCTGCACCTTCATTTGAAATGTTTAGGGATCCATCAATGGCAAAAGTTGAAAACCACTCTACCAAACAGTCTGAAAGAAAATTGACGTTTAGGATTAGGGACTTTAAAAATCACCTTTTGGACCCTACTATTTTAATTAATTTACTTGCTTTCCTGCCTATCAATGAGAATTTTTCTCTTGACAAATTATCCATAACTACCCTCAAGGGGATCACTGTCCTCTTCCTCTGAAGCATCTGCTACTAGCCCCTGCCAGAAACAGCGCACTGGATTGAATGGCCCACCGCTCTGACCTGTTATAACAGTCCCAATGTTCCCAAGGAAAGAAAGCACTAAAGGACAGTTCTCCATTTAATTCCTGTTTTATATGGGTCTGTAACAATAAATAAGCCTGTGTTATGCTATTAAATGAGAAGTATTTGTGTGTATATGTATACATTAGGAAACAAACATTCTGTTTCAGAACACAACAGACATGCACAATAAACAGATTTAAACACAAAACAAGTAGGTCAAATATTGATACAAATATAAAGAATGTTTAATTTGAAACTTAAAGAAAAGCAATAGGACTTCTGAGGCAACATCTATTAAAATAGGTGAGTCAAGCACAAAGGAATGGGTAAAATCCTGGAGCCACTGTAATCAATGTTTTGGAACTTTGATTCTTTATTATGTATAATAATTGGAATTAAAATACTCACAGGGAGAAAGTATGTGGTTAATATTCTGATCTCTTTCATGCCAGTAAGAAAAGAGTGTTAAACCACAACTGAGTCATTCTGTATCTACTCAAATGCAAATGAGATCTGAATCTGTTGCATATAAGGAGAAAAAGTTATACTTTGAATAGTCATTTATTCTTTCTTGTAAACAGTTGACATGATGAACATATATGGTCTGTTTTAATCTTCTTGTGGCTAAACTCTGCTGTTGCCCTTTGACTTACATGGGACTTGTGCATGTAAACTGAAGGCAGTATTTGACTTTTAAGTTATATTGCTACATGGTTATGTTCAGTGTGGGCAGAGGATATACGTTACCACTAACATATCTATGGTGCTTCAGAACGGCTGATTTCCTAAAATGGGGAAGAGTGATCAAAAGTGTGAATAAAAATTGGGAGTTAAGAAGAATCATAGAACTGGAAGGGACCTTGAGAGGTCATCTAGGCCAGTGGTTCTCAAACTTGGGCTGCTGCTTGTTCAGGGAAAATCCTGATTATCCAGATGAGCAGTATGTCCCCCATGCTCATTGGGTAATCAGCATTTTCTGTCCCAAGGGAAGAGAGAGGGAGGGGAGTAGCTGCAGGAGACAGGAGCCTCCTTAGTATTGCTTGAGTGTGGGGAGCTGGGAGGAAGAGGACAGTGCGGGAATTGGGAGAGATCCAGGGTAGCACAGGGGCTACTCCACCCAGACCCTGTCCCATTCTTGCCTCCCCTGACTCCTGCTCTCAGCTGGAGAATCGGTTGTAAGAACAGCCCTGTTACCTGGCTCCATCTCCAACCATGGACAGCCCTGCTATTCAGCTCTAGCTCTGCCCTCAGCTCTTGGTAGCTCAGACCAGGGATGGTCCCACTACTCAGCTCTGGCTAGGCCCATGGCTCCCAGCAGCTCCAGTTTCTGCACTCCCCTGGTGGTCCTGGTTGCAGTGGTTCCACCCTGAGGTACATCTGAGCACCTCTACCCCACCCAGACCAGCAACTGCCAGCTCAGAGTATGCTCTGCAGCCAGGGAAGGAAAGAGGCAACCTGGCAGAAGGACTCAGTGACTGGAGGCACCTCAGTGACTGGGCCTTTTGTTATGCTTGCCAGGCATCAGCTGTTCCCCTTCCTGCTGGGGGCCCTGCTATCCAGCTCCAGCTTGCCCCAGGTCCCATCCCAGTGGGGATGCTGCAGTCAGGACCATCAGGGAAGTGTAGGGACCAGAGCCATTGGGAGCCCAGGAAGGAGCTGGAGCTCCCAGCAGGATGGAACAGCTAAAACCCAGTGGGCCAAATGGAAGGCCCTACCAGGCTGGATCTAGCCCATGTGCCATTAATTGAAGAATATTGTTATACAGTATTGGTGAAATGCTGTTCTACTGTTCACATTTTTAAAAGGATGTTGAAAAATGGGGGAGGGTGCAGAGAATAGCCACACAAAAAATTCCAGCATCAGAGAAAATGCCCTACAGTGAAAGACTTCAGGAACTCTATCAGGAATTTATTTAATCAGAAATACGTTTGAGACATGAGTTGATTATAGGGTATACTTGAAATAACTTAACAGAAAAAGAAAAAAAAAGCCAAACAGGTACTAAAAGGCTCTTTAACCTAGCAGAGAAAGGAACAACAAGAACCAATGGTCCATCTTTTGGAGTCTTTTAAATCAAGAGTAGATGCCTTTCTGGAAGACATGCTTTAGTCAAACAAGACTCAATACAGACGTAACTGGGTCAAGTTATTTGATCTATATTATATAGCAGCTGAGACTAGATCTAATGGCCCATTCTTGCCTCAAAAATCTGTCAATCTAGGAGTAAAGACAGCAAGACTTGTTTATTCCCAGTACCTTACTTTAAAATAAATAATTATTAATTTGACCTACTGTAATTCAATGTTGAATAATAGAGAAGTGAAAATGTACAACAGTTCTACTTATTTTATTTTTTGTGTTGCCAAGATCATTCTGAACTCTCCTTCTGTCTAGCTCCTTAAAATTCCATTCTTGCTCTGCGATAGGAATATAATACCATTAACTAGAGATCCAGCCAGCCTTACCAGTCCCCCAGGCCTGCAAATTATTTTGCCACTAACCTTACCCTACCCTATGCCTCCCGTCTTTAAAAAACAAAAGAAAACAAAAAAACCCCTACTGACCTGTGTTCCACCCACCTCCTCGCAGAAATGAAAAGCAAGTGACTCTTGTCCTACATGATCAAATGCCACTTTGCATTGATATGAATGAACAGCACAGGCTCAGGGCTTATCTATATAGGGGGAAAGCCTACAGCAGTTAGTGCAAACTACTAGCCTACCTACTCCACACCAACTCAGTATATGGATACTAAAAGGGCTTGTGTACAGAGTAGCTTAATGTACTTGGAAAAGCATTAAGCTACTGTTCACAAAGGCACTTTTAGTGAACAGTAAGAGTGTTCATCAAGCTAAGCCAGCCAAGGGCACTCTTAATGTTCAGTAAGAAAGTGTCCATACTGGGAGTTAGGGTGTCGTAGACAGTGTGCTTTAAATTCACACCCACTTACTGAACACTAACTTCCCTTGGTAGACAAGCCCTCCATTTTTATAACGGGGTCCTGAAAACCAGGAATGTCCCTGCTTGCATGGTCTGTACCAGTCATGTTTACAGTGTCTGGTACTTTTCTTTTTTATACGCCAGTAGACTTATGGACGCCTTAAGGAGTCACTGGCCAGCTGAACTGCTGAAATTGCAGCAGAGCTTTTCATTTAGCTGTCCTCAATTCAGCCCTTTAGTGGACACAGTTAATTTGGAACCCTGCAATGTGAATTATTAGTTCAAATTATTCCTTCTAATGTGTATTACTTAGCATTTGTCATCCATGAATTTCACTTGCCACTATGCTGCCAATCCACCTACCTTGTCCAGTTCCTCTGAAGGTCTTCACAGTCTTCTCTGGTCTTGAGTAAATTAAATAATTTTGTGCCACATCACTTACCATTTTTTTTATCCGTACATCATTGGTACCAATATGTACCATGAGTGGGGCTCCTCCCTAACACTATCCAGAATTATTATCTATATAAAGAATTATTCTTAGTACTTTATATTAAGGTTAAGGACCATTTAGAAAAGCTGGACATGCACAAATCCATGGGTCTGGATCTAATGCATCCAAGGGTGCTGAGGGAATTGGCTGATGTGCTTGCAGAGCCTTGGCCATTATTTTTGAAAACTCGTGGTGATCAGGGGAAGTCCCGGACTATTGGAAAAAGGCAAATATAGTGCCCATCTTTACAAAAGGGAAGAAGGAGAATCTGGGGAGCTACAGACTGGCCAACCTCACCTCAGCCCCTGGAAAAATCATGGAGCAGGTCCTCAAGGAATCTATTTTGAAGCACTTGACCACCTTCCTTTTCTCAAGAACAGTCACCCTGGACTCACCAAAGGCAAGTCATGCCTGACCAACCCGATTGCCTTCTATGATGAGATAATTGGCTCTGTGGATATGGGAAAAGTGGTGCAGGTGATATATCCTGATTTTAGCAGAGCTTTTGATATGGTCTCCCACGGTATTCTTGCCAGCGAGTTAAAAAAGTATGGATTGGATGAATGGACTATAAGGTGGATAGAAAGCTCGCTAGATCATCAGGCTTAACAAGTAGTGATCAACAACTCGAAGTCTAGTTGGCAGCCAGTATCAAGTGGAGTGTCCTGGGGTCAGTCCTTGGTCCGGTTTGGTTCAATATCTTCATTGATGATCTGGATGATGGGATGGATTGCACCTTCAGCAAGTTCACGGATGACACTAAGATAGGGTGAGAGGTAGATACGCTGGAGGGTGGGGATAGTGTCCAGAGTGATCTAGACAAACCGAAAGATTGGGCCAAAAGAAATCTCATGAGGTTCAACAAGGACAAGGGCAGAGTCCTGCGCTTAGGATGGAAGAATCTCATGCACCGCTACAGGCTGGGGACCGACTGGCTAAGCGGCAGTTCTGCAGAAAAGAACCTGGGGATTACAGTGGACGAGAAGCTGGATATGAGTCAGCAGTGTGCCCTTATTGCCAAAAAGCTAATGGCATATTGGGCTGCATTAGCAGGAGCATTGCCAGCAGATCGAGGGAAGTGATTATTACCCTCTATTCGACACTGGTGAGGTGACATCTGGAGCATTGCATCCAGTTTTGGGCCCCCCACTACAGAAAGGATGTGAACAAATTGTAGCAGAGGGCAACAAAAATTATTAGGGGGCTGCGGCACATGACTTACGAGGAAAGGCTGATGGAACTGAGGTTATTTAGTCTACAGAAGAGAAGAATGAGAGAAGATTTGATAGCAGCCTTCAACTACCTGAAAAGGGGTTCCAAAGAGGATGGAGCTAGACTGTTCTCAGTGGTGGCAGATGACAGAACAAGAAGTAATGGTCTCAAGTTGCAGTGGGGGAGGTCTATGTTGGCTATTAGGAAAAACTATTTCACTAGGAGGATGGTGAACCACTGGAATGGGCTACCTAGGGAGGTGGTGGAATCTCCATCCTTGGAGGTTTTTAAGGCCTGGCTTGACAAAGCCCTATCTGGGATGGTTTAGTTAGGGTTGGTCCTGGTTTGAGCAGGGGGTTGGACTAGGTGACCTCCTGAGGTCTCTTCCAATCCTAATCTTCTATGATTGTAACTCTGTCACCTTTTGGAACCACAGACTAACTAATTTGTATATATGCTTGCCTGCCTCAGTGTTGTGATAACTCTCATTTATTTTCTATGGATAGGTCTACATTACAAATTTAGAGTGTCGTGTTTCTGGTGAAGACACTCTAAGCTGATGAGAGAGAACTCTCTTGTTGGCTTAATAACTCCACTTCCATGAGAGGTGGAAGCTATGCCGGAGGGAGAAACTCTCCTGCCAACATAACGCTGTCTACACCAGCGCTCAGGTCGGTATAACTTCGTCACTTGGGGTGTGGACTATTCACTCCCCTGAGCAATGTAGTTATACTGAAGTAATTTTGTAGTGTAGACCAGGGCTATGTTAATAAATCCTCAGATAGTTTGCTATAGGCTACATGCATTGTCTTTGGTGTGAAGTCTATGGTGAAAATTGACCTGGGGTATGTGACTAATCCTTTGGGACTGGGAGTAACCTGAATATTGTTGTAATTTTTGGTGTAAAATTACCATCTATCACTAAATCCAGCTTGCCTGAATGGCAAGATAAATTGGAATACCTAAGGGAACTGTCTGTGACTCTATAGAAAGACAGTTCTAGAGCTTCAGGAGTTCACATTAGATTTCACAAACCCAGTAACAAATTATAGAACATAGGGCAGAGACCCCAAACTGGCTGTGAGGTTGGCACTCATGGTTGTGAGCCATTCCAGACAGCATGACACATGGGATTACATGGCCATGTTCTTTGAAAGTCTACAAAATCCATCTCTGCTAGTCACCTTCTGCACCTTCCTGCAGAGATTACAAAGGTTTAAGCATTTTTCTGTGCATATGGACAATGATTAAAGTTAATTGAAACAGGATGGGGAGATCTCACCACACTAACTGAGGAAGATGGGGAGCTTGGAGAAGAACTGTGTCCTAAGCCATGGAGAGAATGTGGTGCACTCTCTTGCTTGCTATTTTAGTGCTCTAATCTCTGCCAATGGATATGTGGCAGAAATGGATTCCTGTTTGTAACTGGCGTAGAATAGAGGCAGATGTTAAAAGACTTAAAAAAAAAAATCACACAAAGGGTGAAACAATCCTACTCCCATCTTCATTCAATAGCAATAGTATTTCAGGGATTAAAAAAAAATCCCCCCCCCCATTAACACAGTTAATTGTGCAATAAATCTCTTCTAAATCCAAGTGACTTTAATTCTCAATTCACCTTTATATTCAGATATTAATATCCATATTACCTTCCATAGACTTTAATACAGAATCCTGCCCTAGACTTAAATAGTGTGTTGATTCCTTGATAACAGCTTATAAATTACTACAGTTAACCTTTAGTTCACAGTCTCTATTAAGTTCTGGTTTCTTTTACTTAGTTCAATGTAATATTCTCAATAACGTTCTGATGTTAAAAAGAAATCTTCAGCCAGAATAAGATTTCAGAAAAGTCACAGTCCTGGCCAAGAGAAACTCCTAACTGTTGCTATGTGAAAGGTTCAAATACAACCCTAAATTTAGGAGTAAGGTGACATTTTAATTTAAAAAATTGTGAAAGGAGATTCAAGCAATATATTGATGTTTATTTTGACTTTATTAATCTTTCTTAGCAAGACAGTGCTCTTGTTTCCTCAAAGACAGAATTGCCATGACTTAATATTTACGTGGCATCTGCCATTGGTATATAGTGAAGAAGAGCTTTTGTAAACTACCAGTACTCAGGGGGATATGCAGACTGCTGTTGAATTTCTTAATTCTGTCTGTTCCTTCCTCAATTTTACATACATATTTTTATAGTATGTATAAACACACACACACACACACAGAGAGAGAGAGAGAGAAACACACAGAGGAAATGAGGCCATATTATATATATATATATATATTTTTAAAAACCACCACGAGCATGCAGGAACAAAATTAGAAGGCCAAGGCACAAAACGAGATTAAACTAGCTAGGGAAATAAAGGGTGACAAGAAAACATTTCCCCAGTATATTACAAGGAAGAAGACGACCAAGGACTGGGTAGGCCCATTACTCAATGAGGAGGGAAAGACAATAATGCAGCAATGACTTACAGTTTTCACCAAACAGGTTAGCAGCGATCAGACAACTAACATAACAAACATCAGTATTAATTGGGTGGGATCTGAGGCTAAAATAGGGAAAGAACAAGTTAAGAATTACTTAGGACTTGTCTACACTTGAAATGGTACAGCAGCACTATAGCTGCACCTTTGTATGACAAGTAGTAACTAGCCTAAATTGCACTAAGGAAGGTATAGGTTGGACATTAGGAAAACTCCTAACTGTCAGGGTGGTTAAGCACCGGGACAAATTACCTAGGAAAGCTGTGGAATTTCCATCATTGGAGGTGTTTAATAACAGGTGGGGTAGTCAATAGGTGGACCATGGGCCAAATCCAGACAGCCAGATGCTCTTGAATGGACCCTGAAATCTTTTTATTTACCTTTTACTATCATTATTGTAATTTTTTGTATTATTTTCTTTGGAGTCTGGACCTTAACTGTACCTTGACCAAGAAATTTGGACCTTGACAAAAAAAATAATTAATTAGTTACCTCTGGGTTAGATAAACACCTGTGAGGAATGGTCTATATAATACTTAGTCCTGCCTCAGTGCAGGGGATGGGACTGGACTGGACTAGATGACCTATTGAGGTCCCTTCCAATCCTATGATTTTGGAGTATAGCAAAGTCGTTCCTTCAGCAGTCCTAGGTAGTCTTCCCAAGTGTCACTCCTTCAGTGGCTGGTAGGGGAACCTGGACCCAACATCTACTCCAGGTTCCAGTCCAGAGACCCTCAACCAAGCAGTTCTAGGCTTTACTCTCTCAGCCCTTATTTCTCCTTCCCTGGACTGCTTTCTACCAGTCCTAATTCGTCCCCTTTCCCTGGGAGTACCAGCTCCAAACCCTCCTCCCTTTTCGAAGGGAGTGACTGCTGTACTTGTCTGTTGCCAGATTCCAGGCTTTATAGGCCTCATCTGTTCGTGCCCAGCTGAACCCACTTGCAATCAATTCCCTGCCCCCTGGCTCTCCCTCCAGGGGAGGGAGTGATCAAGTAGTGATCAACAACTCGAGGTACAGTTTGTGGAGCTAACAGGCTTACCTGGCCACCTTACCTCTTCCAGTCCTGTGTGGTGTGGACACCCCATTGCAGATGTGTGCACGTATAACTGATGGCAGCATTTGGCCTTTAAGTTTCAGTTCATGTTGCTACACGGTGCATAAAAATAACTTGTGATCCAGATAAGCTTCTGGTTTCCAGTAAACCACATTTCTTTGGTTCTGCTGTACATTTGCTTCGACCCCACCAGTCTGAGCTTGAGTGAGAATTTCCTGAGCGGGAACATCACATACATTGTAAGGGTTGTGAGATTGCTGATTTAAAGGTCTAACTAAATTACAACACATTTCTTAGGTCATGGGGTTTTTAAACTAATCAGGGAACCAGAAATTAATATTAAGAGAATTTCAGTAAGAGGTGATAGGGAATTCAGCTTCCTGAGGAGAGGTACAGATCTAATTTCCATGGCCTTCCCCAAAAGAGATCTGCTATACTGTACTTTCCCAGACATTACATTATACTGAGAATCTGATAGGAATGTTCATTGGAAAGTGATATAGACGTTTTCACTGTTGTAATTTGCAGCTCAGTAAGAGTAATACAGTAAATTATTCTGTAGGGTGTGTACGAATCCCTCAGTCCAGTCACTCATGGCAATGATTCCAACATGGCCATGACTGCTAATCTAAGGGGATGGAGTGATCAAACACCACTAGATGATAAGTTTGAGATCCCGGGCTAGAGTCTCTGGTCTGCTAATGGTCACTAAAGTGGGCAGAGAAGGTCAGTGGAGAATTGTTCCTGCTCAGGGGAATCTCTTCCAGCATAAAGGTTGTGGAGGTGGCTCTACCATCATCTGCATCCGTGTCCTCTATCCCCCTCCATCCTGCAAGACCCACATAAGGGGAAGGGTGCAGTGTGTTCCTAGGGCAGGATGTGGGCAAGAGGAGGAAGGGACAGACATGCTAGAGCAGAACTCTGCTATCTCTGGTTTTTCTCTGGTGTAAGACCAGAGAAGCAAGCCCTTACAATTTATTATTTGGGGGTAGGGTAGCTTTTACCTATTTAGTATATTCCTGGGTTTTCTACCATTTCATTCTAATGTCTCTCCTTGTGATTTTCTCTTTCAGGTGGCCAAGGCCTGGCAGATTTTGCTGCAGCATCTTCCACATGAGGGATTTTCCTGCTATACACAAGTGCAATGTTCCCTGTCCTACCCAAACACATATATAAATATTAAAACTAGTTGAAAAGATTTTTTTTAAACATTTGGATGATGATCAAACATCCAGAAATATGAATATTTCAGAAAGTTAGGAGCATCGAAATCAGGAGGGTAATGACTAAAACTGTTTTGCAACCTTAAAGGAATATTATCAGGTTAAAATATCAAAGATTATTTATAATGAAATAATTTTAGAAATCTAATTTACTTTTCACCATCAATGTTGATTATTTACGGTTTGTATTTCAGTCACCAAAGAACGGTGAGAACAAAGGACTCAACTTCTCTGTTTGGTTCTCCTATACTAGCACAATGCTACAATGTTTGGGTTGCAAACATTTAGTCTGATGTGAACATTCTTCTGAAGTGTTGTAAATGTTTGTTTGCTTTTGGTTTCATTGAACATTTTCAATTGATCTTAGGTTACAGAAATAAGCTGTAATTAAATTTGTATTAGGCAAGAGGAATCAATAAGCCAAATGCTAGCAAACTTTAAATTGTAATCAAATGGCTTCTCCCCAAGATGCTTAGGCCACTCTAGCTAGCACTGAAAATAGATTTTAATCTAACCAAAATTCAGACTAACTTCTTTAAATATGGAGCCGGTCTCTCAAAACAAACCAACATTTAACCTAGCTGGCCACAGGAGGTCACTATTGTTCCATAGTAACAAAACTCTCATACTATTTGTTAATAGAAATTTAGGGCTAGAGTCTGCTCTTGTTTACACTGGTATAAATGTTGAGTAGCTGAGAACAGGCTCTTACCCCCAGTGTTTATTAAAAGCTTGTGAAATAAATGAAATCAAAGTGACTTTTAAAAACCTGCATCTCCATCTTCATATATTTATAATTCCCCCCTCCTGATTTTAATATTGTAGGTTTTTCTGAACCTTTCAAGTCATTTTGCTCCCTCATCTGCTCTTAGATTCCTAAGAATGAGGTTTTGGGAAGGATGAGGGAGGGAAGACTAATTGGAACATGTAGTCACACCGGGAAAAATATCAGAGAGTCCTGTGGCACCTTATAGACTAACAGACGTTTTGGAGCATGAGCTTTCGTCGGTGAATACCCACTTCGTCGGATGCATGTAGTGGAAATCTCCAGGGGCAGGTATATATATGCAAGCAAGAAGCAGGCTAGAGATAACGAGGTTAGTTCAATCAGAGAGGATGAGGCTCTCTTCTAGCAGCTGAGGTGTGAAAACCAAGGGAGGAGAAACTGGTTTTGTAGTTGGCAAGCCATTCACAGTCTTTGTTTAATCCTGAGCTGATGGTGTCAAATTTGCAGATGAACTGAAGCTCAGCAGTTTCTCTTTGAAGTCTGGTCCTGAAGTTTTTTTGCTGCAGGATGGCCACCTTAAGATCTGCTATGGTGTGGCCAGGGAGGTTGAAGTGTTCTCCTACAGGTTTTTGTATATTGCCATTCCTAATATCTGGGGAAAATATGTCATTAGTTCAAAGAGAAGGAAAGATGACAGTTCCTGCCCTCCGCTAGAAAAATCCTTTGGCTGCTACAACTGGAAATATCCCTCTGTCCCATTCTCAACTTTGCTACCAAAAAAAAAACCCATATGAAAACACTTCTGTCCCTCCCCCATGATTGATATGACATGAGGCTGTTCCACCAGCATAAAGGCAAACCAGCTTTGAAGACATTTTCATGACTCATACTTTTTCTAGGTCCTCACAGCAAGACTGTCTAAATCTTGCTGATTCTTTCTGAATAACATCTCTAAGCTAATGCCGTTCCTATCTATCTGCACAGCTAACACTCTTGCCCAAGCTTTCATCATCTCATATCTTGATTGCTGCAACAGACTTTTCTCTGGCCTTGGCAAATGCAAACTTGCCCTGCTCCTATCCATTCCGAATGCTGCTGCAAAGATTATCTTCTGAGTCCCCTCTTTTTGCATCCCTCAATTGGCTGTTTCTTTTCTATTGTATCTTCACTTTCTAGGTCCTTCATGACCTATCATCTCTCCTTCACCCATGATGCCTGCCTCCATGACCCACTAGTTAAATTTTCAAACAAGCACCTTCATGCTTGGGAAGTAGTTCACATAAATGTCTGCAAAGCAACTTCACTGCTCTTCTTCAGATTCCTCCTTAAAACTCTGCTTTGCCATGATGCCTATTAAAAAAAAACTTAATAGTTAGGGCACTGGTGTGCTGACTCCATAGCCTATCATTGACTTGAATAGGTTTTGGATCACACCCTCAGATAGTTTACAAACTCTGCAGTTGCAGTTCTACAAAAACCAGTCAGAGAACACTTAACCTCCCTGGTCACTCAATTATGGATCTCAAAGTCACAATACTCCAACAACAAAAAAACTTCAAAAACAGACTCCAGTGAGAAACTGCAGAATTGGAATTAATTTGCAAACTGGACACCATTAAGTTAGGCTTGAATAAAGACTGGGAGTGGATCGGTCATTACACAATGTAAAAACTGTTTCCCCATGCTAATTTTTCCCTACTGTTACTCACACCTTCTTGTCAACTGTTGGAAATGGGCCATCCTGATTATCACTACAAAAGTTTTTTTTCCTCCTGCTGATAATATCTCATTTAATAGTTCACCTTAATTGATTACTTTCATTACAGTTGGTATGGCAACACCCATTTTTTCCATGTTCTGTGTATATATATATTCCTACTGTATTTTCCACTGCATGCACGCAATGAAGTGGGTTTTAACCCACAAAAGCTTATGCTCAAATAAATTTCTTAGTCTCTGAAGTGCCATAAATACTCCTGATTCTATAGCAGTGGATTTTATAAACTCAGCCAGTCTCTTAGCATTTGTTTGGATTTAACAAAATCTCTCCTGTACTAGCCAGTACTAGTGCTATAATGAAAATACATGACTGAAGAAATGCCCTCTTGCAGAAGGTCTTGCTTTATAGTATACAAAATTAGATTCACATAACATATAAAAATAATTTGATTCCCCTCATGATTTCTGTATTCTAAGATCTCCTGGGGCATGGAGAGATCTGTGGATTCTGTCAGTTTTTCCCCAACTTTATCTCATCACCTACTTTTGATGCCCTGTATTGTGATTACCAGTCTTTTGTTTGAAAACTCTGCAGACTTTATTTAATCACGTGAAACACAAGATGCTTTGGGGATGAGGTTAAACAAGACATTTTGGAGAGGAGCCTGCTTTGTAGAAGAGCATTCCTTAAGTGTTGCAAACTATCTACAGTACATACTTGAACTAAAGACCTAAGATGTAGCTAATATATATATCTGCAAGGATCAGATAGTCACACACTGGCCTGGAGTTTTGTGCCTGTTCTTCACTTGATTATTATGAGGGCCAAGTGTCTTAGTTCTTTGTATTCTAAAGATTCAGTGTCTGCATTTCTTTATATTAATGTATGCCAAGGATGTAACTTATCAGAGTACAGATGTTAACATATGCTCAAGAACTGAACTCTCGAACTGCATCTCATATATTTACTAAGTTCCTTCAAGAAATATTTGCAGTCTGTCACTCACATGCTTACATGAAGTTACCTCCTTCACCAATTGCTTCCAGTTCTCAGTCTGTCTAAGGATACATCAGACAGAAGTGATTCACTGCAAATGACACAAGATGCACCTCTCTCACCATTCAATATGTACAATCACCACTAGCTGCCCCCTTGATTTTACATACTTAAGCATGAATATGTTAACATGTATTTATCTTTGCTCTTCATGAAATATTCAAAAAAGACCCAGGGAGGGACCTGGAATGCTGAATTTCCTTTTGTTTCTGCAACTTCATTAATAAATTCAGCAAGCTAAATAATTTGTTTTTGACAATCCATTTATTTGATAGCCTTGATTAGGCTATTTTGGAATGACTGGAGGCTCTGGATTTTGTTTGTTCATACTTAAGCACAGAAACAGTCACTTCATGCATAGAAATCATCAGTGACTCACAAAATGACCAGCTTACTTGTGCCTAGAAATCCACACTAACTCACAAATGGACATGCTCCTGCCTAGAAATCCATTGCGTATGTTAGTATAGAACAGTGCCTCAGCAGTGCATACTTTAGAAATCCTCACTGACTTCAAGAAGGGCCCAGTCTCCCCGGAAGCCAATGGCAAAACTTCTGAATGTCTTCAAATGGAGCAGGATCCAGCCCATCATGACAAACATATTCATTCCCCTTATTCTCTTTGTTGACCCCTTTCAAACCTTAGTTTACAGACTTTAGAAGTTAAAGGGCCCCTGAGGTCACAAATGAACTCAGAGAAAATGAGATTTCATATTTGAAAGCCATAGTGTGCTAAACAGCTATCACCCTGGGTTTTTATATGGAAGTTTTATGTTAAACAAATGTAAATGACAGTCAAGGGGGCAAATGCCTCAGAGGATTGGTAATGGGATGTGAAGCCTTTCTTCTCTAGGTCACTGCTTTAAAAGCATTCCAAGATATTTATTTACATACAACACTGGGGGAAAAAAAGAAAACAGCCATATGAAGGTCTGAGGACCTGGACAATAATTAGACTTACAATAGAAATCAACCAGCAACATAAATACTAACCACACACACAATAATTTCACCAGGTATCACCTTTAAATGATCAAGTGGAAACAAAATTTTACCTCAGCCAGGCAACAATAAAAATGGACAAAATTTCAGAAAAAAAAGAATCACAGCTGGGAGGAATAGCTCAGTGGTTTGAGCATTAGCCTGCTATACCCAGGGTTGTGAGTTCAATCCTTGAAGGGGCCATGTAGGGATCTGGGGCAAAAATCTGTCTGGGGATTGGTTCTGCTTTGAGCAAGGGGTTGGACTAGATGACTTTCCAACCCTGATATTCTAAGAGCTGTTCAACAAATGGCTTTTGCTACATACCCAGGTGGTCAAATTCAAGCTATTTTAGACCAAAGGGAACAAGAAGTGACCAAAAGTCATCATCATCTAACTGCTCCTCAGAGACTTGTGTGATATGTGCTGCAGTCTCATTACTTTTAAACAGGTATCTACATTACAAAAAGTCAGATCCAGAACCAGGGAAAAACAAAACCACCAAACCACTGTTACAATGGGAGTCAACACGTAATCTCTCCCAAGAAGT
The DNA here is from genome assembly GCF_016161935.1 of Mauremys reevesii. Lineage (NCBI taxonomy): Eukaryota > Metazoa > Chordata > Testudines > Geoemydidae > Mauremys > Mauremys reevesii. Next base: position 52,572,233 of record NC_052627.1, read on the forward strand.
CAAAAATTGAATGCATGTGTAGAACAAGCTACTCTGATTCTTAGAGGTGATCCCTCCAAGCACATGTTGCGACAAGTTAGAAGGGTAAAACCTGGTATGCCCTGTCTGTGTTATAGTAATTCTATGGTTATAGAACTTTTTCAGACTCCCAGTCTATCCTTCTGGCATATCACACTAGCATTAAATTCAACACACCTGTAATGCAATACATTCAACATGTACATGCAGTAATATAGAAAGAACTTCCTTCTTATCAAAAAAGAAAACACAGTTGTTCAAGAAATGTATTGTTAATTAATTAGGCTGGCGTTGAGGGTGAAATGGGATACTTGTCCAAAATATATTTTTGTGGTGTTTGCTTTTTGCTTGTTCCTATTATCTACATAGTGTACAGTTTTGTATAAGTGTTTATATAAATATTATATATTCATATTATAAATAATTCAACAAACCCTTGGACCCATGATTATTCTACTTCAATAAATATTTTGTTCAGCTTCTTAAAAACAAAACAGAACATGTACAAAAATATAGATGTGTAACACCACAAGACTTATTAGGATATATTACTTATTCACACATTTTGTTTAAAAAAGCAATACAGATTCATTACTTTGTAATAAATCTAAATAAGGAGTTTAGTGCATATTGTCAGCATTGAACACTATTTATAGTGCCATTTCAATAACATTGAGAAGTGATGGAACTGTCATTATAAACACACAGTCCAAATTAAATTTAACAAAGAAAACAGAAATGAGAATGGCTAAGAACTGCTGTGGGAATACCAACCAAACAGCAGTGGAATATAACCAAATAGTTTCTCGAAATGAACCAGAATGATTGAGGATTGATATCCATGACTTGGATTGCTGAAAAACTCATGAAGTGGTTCTTAGCTCTGTCATTCACACTTCCATAAGCATATGATTTTACACTCAATTACTCACATTCAGACATATTATTTGTAATATAGGTATTACACAATATGAAATATAAAACTTTCTGTGATAAATTGCTGTGCGATTTCATTATAATCTCTGGGTATAATTCTGTTTCTTATCTATAGCCAATATTGGAGTTTAACTGCAGAGTTCTATTTTAGTGTTCCCTGCAAGTTAGAAACACCAGTATAGGAGGGCGGAATTCTGAAAAGTTTTTATGTGTTTGAAGATAATTGGAAAAATCTCCAAAGCAGTGCCTCCTACTATCAAGAGGATCCAACATCCATTGAAGCCAGTGAAAAGAATCCCATTGACTCTGGGAGAGATAAGACAGAATATTAATTTTCCATCTATTTTCTTAAACAATTGCAGTAGCATATTCAGTACTTTAGCAGTTTCATATATTCCTGAACACAAAACTGCATGGCACAGTACCTTTTTCACATTGCTTTTTAACTAGATGGTAATTTCCCCCTTTAATTATGGCTTTACCTTGCTCAATAGCATTCCATTTTAGAAGACTTATGCAAATGCATACTGAACAGTTTTCCTGTTTAATTTTAGCACAAATTAGATGAGAGTGATACTGAAGATATTAAAATTAGAATCTCGTTTGCCTAAACCTGATCCACCTTATCACAATTGCATTATATATACACGTTAACCGATCACGTTGCACAAGTATTTATTGTATCAAAAGTATAAATCACATATTAAATAAACTTCCCACTCAAACTGATTGCCTTGCTGCTGTTAAAGGAAATATATATTTCCATATATGAAAGTATAGCTCATATATATTTCAAATGTGTAACCACTTTAATACATAACTTTATAATAGTGCTTTTCATCAGTAGACCTCAAAGCACTTCACAGTTTTTAATGTATTTATCCCCACATCTCCTCTATGAGGTATGGAAGTATTATTATTCCCATTTTACAGATGGGGAACAGAGGCACAGAGAGTTTAAATGACTTGCTCAGGGTCACACAGGAAGTCTGTGGCAGATCTGGGAAATTAGCCTTGATCTCCTAAATCAGCGGTGGGCAAATTACGGCCTGTGGGCCAGATCTGTCCCATCAGGGCTTTGGATCCAGCCCACAGGATTGCCAGCCCCGTGCCGCTCCCAGAAGCGGCCGGCACCACATCCCTGTGGCCCCGGGAGGGGGGGGGGGAAGAAGAGAAGGCTCCGTGGGCTGCCCTTGCCTGCAGACACATCCCCCTCAGCTCCCATTGGCCGGGAATGGAGAACTGCGATCAATGGGAGCTTCGGGGGAGGTACCCCTGCCCTGAGCCCCCTGCCATACCCTGCATCCCTCCTGCACCCCAACCCCCTGCCCTGAGCCCCCTCCTGCACCCCACTCCCCTACCCTGAGCCCCCCCACACTCCACATCCCCTCCTGCACCCCAAACCCCTGCCCCAGCCCTACATTCATGTCTCTGCATGCAATTTCCCCATCCCGATGTGGCCCTCGGGCCAAAAATTTTGCCCACCTCTAACCACTAGCGCCCTAACCACTGGACCATCCTTAAAAATAGTTTATATGAAAGTCATAGAAGCCTCTCGTGTAACATACATACTGCTTATATTGCATTCACGTATGTGTATTTTTTCCACATGCACAAATAGGCAGAAATAAAAGTTCTTCCACAACTACACTGCATGTTTTGAAGTCAAGGGGCAAAACATTGAATCATGCTGTTAACATCTTAAGCCCTGACCCTACAATGACTTACACACATCCTTAACATGTAATGTGAGTAGTCCCATTGAAGTCCCATGAACAGTGTGTGAAGTTAAGCACGTACATGCGTCATGGCAGGATCAAGGACTTATTTTGCAGATTTCATTGCTATCATGCTTTGGTAAGCTCCTCAGGGAGATGTGGGCCTTGAGAGAGACAGATGAACCAGAAGAATATACGTTGCTAGATTAGAAAATGATAACAGAGCCATCACTGGAAAGCCCTGACATGCAAGACCACCACAATACCCATTTCCACATTTTAAGTCTTCAGAAGCATGAGCTGTTCTTTAGGCCCTGGCTGAATCAAATATCCAATATGAGAATCAGTAATAAATCTCAGATAACAGCTACACTCTTTGGCTTATATTACATGGAATGGATGGTTTCACTGTTTTTCATGGACATAATGGAAGAAATGGGAAATTCTGCAATTTAAGATACACAAAAAAGATTAATAGATTAAGGTCACAAGGGACCACTAACCATGTGCTTACGTGCTTTGCTGAATCCTAATCTCTTAGCAACAATTTTTTTTTCTGGTGTACTTCCCAAACACATGATCAGATGAAATGACCAGCTAGAGATTTCTTACTGAGTTGCAGTGCATGTTATGAATAATAATTCTAAGCATCAGTTATAAAACAAAAGAAAAAAACATACAATCTTTCCCTCATCTAATGTAACAGGGTACATTTCGGAATATGCTATCTGAACACGATGCTTTACTATACACCAGTAAATGTTTGCCTGAGGTTCCTTTCTTTATTCCCTTTTTCTTTATATAGTTAAATCAGCAGGGACAAGTGTCTTTGGACAAAATGATTTTACATCAAGCAAATATTGACATAGCTTTTAAGGTCACTTGCTGCAAGGCTATGATTTAAAAGGAAATTACATTTGATGTATGCACTTTCAAAAGTCAGTTAGAAACATATACACTGCACCCATTTTATAATACAATGCCCTGGGAGCCAGACATATTGAATGCTGTACAGAGGCATTGCAATAATGAAGGTAATTATAGGAATAGGTAGGAAAGTAACAGGGGCTTAATTAGATAGAAACAGCCAGGGTATTTTAGAGGAAAGGCAAGTGCCATGTATTTAATTAAAAATAAATTACACCAATTTAGGTCCATAGTTATTTGGACGTGATAGCTAACAAGCTTTATTATATTTTCAAAATGACTTGAGAACTTACAGTGAGATGCACTGATAATGTCTCATTATTCAATCTTGACACCATCAACCTGTGTTTCATTGCAACCTATCTCCTCTAAGGAGCAGCTTCTTTCTCTGACAGACTTCCTAAATTTGACAGAATGGAAAGCCACTTTGAGATACTTTATTAGTAGTGTATTTTAGCAAATCTGTGAAAGACTTGGGGGAGGCATAAAAACAACTAGGCGTACCTCTCAACCTGCTAAGACTCAAATGTTTATCAAAGACACAAAAGGAGAGACTCAAATTATTCATGCAGCTAACTCCTTCTCTTAGTGTAAATAACTATTTCTGTAACTTCAGCTTCATGATTTTAATTTCTGATGTTAATAATTGACAACACTAAGAGTGAAGAGACTTCAGATTTGTGTAGACTGTAGGTAACTTGGGATGAGCAACAGCCTCTGAACTAGCAGGTAGAGAAGCCAGGGGGTACACATACACTGCAAACAAACAAGCAACCAAAATAACCCATGGCAGAGTCACAGAGACCAGGTCTACAGACTCAGGCTTCTGAGGTTTGTGCTACAGTGCTAAACATAGTCGTGTAGATGCTCTCATTCAGGTTATGAAACCTGGTGAGGAGGGAGGGTATCAAAACCTGAGATCGAGCCTGAGTGGGAGGGAATGTCTACATTGCTACTTTTAGTGCCATAGCACAAAAGTGAGACTATGAACCAGAGACTCTTAGACTTGCTGCTGTGGGGGTTTATTCTGGTTTTGCAGTGTAGACGTAACCAGGGAGGCAGATTAGGCAGTAAGGAGGATAGCTGATGAACTGAGTTATGAAGTCAAGGAGGCAGGATGTGAAGAGAAGGTCTGATCAGCAGGCTCTTTGCTGCCTCACTGCACCAATACCCAGTGTATCACTCTGACTCCCCAATGCTCCTGCTCAGTCCAATTATCCAACCCCAGAAACCTGAATTAAAAAGAAAGATTGCTTGAGTCTATGTTGTTCTGTACCTTATCCAACAATTTATACCAGTGAAGACTGTGTATAAAACACCAACATTCGGCTTTGGTAGCCATTTTCCACCCACTTTTTCACATGACTACAAAAGATGCAGGGCAACATAGTATTTGAGCAGAGAAGAAAGGAACCACCATGTATACCACAGGATTTACAACTAATCTAACAATATGACAAAAAATACTGCACACGATATTATATGTATCCCTTAGCTTATCCAAGGTGACCCTCATTGTCCCTCATTTCAGGTCTCGGTCTCTTGGTCCCCAGGCAGAATGGCTTAGGGCTGCAGCAGAGTAAGTGCAGCTAGGCTGACACACGAGGGCATTACTCAACAGAAACCCACCTAGTCAGTTAAAGAGCAGCATTGATAGCTCCAGTGGGAGTCTTGTCCAGTTTTCCTTAGCTGGAAGGATGATGGCTGTGATACAAAGCTATTGAGGTTTCAGAAGGGTAGCTGTGTTAGTCTGTATCAGTAAAAACAACGAGTCCTTGTGGCACCTTAGAGACTAACAAATTTATTTGGGCATAAGCTTTTGTGGGATATAACCCACTTCATCGGATGCATGGAGTGGAAAATACAGTAAGCAGGTGCACAAGAGGGAGGAGGGGAGATGATTGAGCTTTGACGGGGAAAATGGAGATTTCACCCCCAACTGCTTACAATGTGGTAATTGATGTCATTGCAGACAATAAGCATTATTTTTGCACACTGCTTGGGAAATTCTTTGCAGAGAGGAAGATAATTCATATTTTTCATGGGTATTATTTTACATCTTCAAAATTCTCCAGTAAATGTCTCCAACGAAACTTTAAAAGCTAAATATTGTTTAGTGCTATCTTGACCAGTCTCTTCTATTTTGTTCTTAATTTGTGTTGCAGCTCTAGGACCCTTTATCTACTTGGGGAAATTAACTTTTTGCTGTCTGCTTCTAAGATTGAGGTGTCTGACTACTGCGACCTAGAGGTTGATTCCTGGAAGCTAATCAATGCATATATAGATGACAAGATCAAAATAAATATACAGTACTCCCTTCAGTCAGTTTAAGTTAGACTGACAAACAAATCTAGCCAGCTGGCCCATCTGTCCAGTTGTTATTCATTGTTTCATCTGTTTGTCTTTCCACTCTATACATTTGTGCTCTTTCAGATTATTTTCTTACATCAGATTTTCTAGTGAGCTGATTTTCTGAGGTGAGCACAATAGTTGTTTTGCCAAGACACCTCTGCAAAGACAATATCTGCTTTGATTTAGCAGCCCCATTGGGTTCTGAAAGTGGATTATTTGACCTGTATATTTTTTCCAGAGCAGGACAGACCATTTTGGGGGCAAATTCTGTTATTTATCCTGATTGTTTTCCTGCATGTGTGGACATTGTGGACTCAACCAGAATACAAATAGTAGGGATAACAATATGAATGATGCAGCTCTAGAGGAAGCTTACAAAGACATCTGCCTTCTGTGGTGGTAGCACAGATGTATATTCTCTTCTTTAAACTATACAGAACCCACAATATAAGAAGTTTTTATGACATTTTACTTCTATGCTACCTTTTCTGCACCCCCACAAGAGAAATATCTGGCTAGGTGATTCCTGTAATTATTTTGTTTAAACCAGAAATTGAGCTGTATAGGTTTCCCTTTAGTATGCTATTAAGTTTACTTCCTTGGCTTTCCCTCAAGGAAATGACTGACAACTGAATTATTGGGTGAAATGTTGGCCCCAGTGAAGTCAATAGTTTTGCCACAACTCCAGTGGAGCCATGATTTCACCAAATGAGTACATAAACTTGCATTCGTCACTGAGGCCAAACTCACATTAACTTCATTGGAAGATTAGCCTCTGTCCCACAAGTCTAATAAACAGAACTATCAAAGCACCTTGTGAATAAAACAAATGTCCTGAAAGAAAACTTATTTAAGTGACGCAATACTGGCAAAATATATAATATATTGTCTGTTATTTTTTTCTTATCCTAACCAGGCAAGGGGTATAGACACCCCATCACAAAGGCTCATAATGACATCATAGAAATAATACCAGCTTTCCTCCCTCACCTTCAGTTGTGTAGAACATATTAATTTAATGACACTAAACATCTTCTAATGAATATAAGGACCTCTGCAAAAACATGTGCACAAACATGGAAAAATACCAGAACATATATGAAGGCCGGGGGGTTGCCTGTCATATTTTATGACTATTATATGTTCCATCTGTTTGTTTGTTATTGTGTGGTTTACTATATGATTTTAAGAAGTTAATTCAAGCAGGGGTGTGTTGCACATAAGCAGGAAAGAGGACAATAGCTTCTGACAGCCTCCATTTAGCGATACTTAAAAGACAATGAAGGTGTCATTCGCTTTGAAGTTTTACCTCCCCCCATTCTGAGCTAACTAGTCTATCTTGGTGGCAGCAGGTGTTTCCCAGCTTGTAACAAACAGGAAAAAGTAGAAGAAAGAACTTTGGCTGGATAAATGGAGAGTCCCTGAAGGTGACGGAAGCAGAGACTGCTAGGGAACAGATTGAAACCCAGGCCCCAGAGGTAAAAGGAGCTGTGATAAGACTGGCCTACCTAAGTGATGCTGGAACAATGTTTATAGTGGGGTGCTGAAGGTGGAAACCATAGATTTGGGTTGTTATTATTACTTCAAGCCAGGGGGTGTGGTAGCACCCCCAGCACTTATGCCTAAGCCTATAGATAAGATGGATATACAGACAGGCCTTTTATTGTGTTAAAGTCCTTTTTCTTTTTGCTATGTTTCTGATGTTAAGATTAAACAAAAATGTGTATTGGGTCATAGTTTGGGTCACAGCTTCTGACGGGAAGAGTTGGAAGCACTGAGCCCAGCTGGGCCTACTGGTGAATCATGGTTTATGCACAGGGTAGTGTACCTTAAGGACTGAGTCAGAGTGGGAGAATCACATGATTTCAGCCTAGGACAGATGAAGGCAAGAGGCCTAACATCTTAAGGGGTGTCCTCTGAGAGATTAGAAGAGAGAGTCAAAGGTGTAACATACAGCCATTAATGTTAACAAGAAATATTTTTTCAATTATTTTTCAAGCACTGTACCAGTACCATACGTTTTAAATCAGCAGAAAAATGTTCTGCTTAATTAGTACCCATGCTAATGAAGATGGAGAGAGATTTCTGGCTTCTCTCCAGCACGCAGGTACTCAAAGCGTAGCCCAACAGATTAAATGTAGTCCATGGTCCTTCTTTTCCTACAGAGACCAAATCTGAATGTTTATTGTTGCTGGTAAACTCAGACAGCAAGCAATTTCTAGTTTTCAATCAAGGAAGATACAAGCAAATATATTACAATTATGTTTATATTGTTATGAGCTGGGTGAAATCTTATTATGGGTTGAGTTAAAATCCCATTGAGAAGATAGGTGTGAACTCACCCTTTGATTAACATAATTTAAGCATAAGCCCTCACTTAAGAAAAAGGAATATATGAACCCACCCAGGAGCTTTTGCTCAGAGGAGTCCTTGTGGCACCTTAGAGACTGAAACCTGATTATCACCAATTTCTCCTCCTAACTGGAACAACCTATTAGATCCCAAATTTTTGGCTAACCACTTGGGTCAAAAGGGGCAACAATATACTAACTGTCTTAGCTTCAGAGGGTCAGTCATCATTTGGTGACCACACATTTACCATTTTCTATTGTTTTTCCAATCCTTGTCCAATGTATTTCAATGCAGTGTAGGAGCACAGCTTTTAAACTCCATCTTGGATGTTCCCACACCAGCTATATATTTAACATTTGCTAGCATGTGTCATCAAAAAATCCACTTTGTTGTTTTGACCTATGCTTTCAGAGCCTTTCCTTTTCTGCTTGCATCGCTTTTTCTCCCCACCTTGACTCCGTGTTCTGATGAATCACATCTCCAGTCTCATGCTCTATTTGTACCTACTCTGGTAAGATTGTACACTCTTTCCAGTAGAGATCTTACCTATCTTTATATTGCCAAAGAGGTGCATGCTCTCTCTCTCTCTCTCTCATATTAAATCAAGTTCTTACCTCTGATTTTAACATGCACATATGCACAATAGGAGCCCAACCAGGTACTGGCTTTGCTTATATTTAAAGCTTATCCCCTCACTAAAAGCAAACATTACACAAACCCTGCAATCTAGTTTTATTTCCCGCGGCAACGGTGACCAGAGGCGATTGCTCTGATAGGGTCATTGGGCTCCCACTGTCTGTCTACATGCATTATTTTTGTATCTTGTACATGATTTATTATTTATCCAGGACTGCTTGTCACTTCGCAGACATACAGGAAACAAGGTCTCGACTTAGGAGTTGGGTGCAAGATCAAGAGGTCACGGTGGCCCCGTCAGCACCTGCCACGTTTGAGCCTGGCTTTGTGCTGCCACCCACGAGAAGGGGCATTTTTAGACAGCGCTTTGCCCCCGGCCGCGTATCCGCTCAAAGTTCAGCTTCCAAGGTGCCCGTGCGCCCTGCACAGCGATACTGCTCTCGGGCAGCCACACTAGCCCTAGAGCCCCTGGCACCGGGGAAAGGATCCGGGATCCAGCCGCCGTCGCCGCCCGGAACCTCCGAGGCTGCACAGCGAGCGGCTGTGTGTGAAGCCGAGAGCGGCTAAGGAGGGACCGGTTCCGGCTTCCGCACACTCACTCACCGCAGAGGAGAAGCCGGGCGGCTGCCGGAGGAGCGGGGCCAGGTGAGAGGCAGCGGGAGGTTTGTAGTCACTGGCTGCCAGCAGTGCCTGGTTCTGGATCAGCAGGGGCGGAAAGAACGCTGGGCTCTTCAGCGTTCTACTTCTGTCCCAACGTTCGGGGGGGGGGGGAGCCCTCAAGCTGCTCCCCCCGTAGGCGGTGGGGGTGGGAGAGACCCTCGAGCTCCCCAGTAGGCGGTGGCAACCCCTGCAAACTTCTCGGGAGCAAGCCCCTGGCGTAGTGCCGGGGCTTATCAGCAGCCACCTCCACTCTCATTGGTTTGACCAGTGCTCAGGTTGACTGTCTGGGACATTGTGTGCCCCTGGCCCCGGAAGGGGGGTGGGGGGCAATGAAGCTGGAGGCGGACAGTGTTCTGTAATATTTGCTTTTAGTAGTTTAAACCAGGGACCCGACTCCAAGAGATCGTCACTGTTTGATGACTTTGCTTCTGGGAATGCATCGCAGGCTGGATCCAAGAATCCTGCTGTGATCTGTGTTAGGGCCATAGACATGAGGTCCTGCTTGATCTCTTCTTCTGGAAACGGGTCACGTGAAGGGCGTGACAACTCATGATTTAGGCCCCTCTCTTACTTAGAGTCCAGTAAATCATAAAATCTGCCCTGGTTCTCAGTTATTTCCAAAAATATTAAAAGTTATTTTAGTGCCTGCAATGTATGCTGGGCATTAAACAATATACCAGGTTTACAGTTTATGCTAGATATCTTGTATGAGTGGTGAAAGGTTTCCAGCACTTCTAGAAAACATGGCTATTTCTAAATCATGCTAGTAGAAGCTACTGCTTTAGGAACTTTGTTGAAGTTTAACCAGCAAGAGTTTCCAGGATGATTGACACCAGCTTTCAAAGATGTTGCTAATATTCTGGCATAGATGAAATGTCAAGCCTAAAATAATCAGGAACAAGAATATGCTGCATTTTTGTTAGATGGAATATTAGTAACATAAAATCAAGCCATAAAACTACTTGAATGTGTGCCGCAAATAGTTACCTGCAATTTTGATTAAATAACAATACAGAAAAGGTGGGAGCGGTAGAGAATTTTCTTTATTGATACCTAATTGCTGTGTACTGTGGTGAAATAGGCAGCCAGTGCCAGTTCAAGAGGTGTGCCATTCGTTTTAAAGGGGAGGCAGCTGGTAATTTAGCTGGTGTTTACAGGGCTCTTGGGAGTCTTGCCTGAGTAAAACTTAAAGGATTCAGCCTATAAAGAGCAAGACATTCAAGAAATAAAATTGGCAGGACCTTACATGTTTTGTGACTAGAGAGTATAGCTAGTGTGGTCATTAAATAATAAATGCACAGTCATTGTACAGAATAATATAAATACCAAATGATGTTAATACAGTGGAAACATTTAAAATACAATTTCATACCGGTTCTGTTCAAAGTGATTAATAGACACCTTGATCAAATACTCCTTATAATAAAGGTTCTGGTGTGCTTTTCAGCTGCCTTCCCTGTATGGGGCATCTTACTGATGTGCATGTATAAATTGTCATGCATATGAATCTGGGTGATAAGGACAGCCTATTCCAAGTGTTAACATTTGAACTCATTAACTATGAAAACACTGATTTCTCTTGTGGGGGACGCACACTTTTATCTCTCAGTAACTCAGATGTGAAGTTTGTTACAACTGACCATTATAGCCATAACAACATCATGGGTTAACATTACTGTAAAGTCACTCAGGCCAATATGGCATTAACAATGAGGGGAAATAGCGATTAGAGAATGACACCAGGAGCTAGGTTTCCTGCATTCTGCTGCCAGATCTGTTGCATATTTCCTGTATATTTTTGGCAATATATTTAACCTCGCTGAGTCTCATCTTACCCTTCTGTAAAATGAGGGTAATACCTACCTCATAGGAATGTTGATTAATTAATGGTTGTAAAGTATTTTGAGATCCTCATTTGAAAAGAACGATGTGTGTGCAAAGTGTTGTTTATTATTTATTTCATAGTGTTTGAATGGGCTGTTTGATATGGTATCTTTATTAAAAGAAACCTGCACCACAATCTATTTTAGTGCAGCTTTCTTTACATTCACATCTTAAGCATTTGTCGCCATCTGTGTACCCAGTTGTTTTTGAAATGTGAAGTTTTTCATTAAAATTACATTTCAGTGCCTCAGAATGTGAAATCAACAATGACAAGGTTATGTATAAATAGTAAACATTAACATTCTTATTGTTAAATCAGTATTAAAGTAGCATGTAAATTAGTTTACAATCTGATATATTGGGCTCTAAGCATCATAAATGTAACACTCCAAAGTAATGACAGTTGCCAGCAGGAAGCTCAGCAATGCAATTTTGAATACAAAATATGGCACTCTAATACAATTTAAACCTGGTGTGAAATGCTAAGAGGTGAACAAACTGACTTATGTGGGTTATCAAAAAGCAAATTTTAATATTTGGACTAGACAATATATTGCTTTCTCTATTAGAGAGGAAGATGGGTATTTTTTTCCCCCTTAGGAAACATTTTTCTTTAGAAGTTACTAAAGTTTTTAGCCCCCTACACAGAAATTTGTGGTAACACTCTCCTAGAGCCTTTTCTTCAGCAGAATAACTGTTTTGTCAAATAAGCTTTTTTGGTTTGTCTTTTCCTTTTTTTGAGTGAAATTTGAGATATGGATTTACACCTCGAGATATCAGAAGCCATTGGTGATGGGTTTATTTCTGTTTCAGGGCTGTGATCCTCAGTTCAGAGTACGCTGGTGTAGCAGCGTAGCCACGCTAAACCCTAATGATAGAAGTTGAGAAAGGGTACAGGAAAGTATATTTAGGGGTTCACATAACACAAGAATTAGGGGTCGCCCTCTGAAGTTAATAGGAAGCAGGTTTAAAACAAAAGGAAGTACTTCTTCACACAATGCACAGTCAACCTGTGGAACTCATTGCCAGGGGATGTGTGAAGACCAAAAGTATAACTGGGTTCAGAAAAGAATTGCATAATTTCACCGAGAATAAGTCCACCAATGGCTATTAGCCAAGATGGTCAGGGATGTGACCCCCATGCTCTGGATGTCCCCAACGCCTGGTCTGCACTAGAAAATTAGGTCAGTTTAACTACGTCACTTGGGTCTGAAAATACACACCCCTGAGTGGTGTTCTTAAGCTGACCTAAGTTTGTGTGTAGACAACACTAGGTTGATGGAAGAATTCTTCTGTCAACTTAGCAACCACCCCTCGGGGAGACGGATTACCTACGCCGATGAGAGAACCCTTTCTGTCAGCGTAGATAGTATCTACACTGAAGCGCTACAGCGACACAACTTCACTGGTGTATTTTAAGATTAGGCTGTGTCTACAGTGCCACTTTCTGCACTAAAACTTTTGTCGTTCGGGGATGTGGAAAAACACCCCCCCCCCCCGAGCGAAAGTTTTAGCGCTGAAAAGCGGCAGTATAGGCAGCGTCCCAATTTTATAAGGAGAGTCCCGATCTTTGGGTCTTTTTCTTTTATAGGCTCCTATTACCTCCCACCCCCATCTCGATTTTTCACACTTGCTGTCTGGTCATCCTATGTGTGATCCATTAGTAAGACACGTGGGGAAATTAAAGCAACAACAAAAAATCACCACCACTATCTTACAGATGGATTATATTGCAAATACTACTAAGTACAGAGCTCAGTACAGAATAGCTCCATTCAAGTCATTGGGACTACAGCTAATTCAGTGTTTGTAGGATTGGGCCCTTAAATTACATTCAAAGATGAAGGGGTGGAGCTTTCAGAAAAAGGAATGAGTGGAAGTAGATGATGCTAATATAATAGTACTGCCCTTTACAGGGCATGAACACAAAGGACTAATTAATGCTTCCATATGTGTAAAATATTTGTGTCTGTATTGTTTTTTGTTGTTTCTGCCAGAAAGAGAAAAATGCCTAAAAAGAAAACAGGCGCACGCAAGAAGGCTGAGAATCGTCGAGAACGTGAAAAGCAGATAAGAGCTTCAAAGGGCAACATAGATTTAGCTAAACATCCTTGTAATGCTTCAATGGTAAAATAACCAAAACTACCTCTGATACCAATTTTTAAATTTCTGTGAAACCAGTGATATAGTTACATTGGCTGCATTAAATTAGAAAGTCATTCTTTTTACTTATGTGATCATTTATTTATATCATGAGCTTTGGATTTAAAGAAGAGTTTGAATGTTTCAATATAAATATCTCTCTATTGGTTACCTAATCATAAATTATATCAGAATCATTACAGAAGCTGTACACTGACTCTTTTACATGGGGAAAAATAACTATTTATAATTTACATTTCACAGGAATGTGATAAATGCCAAAGGTAAATATGCTTTTTTTCTTCTTCAGCATTTTAACTTATTTTTACTTTTAAAGATTTTGTTTAATGCTTTGTTTTGATTTTTTCATATGACAAGACGACAGAAGAATAGAGCCTTCTGCTACTTTTGTAGTTCTGTTCAAAAATTGCCTATTTGTGCACACTGTGGTAAGTGTAACTGACAAAGGAAAATACACTTTTCCCCCCTTACACTGCATTCCTTTTGTGTTCTTATATAAAGTCTCAGTATTTTAACTAGGTCTGTCTAGAAGCTGATCATCAGCTGGTGTAAATTCATGGGGCTATGCCAATTTTCCCAGTTGAGAATTTGCCCCTTGAGGCCTGATTGTGCAAACTCTTGTGCACATGAATGGTCTCACTGACCCCAAAAGGGTTTCGGCCCTTGATTTGTGTCTCATATTTATTGTTTAAAAAAACATGTTTAGCTATTTGTTATGACAGAGTGTTCTACATTCTGGCTCTCTTTGAATAAATGGCTGTGGGATTGCTTGATGCTGAGAGCGAAGTTAAAAAGGCTGCCAAAACGCTGCTCTTTTAATCAGGAAATATTGCAGCTTTTAGCACAACGTTATTACCACTGCTTATTAGTATAAATTAAATCAGTGATAAATTGTTTGCCTTGTATGTGTACATTGTATAACTTGTTACCACAGTACTTAAGTGCATTAAAGGTCTGCTCCAAAGCCCTTTCAACTCAGTGGAAAGACTCCCACTGACAGCAGGGGGCTTTAGATCAGGTACTAAATCTTATTTGCACTAGTGCTTGCTTAAAAGGGGAAGCGATGGGGGACTAAATATTTTCTACTTGCCATAAAGCATGTTGGTGATTTGTGGTTTGATTTTCAGAGGTGTTGACCACCTGCAATTCCTGTTGACTTCATGGATAGCTGCAGATGCTGAGCATTTCTGAAAAACTAGGCCATTAGTGTGTAATGCTATTCCACTTTATATCATCATTCATAAACCTCCTTTTTGTCATTAGAGACTATACTAAAGTGATGGACATTCATTTTCTGCTCTTCTAGTACAGTGGTCTCCAAACTTTTTTGATCGTGCACCCCTATCAGTAAAAAAAATTTTGAGCATGCACCCCCTGCCGCGCCGTAGCAAAACACATCTTTTAAATGAATGTTTACAGAGAGAAGACAGTGTTCCTAAAAGTATCCTACAAAAAAAGATGTAAGCATCCAAGATTTCCCAGTAAAGACAATCAGAATTGTTTGGTACTTGTATCACAGGGTGAGCTGCTGGTGATTCTTATATTTAGGCTGCCTAAAATTTTCCATTAAAACATTCTAAGCTTCCATTTTTTAAGAAGTTCTAACACCATCATTGTCTGTGGTGGGCCTTTGAAATTAGGTAGGAACCGAGCCTGAGGGCTAGAAGCATGCCTTCTGCTTTCTTGTCCCATGAAATTCTCCTGAGTTATAAAGCTGTTAAAAAATGTTCCCCCCTTTAGGTGTATCATATAGGGCACCAGCTCCCCAAAAGTGCTGAAAGGGGACAGAGAGCCATGCTGATGAGACCCCAGCCACCCTTCCATACCCAGCACATAACTCCAGCAGTCCTTCCCCACCCTTCCTGCCATTAGCTAATGTAGATTGTCATGCAGCTAAAGTATGTACTATAAGCACCTGCTGATGCTGCATGGAGGGTTTAGTTTACAGTTCCACATGGTAGAATTTAATACTTATCCTAATTTTTCCTTAATTTTTTTTTTTTTGCATACCATGAAAGCTGTGTTAAAAGAACATTACTCAGGTTGCAAAGTCAAGCACTCAAAAGCTAGGAAATGCAAGATTTGCAGTTGCCTGTGCAATATCCATTCAGCCCTTTTGTGCATATGTATTATGATAGTCTTTAGATACATGATCACACATTACTTTTTCCAGACCCCGGCCTCATCCAGTGCACAAGGTGGACACACAAGGGGGCAGAATTACGGTTGCAGAGGTAACTCTAAATGTGGCATTTCTTAACTTGTAGAACATAAGAGCTGCCAGAGTGGGTCAGAATATAGTCCATCTTGCCCGCTATCCTGTCTCCGATAGTGGCCATACCAGAGCTTCAAGGGAGAGTACAGAAAAGGGCAATTATGGAATGGAATTGTGGACCACTGTCTTCCATTCCCAGCCCCTGGTAGTCAGAGGTTTAGGGTCACCCTGGGGATGAGATTGGGTCCCTAGCCATCTTGGTTAATAGCCATAAATGGACCTATCCTCCGTGAACTTATGCAGTTCCTTTTTGAACCCAGTTATACTTTTAGCCATCACAATATCTCACGGCCATGAGTGTCACAGGTTAGTTGTGCACTGTGTGAAATAGTACTTCCCCTTGTTTGTATTAAATCTGCCTGTTCATCAGGTGACCTCTGATTTTTGTATTGTGGGAAAGGGTAAATAACACTTTTGTATTCACTTTTACCACACCATTCATGATTTTATAATTTCTATCATATCCCCCCTTAGTCATCTCCTTCAAGCTGAACAGCTGTAATCTTTTTAGTCTCTCCTTGTACGGAAGCCATTCCGTACCCTGAATCATCTTTGTTGCTCTTCTCTTAACTTTTCCAGTTCCACTATATCCTTTTTGAAATGGGACAACATGGATTTACATGGTGGCATTATGATATTTTCTGTTTTATTTTTTATCCCTTTTCCAAATAGTTCCTAACATACTGCTAAGCCTTTTTGATTGCTGCTGCCCATTGAGTGGAGGTTTTCAGAGAACTCTCCCCAGCATTTCCATTTTTTTCAGTTTTATTTTTTCACTTGTGCACTACTTTGCACTTATCAACATTGAATTACATCTGCCATTTAGTTGCCCAGTTTTGTGAGAACTCTCTTAACTCCTCACAGTCTGCTTTGGACTTGGCTCTCTTGCATAATTTTGCATCGTTTACAAACTTTGCCACTTCACTGTTAACCTCCTTTTCCAGAACATTAGTGAATGTTGAACAGCACAGGTCCCAATACAGATCCTAGGGGACCCTGCTGTTAATTTCTCTCCATTATGAAAACTGACCATTTATTCCTATCCTTTGTTTCTTGTCTTTCAACAAGTTACTGATCCATGAAAAGACCGTTCCTCTTATGCCATGGCTCAAAGAGCTTTTTGGTGAGGGACCTTGTTAAAGGCTTTCTGAAAATCCAAGTACACTATATCAAATTGGATCACCCTTATCCCCATGCTTTTTGACTCTTCAAATAATTCTAATAGATTAGTGAGGCACAACTTCCCTTTACAAAAGCTCTATTGACTTTTCCCTAACAAATCATGTTTATCTGTGTCTGATAATTTTGTTCTTCACTATAGTTTCTACCAATACACCCAGTACAGAAATTAGGCTTACCAGTCTGTAATTGCCAGCATCACCTCTGGAGCTCTTTTAAAAATTGGCATTCATTAGTTAATTTCCAGTTATCTGGACCACAGACTGAATTTAGTGATAGGTTACATACAACAATTCATAGTTCTGAAAATTTCATATTTGAGTTCCTTCAGAACTCTTAGATGACCAGCACCTGGTTGTGGTGACTTATTACTGTTTAGGGTATGAATTTGTTCTAACTGGGGACAGTACTTCAGATTTATGCCCCAAAAGAATAGCTCTGATGTGAGTTATCTTCCCCAAATCTTCTCCAGTGAAGACTGCTGCAGCGAATTAATTTAGCTTCTCTACAATGGCCTTGATATCCCTGAATGCTCCTTTTACACTTTTGTTATCTGTGGCTCTGTTCCCTGGGTTTCCTGCTTCTGATGTACTTTACTTTTTTTTTTTTTTTTTTTTTACACTGTTAGTTTGTGTCTTTAGCAAGTTGCTTCTCAAATTTTTCTAGGTCTGCCTAATTATATTTTTATGTTTTACTTGCCAGAGTTTGTGCTCCTTCCTATTTTCCACATTAGGATTTGACTTCCAGATTTTAAAGGATTCCTCACCCGACCCCCTCAATGGCCTCCATTAGTCTGAAGTTTAGCCATGGTGGTATTCTTTTGGTCCTCCTCCTGTCTTTTTTGATTAGGGGTATACATTTAGTCTGAACCTCTGTTATGGTGTTTTTAAGTGGTCTTCATGCTGCTTGAAAGTATTTTACCTTTGTGAGGGCTCTTTTTGATTTTTCTTCTAACTAGCATCCTCATTCTTTTGTAGTCCTTTTTTTAAAAGTTAAATGTTACTGTGCTGGCATGTTTTGGTATTTTCCCACTACAAGGATGCTAAATGTAATTATATTATGGTCATTATTACGGAGTGGTAAAAATGTTGATTGTTTGACTCTGCAATCTAAATACTGTTTTTAATTTATGTGATTTTTGATGATTTGTCAAGTGCTGACAGGGTGCTCAGCAGGCTGCAAAACACATTGTAAGACATGGGCCCAGCCCTACAGAACTTACAATCTCAGAAGTAAGGTGAGAAATATTTGGGCCTAAACGGATAAGAAAAATAATTAATCAGTTTGTTCTGGAGGATCAGAGAGGGAGGTGTGATAGCGTGTTGCATGTTGTTTGGGTGCATTTTTTTGTGTGCCTTTTATGTACTTAAGTAACTGCTTAAATTCCCTATTTTTCACTGCTGTTACATTGTCATTCACTCTAAACTGTTTGTTGTTGTTTTGGATTAATAGGGAAAACAAAATGTATGATGAAGTCTTCAGACTGTGTTATAAAACATGCTGGCGTGTACAGTACTGGCCTTGCAATGGTGGTATGTATACAAAAGCATGTTGTCTTTCGGAAGACGAGAGCAATGTGCAGAATTCTTCACATATTCTATGGTCTGTGTTAACCAGAAGGTCAGACTAGATCAGTGGTTCTCAACTAGCGGGCCTCGAGCAGGTTTCAGGGGGGCTTCCAAGCAGGTCCAGCATTAGACTTGCTGGGGCCCAGGGCAGAAAGCCAAAGCCCCACCACATGGGTCTGAAGCCCAGGTCTCTGAGCCCCACCACCTGGGGCGAAAGCTGAAGCCTGAGCAATGTATCTTCATGGGGGCCTCAGGCAATTGCCCCGCTTGCTACCCCTTACCGCCGACTCTGGCTTTTGTATGTAGAAAACCATTTATTGCGGCACAGGTGGGCTGTGGAGTTTTTATAGCACGGGGGGGTTGGAAAGAAAAAGGTTGAACCTCTGGACCAGATGATCATAAGGGTCCCTTCTGGTCTTGGACTCTGTGAATTGGGCTTTTATTGTTTTATAGATTAATATCAAACTAAACCTCAGATTATTACTATTCTCATACACTAACAAAATACATCTCCATAGGACTACAAACCTAAATTAACACTTTAAATGCAGATCCTGCAAACTTTTATGTACTTAAGTATCTTTACATACATACCTGAGTAGCCCCAATGAGCTCAGTGGGATTATTCACATAAGTAAAGTTAAGCATGTACAGGATTGGAGCCTAAATGAATAAAGGGCACATTCCACTCTCCATTCAACTGGTGTAAATCTAGATTAATGCCATTGAAGCTAATGGAGGTTTGTAGATTTTTAGAATGCAGTCACTGAGAACAATGTTTAACCATAAATAATTTTATTTACAGTGATTGTTCTGTAAATCAGTAGCTTATTTTTCCCTTTTCATCCCTTATATAGTTAGGTGATAAGTCCCTTTGAAATACCCAAAGTATTCTTTGTAAATGTGAATATTGCAAAAGAAATTCTTAAAAATTTAAAATTGAGGGGGATGGTGCTCCTGTGTGGAAAATTTATGAAAATATATCCCTGCAGCTGCCTCCTCTAGGTAGTGGACTGTTTGCAATAACAAAATCATTTTGTGCCTTAAATATAACAGATTTTTCATTGAATCTTAACTCTGTGGGCCTGATTCTCCACTCCAATATGTCAGTTTTATGTTGATGTAACTCCATTAAATCTCTATGCATACAGTATATTGTGAAGTTGCTCTCATATGTGAGGTAGGAAATCTTCTGTCTGTTAAATATTAAAATTGCAGTTTATTGAGGTTTGTATTTTGTGTAGTCTTGTAACTTTGACTGTAAAATTAAATTGGTTATAAACGGTTTACTTAATTTTTGCCTTACTTTTCATATGTTATATGACCTTTACTATCTTAAGAGGTCAGAGTTCTAGTATAGAGTTTGTTATAAAATCTAAATAGTTGATTTAAGCTGTAAGAATAGCTTGAGTGGTTTTTGATTTGAGAAATTGTATTTTTGCCAGAGCATTATCTCATATATGTCAACAAGGCTGCAAGATCATATCCATAAATTATAGGGGAGAAAGCTATTTTTCATGCATAAGATTCAAGACATTAATGGAAAAAATAAAACAGCAAAACCAAAGCACAGTTGATTAGATTAAGTCCTGCAGAAGTGAATGCCAAGAACGTGAGCTGAATATTGAAAGGACTTGATTAGAATCTGGATACATTTCTAGCTACTGGGTGTAAAACTGAAAGAGGTATTATGCCTTACCTTCATCTCCCCTCAAACCGCATGCCCCTCAAGTGGAATGAGCCCACTGATAGCCCAAGCGGATACATGGGCACATTCTAGAGTACAGAAGCAGAATTTCTCTTTAGATATGATAGATGTTCCAATATGATGTTTTTCTGTGCTTGCAGGGTGCAATCTGTGATTTCTGTGAAGCTTGGGTCTGCCATGGTAGGAAGTGTCTCAGCACACATGCTTGTATCTGCCCTCTTGCAGATGCAGAATGCATTGAGTGTGAAAGAGGTGTCTGGGATCACGGTAAATTGTTTAAGTTTGAAGGAAAGAAAACTAATTTTTTGCTTATAGTGTCTAGACAGTGGTTCTCAACCTGGGGTCCGGGGCCCCCTGGGGGGCCACAAACAGGTTTCAGAGGGGACGCCAAGCAGGGCCAGCATTAGACTTGCTGTGGCCCAGGTTAGAAAGCTGAAGCCCAGAGCCCTGAGTTCTGCCACCTGAAGTTGAAGCCTGAACAGTGTAGCTTCTCAAGGGCTGCCATGGCGTGGGGCCCCAGGCAGTTGCCTGGCTTGCTACCCCCTAATGCCAGCCCTGGCTTGTATATGCAGAAAACCAGTTATTGTGGCAGAGGTGGGCCATGGAGCTTTTATAGCATGTTCGGGGGGGCCTCAGAAAGAAAAAAGGTTGAGAACCGTTGGTCTAGATTATTGTAACACTCAACACTTAATGTCGCAATTTACATCTTCAAAGCACTCCACAAATATTAGCTAATCTTCAAAACACACCTGGAAGCTCACTAAGCATCATCTCCATTTTACAATGGGTAAACTGAGACAGAATTTAAATTACGTGCCCTAGAGCATATAGGTAATCGGTCTAAAATGGGATTACAACTCAGGAGTATTTATGTAATCTACTTAGACATTTATACTGCATTCATCACCTTAGTGTCTGAGAGCCTTATGTAATTATATCACTCCAACGGGTTGTGTAAACACTGGCTGTCTCTTCGGTATTCTTGCTCCTTTCCTTGCACTAGAAGAGGTGTTTTGTCTCTTTTGGTACCCAGCTCCTTGATCAAACCACACTAGTCTCCAATTGTGGGGTTCCTATTGTGTATTTCAACCAAATTTGTATTTTGGAGAGGGGATGTTAAGCATGGGAAAGGGATATTTTGGCCCAAATGTCAGCCATAAGCAAATCAAAATATGATAAGAATAAAATGACCAGTAGTGTTCCTTGGTTCACTTTTATACTATCTCGTGTCATTATAATATGTAGTATATTTCAGAGTAATGCCAGATGGACAATGTTTAATTCAGGATTTTCTTCTTAAGTGTTTTGTGACAGAAGGGAAAATTTATTCTTAGTCAAACCCCTGTAAAGCTCCCTAAATTGCATGAGTAAAAGAAGTTTGTTTTTTTGTTTTTTTTTTTTACCAATGCTTGCTCTTTTTTCTATTTGTCTTGATAAATCTTGAAGGAGGCAGAATATTCAGCTGCTCTTTTTGTCATAACTTCCTCTGCGAAGATGATCAGTTTGAGCATCAAGCCAGCTGCCAAGTTTTGGAGGCAGAGACATTTAAATGTAAGTTATCAACTTAAAACCCCTTTCACCAATGTTAAGCAGATTCATTTCTTCCTACTGTGCAAGAGTACCTGCTTAGGTGGTGAAAAATGGCGTGGTATTTCACTTGTCCAGTTGAATTATCCCAGCTGGTTAGGCAACAGGAGTTTTTCTTGTCGGTCCCTCAGAAATAAGGTTGGCTCTGTCTAGCATGGCTGCACTTCCCCAGATTCCTTGTGGATCAGCTGGAACATCTTGAATAGAAGACAGGATTTTTTTTGTCAGTGTGGGTTAGCATCTGAAGAAGTGAGTTTTGAAGAGGAACTTGGCCTATCGTGTAGAATACAGCACAGATGAAGGCATGAAGAGGAATGCAAGAAGGATGGAGAAGGTGTGGGGAAGTCTTCCCTCTCCTTTTCATCTCTCATCCCCCTTTTTCCCCTGCCAACTGTTGCCTGAGTCTTGATTAGCTCTCCTTTATGTACTGCCAGAATGCCTTCCTGTGAGACACCATTGGAGCAGCAACTGCTGCTCAAAAGGGATAATTTCCTCTTGATGGGTTGACTCTTAATTCACAGCTGTGACCGTACAGTGAGTGAAGAAGTAAACCTTGTAAAGTAACACTATGTTTAACATTCTACAGTGCAGGGTAGTTCTAGTAGAGAGATGGACTGTGTGAGATAGTTTTGTATTAAATTTAAATATTGTCAAATAGATATGGCCAATCCCACTCTAGCTACAAAAAATGTTGTATTTCATAAGTTTGAAATATAAAACGTAGCTGTAAAAAAAAAAAACAAAAAAAACCAACCACACATTTAAAAGTGCAGACTACCTCGTGGGAATACTTTAATGTACTAATTAATATTCACAGTGCCTTTGAATGTGACAGATCCCCCACCTCTGCTCAGCTTCTGCAAAAGGAAGAATCCCTACTGTTCATTTCTGAATCTTTAAAAGCTTGTTCTCACGGTTGGATGAGAGTGAGATGGCGGTTTGGTTATAAACAATGCACATGATAAAATGTTTGTAAAGATTCAAAAACAAGCTGTGCATGCTCATGCATTCAATATCCAACAAGCCTCATTTAGGTATAAAATTGTATTTCATTTCATTTACAATACTCCCTCTTGTGGAGATAAAAATAACATGAAAATATTAAGGCAACCTAGATTTTAAAAAGACACCGTCAAAGCCCAGTTCTGCTCCTTGCTACTTGTGTATTTGCTATCAATAAAATTACACAGGATTGTATATGTAATGAGTATGAATTAAATAAGGACATGACAGACAATTCTTTATAAAACTACTCAGACAGCTCAATTTTGCAAGTTGCTAAGCATCATCAAATCCTTTTCAAATTAGGAAAATAAGGGTAATCAGCATTCTGCCCTTACTTTAAATGGAGTGTTACTATACAGCTCTGGTGGGGTTTGGTTTTGTTTGGTTTTGTTTGTTTTGATACCATGAGGAAAAAAAGAAGCAGTGAAATCACCTTGTGAACAAACTGTGGTTTCAATCTTCTCCAACATGTTTGTAAAGATGTGAGACTACAAAAATATTTGAATCTTTTAAAAAAATTGGTTTTGGGTGGGTAAGGGACCATTTGCTCCCAAACTTACACCAAATTATTAATGAGATATTAGACTTGGTATATAAAACTCTTACAAATAGCCCAATACAACCGTAACTACAGTAAATATGATTGTAGCAAGATAAACTTATTGTAAGGACTTCAAAAAATACAAAATCATTTACTTTTATACTCTATGTTCAATGTATGTTCAGAACTTCAGTGGCAGATAACTCTGCAGTTAGGTGGCTTTGGGAACTGTTGATCAGGAAAAGTTGCTGAGAAATGAAGTGTCCTTACATATTTAGCCAAATATATTATTTGAATTTCCCTGTATTATCTTTTAATTTTGTTTGGTGACATTGGTGATTTTAGGCTACCCATGGAACTGGAGAGCTGATCTGGATGTATAAAGTAGAAGAAAAGAGCCAAGTTACCTTTCATTTTTAAAGATTGATGTTATCCATTTTTTCATCAGGTGTTTCCTGTAATCGGCTTGGGCAGCATTCATGCCTGCGTTGTAAGGTAAAAATATAGATACTTAAAGTAACTATAATTGTAACTCCTTCTCCTTACATGTCCTTCTGGTACCAAGTCTTGTCACATCTCCCTCCACAATATATAGAAAACTCATACCTTCTGTATGAGGTAAGAGCCATTACTTTTAATGAACCTTTTGTCCAGCACTTAAGTTCTTAAATTTCTCATTTTTAAATAAATTTAAATAAATAAAAATCAATCTACTTAACCCCATTCTCTCAGTCTCCTATTCTTACTGTGTGCGCCTCAGAGTTCAGAGCAGGAACTGTCTTTATTGAGGTGTCCTGGACAGTGCTGAGGACACTGTTGGTGCTTAATTAGTACTAATTCACATTGGTGTCTTCTTTTAATTACAAACCGACTGACTGTGGGAGGGAGAGGTTCCATTTAGCAGGACAGTGAACACACTGCCCTGCAAGACAGACATTTGAAGTTTAATTTTGTTTTCTTTTAACTTGTTGGACTAACCCAATACCCATATGGCTGAGGTCTATCAGACAGTGCTCCCATTGACTGAGGCCAGCTTCCTGGCTGACAACTTCCAAGACAGGGCACCCCTTGAGGACCCTGCTTCCTCTGCCACCATCCTCTTTTCCCAGTTCCAGCATCCTCCTGGCTTCCCTTCCTTAGAAGGCAGTGGAACCTTGTCCAGCACAGAAGCAGTTAGTGGATAGATTGTACATGAATTCCAGTCCCACTATAGAAAGAACTAGTTAAATTTTAATCTCAGCCAGATTACCCTGGCGCTGTTAGAAATTTAACTTTTTTTTTGCTTGCTGCTTCCTGAAGAGTGTTATGTTATGACTATAACTTTTATCCTTTTCATTATCCTCTTTTTCACCCTTCAGGCTTGTTTCTGTGATGATCACACCCGAAGCAAGGTTTTTAAGCAAGAAAAGGGAAAAGAGCCTCCTTGCCCTAAATGTGGGCATGAAACTCAGGAGACAAAGGATCTGAGCATGTCAAGTAAGGACTGTCCTTGAAAGGCTAATGGAACAAATGCTGCATCTCTGATTGAGCGAGTCAGTTTACTAGGAGTCTTATTTTCTGTGTTTGAAAGCTTAATATGTTCATCTTTTTCAGCTGGCAGCATGTGATGCCATTGGTGGCCGTGTAGGGATGTATGGGAATATTGAAGTTCTTGAATACTTTGGAATGTTTTGGGGAGTTTGTCGCATTTATATTGAGAGTACTTTGAGTTGTTGCTGACTCTGAGCTGCAGCATCTCTTCATTAGGACTGCTATTTGTGCCCTGGATATTGACATGGTTATGAATTTGAGTGCTACTTTCAAGTTCATGATCACTGTTTACTTCTGCTCTGTCACTTCTTATTTCACCATCAAGAAATAGCATGCTGAAATTCATTAGAAGATACCCACATGAGTCTGCTTACTCAATACTGCTTATCCATAAAACACACACATTATCTTAGGTGCTACATATCTATATATAAAATACATATTTATACATTACCAAAAGTGTGCTCTTCAGCCAAAGTTCTGGTCCTGAAGAGTTTATGATCTAAATAAGATATCTGGTACATTATTGTATGTATGAATATCTCTGGAGAGAAGATATTTTTGGATGGGGGAATAGCAGAAAAAGGGTCTGTCATAGTTAGGTGCTCTGACTTTAAAGATTAAACCTGAAAACAACCAGTTAATGTCTCTCAAGAGACTGATCATTGTAGCCCTGGGCTGTTTGCTGACAGTGTACTCTTGAGTAGGTGGTGAAGATGGATGGTAGATGGAGAAATGTCAAATGCTCCATTGATGAGTGGGTGCTTTATGACTGAGGCTGAAGAATAAGAATTTAACTATTTTTCTATTCACAGCACGCTCTCTGAAGTTTGGCCGGCAGACAGGAGGTGAAGAGGCAGATGGAGCTTCTGGCTATGATGCCTACTGGAAGAACCTCTCATCGGGCAAGGATGGAGATGCAGGTGACCATGACGACGAATATGAAGAAGATGAAGCAGAGTATGATGATGAGGAAGACAATGAGGAGGGAGGGAAGGATTCTGAAACAGAGACCACAGATTTATTCAGTAACTTGAATTTAGGAAGGACCTATGCTAGTGGCTATGCCCACTATGAAGAAGCTGAAGACTAAGATTACGTAGTGGGGAGCGCTATAGCATTTGGAAGGAATAAGTATAGGAGTGCTTTATGTGTGCCACTAGAATAGCTCTACCAGGCACTTAAGCTTCAAAGCTTATTAGGGAAAAAGGGCATGGAACTTCTATAGAAACTCAAGGTGAGATTTGTGTGCGTGTAAGGCGAGGGCGTGGAGAGGAAAATAGATAAATATTCATATTCATGCAAGTAACCAAAGTGGTTTTGATCTCACGATTACTGAGGGTAATAGCTTAATGTCTTCTCTCCCACCAAGTTGGAGGGTAAAGGGATTTGTTTCCATCTGTTCATCAGAAATTAAGTTATTTTTCTTGAGTAATTTTGACTGTAATTCTGTAATCTGATTTCGTAAATTATATGTAGTGGTGTAAGTGGGTGGCTGTATTTTTGGCCTACAAAATAAAAGTCAGCAGCATTCTGTAGTGAGTTCTCATAAATATTGATCTGGCCTGAGTACTTGGAAAGCACTTACTGCAGGCCTATCATGAGCCAAATATAAACTGAAATTAAAATAACGTTACCATTTCATGTAGGTGAGGCAGATCAATACATTTCCCCATAACATATTTCTTGAACATTATCATTCCATGCCTTTTTAACATTATACATCAATCATAGACATTATGTACAGTCACCTACGCTGTCACCTACATAAGATCAAAAGGTTTATTTATCACAATAAAAATGTTAATATTCCTTCCTACCCAATAAAAGCCATCACTTTCTTTTAGTATAGTATCATCGTTTGCAAAGAGGGGTCAAAAGGGCGGTAACTAGTGTATTCTACCCCTTCACCTGCATTGCCACAGGAAGAAATCAAAGATTCAATAAGAATCAAACCTAGGATTTTTGTTAAAATAAGATAATAGGGTGTTTGTGTTCTGTTGGACTAGCACCCTGTTCCTTGTTAGGTACAAGACTGTCACAACCACAGAAGAAGTGATGCATGCTTTGGAGTGTCTTGCTGACACTGATGACTTCATAATCAAAATATCAGGAATTATTTGCTGCTTTTTACGAAAGTCACGTGATTCTTCCAAGAAACAGTTCCAACTTAAATTGTTTAAAGTAAAAAATTGGAACTGGAACTTGGTGTAACTACAGATAAATCTTTTTTCCCTCCACTTTCTTCCAGTAATACTTCCCATACAGCAGCGACGTGTGTGTGCACACAGACCCATACTTTCTGCTTTGCATGCTATGTGCATCTTCCCCAGCTTTTACTAAATTGCCTTCTTCCTCTCATCACTATTCAGGTTGACCATATTGTGCCACCTTGCAGCAGAGCCAGGTGCTTTGATCTATTCAGTTGAAGTGTCATGACACTTCAAATGGAGCTAATGGATTAAAAAGAGAAGCACTGGCGATTTTCTGTCTGATGCATTTGCAATTCAGCTGAATAATTCCTGCTTG
Source organism: Mauremys reevesii (assembly GCF_016161935.1). Classification (NCBI taxonomy): domain Eukaryota; kingdom Metazoa; phylum Chordata; order Testudines; family Geoemydidae; genus Mauremys; species Mauremys reevesii. The sequence goes on from NC_052627.1 coordinate 52,599,801, forward strand.
AAAGACCAGAGAAACCGGAGGTGGGAATGTGGCCTTATGCAAGTCACTTAGTTTCTCTGGCAGTGCCTAAATACCTTTGAGGATCTGGGGCTCAGTTCCCCCAATCTGTACAAAGGTGGTAATAGTGCTTCCTCACCTCCAAAAGGGTGGGGTAAGGGTAAGTGTGAGGCATTCACATTCTACAGCGATGGTCAGGGCCAGCTCCAGGCACCAACTTATCAAGCAGGTGCTTTGAGGTGGCAACTCCGGAGCGGGGCGGCACTTTAAAGTATTCGGCAGCAATTCGGCGGAGGGTCCCTCACACCCGCTCGGAGCGAAGGACCTCCCGCAGATCGCGATTGTGGCTTTTGGGGGGGGCTGTTTGGGGCGGCAAAACCCCTGGAGCCGGCCCTGGCGATGGTGGGCCATATAAATGGATGAATAGACCTTCGATATCGTTATTGACCCAGCAGAATACAGAATTTCCAAATGCTGTTTTATAATTTTTAATAACACTTCATAAAATGTATTTTACATTCTCTTTATGGCAGAGGATTTCTCATTATATAGTAATAGCGCTTTGCAAATACTATATCATTTCCTACTTACTAAAGCTCATAATATGGTGGTGCAAATGCCATAAAGCACCATATATAGTGACGCTAGAATTGCCTAATTTGGAGTTCCTAACAAAACATGACAGACACACAATCCTGGCCTTTGCCATTTTAGTTTGGGTGTGACATCATTCTCTCAGCTAGCTGTCTAGGAGGTGGCTTGCTCATTTCATCAATAGAAAGAGGTTCCAGCCATTGTTTTGAAGAGCATCAGAAGACGCATGACTGTAGCAATGGAAGAGGAGAATTCACAGCAGTATATTTTTCTTTGCGAGTACTATGCACATCTTAAAAAGTGACAGAGTGTGTGGCACCTTATAAATTAACGGAAGTATTGGAGCATAAGCTTTCATGGGTGAATACGCGTCTGACAAAATGGGTATGCTCCAATACTTCTGTTAGTCTATAAGGTGTCACAGGACTCTGTTGCTTTTTACAGATCCAGGCTTACACGGCTACCCCTCTGATACTATGCACATCTTAGATCAACTAGTATGGAACCTCTCCTATATGCTTTGCATCCCAAATGTTTACAAGATATGGAAATTTAAATATAGCTAAGATAAAAATAAACAGATGCACAGTACAACTTGTTTATGACTGAGTGAGATGATGTGCTAGTGTACGTGACAAACTGGTCCAATCACATCAAATGCTCCATGATCAAACCTCAGAAGGGAGACCAGGTGAAGCAGTGTTTCCCAAACTTTTAAAAGCTGAATCCCCCTTCAGAAAAATGAAAACAACTGGGGTCCTATTCAGTTGTTCATTAAAGACCTAACCATCTGAATGTATCCATTTTCCATGTCCCCATGGCTAATCTTTCACACCCCCATTGGGAAGTACATCCCATACTTTGGGAAATACCGAGGTAAGGAAAATGGGACAGTGGCAGTTCCTTCCTATTACAAATTATTAAATTGTGAAATCAGCAATAGCAGTGTAGGCTCCAGTTCAGCCCATCCTTAACTGTTAGGCCCAGCTATTTCCACTGGTGAATTAGTCTTCCCCTGGTGATTCTACGGACAAACGCTAACTAGTTGCAGATCTTGACTGATACCTCATATGCAAAATAATTAAGTGCTAGGACAAAGTCTTAGAGTGCTGAAAGGATGTGTGCTCTTTCAGTTATGTTTAATACTGAAATTATGTGTGTCATCTGCAAATGTTACTTTTTTATTATTATTCACTGGAATTAAATTCTATTAATGTTCTTGGCTACGGGAGCCAGATTTTCCTGTTGTGAAATCTGTTGCTGTCAATGGCTATGCCAGGGGCTGCTGACATCAAAGCATTAATCATCATCACCAAAGTAAAGAATTATTCATGTTCTCATTGAAATGTCCTTGCAATGGTAATCTCTTTGCAAGATAAATCCTTCTCAGCTAATTCATGTTCCGGTCTTTGCCATCACACGCTATAGTAAGATAACTATACCACAACATGATGCCATAACATCGGGATGTACTGCACACAGCAGCTATGAAGGACACCAAAACAAATTTACCAAGGCTCCTGGTAATGGGGTGTAGCAGAGCACATGCACTCATGGTTCTACCACTGACTTCTGTCCAGGGGGAGGTTACTGCCTGCCCCTGTGGCTTGGTTTCCCCAAATATAAAACAGAGACACTACTTACTTACCTACCTACCTCCAAAAGATGTGAGGTTAAGAGGCTAGACAAGTTCAAAGTGCTGTTATTTGGAGTGGCTCAACCTAATCAGTTTCTAATCAGAGAGCAGGGGACACGTCATTTCTCCCCTGAATGCCAAGTGACAATGTAATGGGTTGAGAAGTGCCTCTGGGATAATGAGTGAAGCCTGTAAGTTTTGGAAAGAGTAACAACAGTTAGAAAACAGATGGATTCTCTTTATAAATGCCTCAGTGTGCACTGCTGTTTGTTCATTTTAAAAATCCCTGCCCTTGATGAAGGACGATGCCAGGCTCAAGCAAGACCAGGATAATTTCTGATGTGAAATTGGGGACCCTTGACAGTTATGAGTAACACTTCATAAACTTAGAACACTTTATGCTTTAACTGCTTTCGTTCATGACCATTTGGTGAAAGGTCTGCGTGGGGTTTGAAACAATTGCAGTAAAGACCCTTGAGTTTTCAGGTCCTCAAATTACACCTTCATGGTAATAGCACCTGCTTGTGATGAATTTATTCAGTGCTCCTGTGGACGTAATACACTGGAATACAAATGAAAGTGGAATTTAGCACCAGTGACAAAGTCATTTGATCAATCCCAGGGCAGAGCTGCTGTTTTTACTTCAGGCAAATTAATGTGAAGATCATTCTAATGTACTAACCAGTTTCAATTGTCCATTGATTGGCAATAACATTAGGGTCAGAGAGAGAGCACAAGCTCAGCCTGCCTTCCCCCAATCCACTTTATGATAAAGATTGCGGAGGCCTCCACCCAAAGCTGAAGCTAGGGGGCAGGATTTCCCATTTCGTAGAAGATGAGTTTTCATTGATCACAGACAAATGGGTCAGGAAAATAGTGAGACACAGATACTCCCTGGAGCGGAGGGCTCTACCACATACATTTTTTAATCCAGTCGCCCTGTCCTACAACCCAGTAAAACAATCTGATTCAGAACAAAATATCCTCTGAATACAAGAATGATAGAGAGCTTTTCCTCAGAAGAAAGGTTCTCTGGGTTCTACTCCATCATTTACTGAAGTGCACCAGGCAGTATCCAAGCCTTTCTTGATGTCACAAGGCTTAACAAGTGGATGAAGAAAAAGTTTTGGATGGAGACCCTGGCCTCTAAAGTGTTATCCCTGTCCTGGGGGAGACTTCTTGACTTCATTAGATGTAGTAGATGCATTTCTCCATATTCCCACTGCAGACATCAGTATTGATGTTTCCTCCCATAGGTGAACCTCAGAACACTCCTGTTCAGCCTGTCCTCGACCCACAGGGTTTTTATGAAGATGGTGGTGGTGATAATTGCCAGACTCAAGTCACAGGACTCTCACCACAAGGAGAAGTTAGAGAGACAGGATGAGATTTTCATTTAGACAGAAGATGACAGGTCAGGAGTGGAGAGGTAAATTTGTGAGTTCTCAGAGTCCTAGAGGATTCCCATAGAAAGTGTGGGCGGGGAAGGGGAAGAAGAGGATTTGCATGTTGGAGGAATGATTAGAGAGGAAAGAAGAGAGCTGTCATGAAAGTTGAGAGAGAAGAATTTCAGTAGAAGAGCAGGGTAGACAGCAGTGATAGCAGCTAACAGGTTAAGGAGAATAAGGATGGAAAAACAGTTCTGAGCTTTGGTCAGGAAGAGATGATTAGAGACTTCGGTGAGAACCATTTCTTAGGAATGCAAGCAGTAAATGCTGGATTGGAGAGGGTCTTGTATGGAACTGGAGGAGAAGAACCGCAGAAAGTGATTGCAAATAGCACATTCAATGAACTTAGAGATGAAGTGGGGAAGGAAGATGGCACAAAGGGTGGGTTTTTTTAAAGATGGGACAGACTAAATTATGTTTCTGTTGTGAGGGGAAGGAGCCTGAAGAGAAAGATGGGGCCAAGGGAGATCAGGAGAAAAATGGGAAAGGGTCAGGGCAGCATGTGCAGTTGTTGGAGGAAGGCAGAAGAGAAACTTCTGCATCAGTGATGGAAGAGTAGGAGAGAGTGAATGGAGGGTGGGGTGAGGGAGGTCATGCTGGACCTTGTCAACATTTTCTTTGAAAAATGTCAGTAAGATCCTGCGTAGAGAAGGCAGTGGAGTCGGGGGGAGGGTTTGAAGAGGGAATCAAAGGTGGCCAATAGGCATGTGATTGCAGGCATGGCAGTCAATCAAGATGAAGAAGTAAATCTGTTTAGCTCAGAAAATGTCAGAGTTCAAGCAGGAGAGAACAAATTTGTAGTGGATGAAATCAGCCAGGTTGCAGATCATCAGCTGGGCTTGCTCCATTGCAGAGAAGAGGATACTGGGGCTGAGCTACGGCTGGGGGCTAGCAGGGTAGATCTTGTGAAAGGAGAGGAGGACAAAGAAGTCAAAGTGGAGGAGAATGGAGAGAATCAACAACTATATAAATGGAAGAGAGGTTGAGAGCAAAAGAGATGTTATCAACATTGATGGACTGCAAGTTATGGAAAGGCCAGATGGCAGGTCAAGAGGGTGGGGCAGATGATGTTCAGGGATTGGGAACTCAGCGGAGGCAAGATCAAAGGGAGAAAGTGGTACTCAGTCAAGACCAAGAGTGCAAATCAAAGGAGGAGATGAAGGCAAGGAGAGCGACAGCTAAAAATCTCCAAAGCTGCTCAACAAAGAGAATGCTAAGGTACAGCAGGTCAATGGGTGTTGCTGAGAAAGATGTTGGTTGCTTAACATGGCTATATAACTCAGTATTAAAGATATAATTGAATAAGTGTAAGCCGATAGTCTGAATGAGCCATCTATTATTGAACTGGGGGAAAGACCTCAGGAGCAAACTGTGTTTGCATAGACATGTCTACTTTGCCAAAGTGATCAATGCTGGTTGTTTGGGGTTTAAAATTCACTTTAGTCTTGGATGTAGGGATCATGAAGTGTTCTCCTTCTTGTATGACTAAAGGGCAGCAGAACTAAACTTAAGATGCCTGAAATTGATAGGTCTCCCTAACTTAACATCACTCACTAAGCATGGGGCAGTGAAGTAAATCAAGTGAAACTCAGAGGTGGTGGGAACAGGTGTTTATACCTGGTGGAGAGGACTCTGTTTAAGGGTCCTACATGCCATTTGACCCTTCCCCTCCAGTACTTAAAGCTAGAGCTGGTTAGACTTAGTTAAGTCCATGTCTCTTCTCAGTGACCTTCAGAGCTGAAATCACTGATAAGCTGGTCTTAGGGGGGCTAAGCCTTAGACCTGGTGTGGACATAGTGTTCCGGTGAAGCATAACACAGAGAAGACAGTGGCAATGAGGTTCTATGCTACCTGCTGTATCTGATGTCACTAAGAACTGGGCTAGGTAATGGAACCTCAGAATATGGTTCTTCAGTTAAAGGCCATGTGGTGAGAGACACAGCAGCAGTAAAGGGACCCTGTCTGTATCCAGCAAATCTTATAGCTGTGACTACTACTAGACACAGCAAAACAGTAGCTGAGGCAGTAGTAGCAGCAGCAGCAGCAACAAAACAGCAGTGGAGGCATCACTTGTCCCACTCCTGCTCCCCAGGGACTGGAAGTGAACTCACCTGAATGCACATCTTGGCCTCAGATAACAAACCATGAGTGGGTTACAGCAAAAGAAATGGGGGAGTCATGTGTTAAAGGGACAGTTGTCCATTGGACTTGCATATTGCATGGCAAAGGATGCAGCCCAAGATACTGTGGGCCAGGTGTTTTACTTATTGTTTGCTTACTTTTGAGTCATTGTTGCTGTGTTTTCCCAAATTAATGCTGTGGTCTCTTCTCCCCATAATCAAGTTTTCCTTTTGGTTCTCTCTTTCTCTCGCACATGTACACATACAGAGCGTTTGTTGGGGAAGAAGTGCCCAGGGGTGGTATTTAGTTTTCTCAGATTTCTAGGTGGAAGCTTGAGCTGGTTCTGTTTTGTAATTTTAAGAGGAACCCCTAGATATTGAACCTGGACCTTGCTGCACCATCTGGCAGAAGAATTACATAAAATTGTTTAACAGACGTTTTGCAGCATGAGCTTTCGTGGGTGAATACCCACTTCTTCAGATGCAAGTGACTTGCATCCGAAGAAGTGGGTATTCACCCACGAAAGCTCATGCTGCAAAACGTCTGTTAGTCTATAAGGTGCCACAGGATTCTTTGTTGCTTTTACAGATCCAGACTAACACGGCTACCCCTCTGATACATAAAATTGTTTGTGAGACCTTGAAATGTGGGACAGATTATATATCTTGGAGATATGAAATAAACTGTATTTTTCCTTTGCTCATCACACCAAGGATCACAACCACCAGACAGGAAACTGCACTAACCCTCTAGTAGGAACATCCCTATTCAGTATTAAAGACAGGATAGATTCCTCCTGGCAAAGACAAGCATTTCCCCATGGAAACTCTGCCCTGTGGGAGAGATGCAGACACTCCCACCCCAAACTGAGGGTCAGTTCTGTAATGATTATGCTTCCATCTCCTGTCAGCTTGTGGAATATAAAAAGTTAGAAATGAAATGTGACCCCTTCACTAGGCTAGTTTGGAATAGGCAGAAACCCAAATACTTCAGATTATTCCAAGCAATTCATAGTTAGAGGCAGGTAAAGTGAGGTGTCTAATCTAAAGCAGAACCCTATAATATTTACTCTGTTTATATTCCCCCAGGATGACATAATGAATCCCAGAAGTCTATTCAGGCAAAGTATTTTCCAATTAGTTCTCATCAGACCTCCAGTCAATAGATTAATAATTGTAGCAATGACAGAATGAAAATAAATAGAATATAAAGCAAAAGTGCAATATCTGTTACCAATTGGTGAAAACGAAAAGTGCTGCTCGATGTAGCTGCATAGCAAACAATGTATCTTTTTAAAAACAAAGGATTACTCAATAATGCTATTTTAGAGTATCTAGGATGAATTTACAGTTTCTATATATTTTGTTGCCAACCCTAGTCTATCATTAAAATAACACTCTTATTATAATGCCTTCATAATATATTAATATGACTGGCTCTAGGTTTCTGAAAACCAAAATGTA